>NW_008824360.1:301791-341853 GCF_000699105.1 Pygoscelis adeliae | reverse complement strand
TAAGTCTATAAATAAAAGGCAGCTTGTTTAACTGATCTTGCAGCACAGAGCAGAGGTGTATATTAATGAGTTTTCTCTAATGGCACACTGGACCTATTTAGCACTACAACTGTGAAAGCTTCTCTTTTTCAGTCATAACTCATTTCCTAAGAAAATGTCAGTTATTGCTTCACCTTATGGTCTGAGCTGTTTAGTTTATAGTTTATTTCTTCTGATCTGTACCACTGACAGATATTGTAGACATGACTGTGATTAAATACGCTTCTGAAAATGGTAAACATTTGATAATATAAACCCTCTTGGGAATATGCTGTTATTTCTGCATGGCTACATTCTCAGGTGCATTCAAAGTATAATGTGGAAGCAAAGAAAAAACATTTTAAGCAATTGCAGTTATTAGATTAAACTGTTTTGTTAGGAAAATTGTGATGTGTTTAGATCACTGTGAGATAATTTAGTGTTTTCATAAATATGCCTTTTAAATGCATGGCATTGCAGCAGTTACACTCCAGTGAGATTTTAGTGTAAAACGAAGATAACATATGTATTTCCATATGGTAGTAAACTAATTTAGTCCCATAAATTTCTACAACATATTTTTTTCCTGGTAGAAGCCCTATTCTAAAAGCAGCGGTAGTTATAAAATCCAATAATTGCATCATGCTATTTACTGTAATCATGTGGCATTGTTTTGAGTCTGTGCCCAGATGTGTGTAGCATAGCAGTGTCTGAAGCACACATTAACAATCTCACAATAAAGACAAAAGTAGTAATTGCAATATAATTATTATTTTTATTGATGAACTTGTTTAAGAGCTCTGTTGACATTTACAGACTTTGAGGATCATGCAGCGTTTGTTACAGTTATCCCAGGCATCAAACATCAACAAAATGTTTAAGATTGTAGGATTAAGCAGTGACAGATTGGGGCCAGATGTCTGGGAGATACTGTAAGTGGCCTTCTCAGTTGATCAAATAGTTCTTACCATCCTAAAGCCCTTTGGAAATTGAACATTTGTTCTTTGTAGTTGAAGCTGAGACACTTCTGGGATTGATGGATCTTACTGGAGGTTATTTGAGAAGGAGAATGAGCACCCCATTTATCCAGGAGTAGTTTTATTTGGTGTATATATAAATATAAATACACTCCAAGTAGCAAGGGTAGGTGGAAGAGTTAAAAGTGCTGGTGAGTAGCAATGAAGCCCAAGCATTGCCTTACAAAGTCATCCTAACAGTTTCCTCAGCAACCCAGTTGAAGTTATCTTGTCCTTGTACAACTGTACAGGTGAGACACTTCTGCTTTGGGGAAGCTGGGTCTCAGCAGTGCTGTCTCCCATGTGGACTTGTCTCCACATGTGGACTGGTAGGGAAAAACTGCAAGGGACACAGTCAGCAGATCCAGCAAGAAATAACAGCTGAAATAGGTTTTCCTGGAGTCCTTCAAAGTAGTGACCTTTCTGCAGCTCTGAGTGGATTCTCTCACCCCCATGCTTGTCAGCTCTTTGCACCAACTCCTTTTCTCCCTCCCTCTCAGGCCTTTCACCTTCACCTTTGTACATCACCTTCCCCTCTTCTCATCACTTGCCAGCAAGGTTCTCGCCCTACTCTCCTTTTCCACTGATTTTCTTCTTGTTTAGCAAACCCTACCTTTAGCAACCCTGCCTCCTTGAAAAGATGAGTGCTGGGTCATATCATTCTCTTTGCTGGTGTATTCTCCCACCTTATGTGTTTAGAATGAATTTATCACAGCATTGCGACTGTCCCACTATCTGTTATCCAGCTTAATAGAGCTGGATAATATAAATAATATAAATTAGGAAATTATATAAATAAGAAAAGCCCTTAAAGTCCAGGCATACATGGTGATGGACGAACCTTACTGCTGAAGGCATTAGACCTTTGGATTATATGTTAGTACCAAAACAAGGCTGTTGACCACAGTAAAAGTACAATAAACCCCTATTTATGTGATGCTGCTTAGGTGGTAGCTCTGAGCCTTTATGGTAGGGCCTGTTCCTTCTCTTCCTGAAGTCCCGATCCAGCATCCAGCAAGCTCTTAAACATATGTGCTTTCATGTGTTTTAAATTAAGCTTGTGTTTAGATGTTTTAGGACATTTGCCATTGGCATTTTTGCTGCTGACATCAATGAGAATGGAGCTGGACCGTTAATTAGTTTGGATTATTCTGCATACTTTCCTACTTTGCATTAGGCTGTAGATATGGGGCTGAAGACTGGTAATCCATTAGAAAAACATTCTGAGGCTCAAGATCCTCCATTCCTGACTGAATAGCTGAGAAATTACTTCTGTGACCTAACAGGTCTTCCAGGCCTGAGACAACAAGGAAACAAGAAGGATCAGGTTGTGGAGTGTCACTGTAGTGATTCTGGTGCCAACAGGGTATAAAGGGTCCCAAGGATCCAGTAACAAGGAACGTTGCTATATAATGTCCTTCTGGGCTAGGTTTTTTGATGCCTGTATGCGAGAACCAGAAACTCCTTTAGAGAGGGGAGTGGAGTACATAGAAGGGACTCGTGACAATCAGGGGAGAGTCTGCTCAGGTAGGGGAGAAGGAATGGCACACACGGGGGGACAGCATGAACAGTTGAAGGGGAAAGCTTGGTCTTGCTGCTCACCTGGGATTTGGGTGAATGACGTTGCAGAGCTGCAAAATAATTTTGTAGACTCTAGGTCTGATTCTCACCCTACCTTGTGGTTATATATTGGTGAATAAAACTGAGAAGAGCTGGTCTATTGAACTGAAAATTAAAGGGATATTAGTTCGAAGGGGATGATACAACACTGTGGACACAACACTAATGAAAGGAGACTGAAGAAAGGTAGGGAGAGGGAAGGAGAGGAGAGGAGAAGAGAGGAGAGGGGAAGCTGGGAAACAAAGTGGAAACAAGTGATCTTTAGGACCTCAGAACATTAACTCCATTTGCCAGAGACTGGCTTTATGGAATGTCTTACGAGAACTATGGATTTGCCAAACTCTGCTTTATTTTTCATGCACTTCAGCATATTTGCACATTTCAGATTGCTTCGTTCTGAATCCTTTCCAGATTTTTAGTGGTGATTAAGAAGAAAGTTTGTTTCTTTTTAAGCCTTGGTGGCTTGGTCACTTCCAAAACTCCCTTGCCTCACTGCACCAGCTCGTGTTCAGAGGGGAGTCATGGCCAAAAACCAAACTTCTGAAGCTGTAGACTGCATGTCTCCAGGTGACTCTGTGGATCTATCATTATAGTTTTGATGGGGAAAGGTGGAAATATATACATATCAGATAGTTGTCTGCACACACAGACCCAAATATGCCATTAAATATCTGCCCAGGGAGTGAAATATTTAGGGCAGTAAAAGCGATAGTGATTCTTTCATGTATGAGCATCGTGGAAAGGCAGAAATTTGCAGTCTGCCAGGAAACCCTCTATGTGGGTTCCTGTGTGTTGCGAGTGCATTGGTGTGCTTAATTTGTAGTGTGCAGAGCTGATCTGCATCCAAAGACAGAACACAGCCTGCAAAATGAAGTACTAGCTTGAGAATCCAGATCACTTTGTTTACTGTGTTGAGATGCTTAAAAAACATTGGTCTGAGTGGGATGCGAAGGACCTTTGTCCATCAGTAGTTAAAATTGCCTTTGTCAGGCACCAGGAGATCAGGTGCCTCCAGTTTACAGCATCTTCTAGGCTCCATCTGCATCTGCTCTGCCTTCCCATCCCTCTGCCTGCAATGCTGGATGCAACAGCTGAGTCAGAAGATTGCACTCACCAATGTATGTATGAGGTGTGTGCATAACAAATAGAATGTGACAGGGATTGGCAAGACTAATTTCTGTGGTGCCATCTGAGGAACCACAGGTAGTGAATGGAAAGCTGCTGAACAAAATCCTGACTCAGCAGAAGGAAGTGACAAAGCACTCACTAATTTTGTGAGGGTCAGGATTTCACTCTTTATGAGCAAGAATCGTACAAAAAAATCTGGCTTCCAGACATAGTGGTTTTAAGACACACCTGCCTTCTTTCAAAATTGTTGTTAGTGTTGATATGAAGGTGAATTGGGTTGTGTTTCTCAAATACATTCTTGGAGATCCTGAATCATAGAGGAGCCAGGGTTTTAACTGTATAGAGACACTAGGAGATCTGCAGTGCCATGAAGCTGCAATGCAGTGGGCAAAGTATATGCACACATACCACACGTGAGTATGCATGCATAGAGTTATTTGTGCACATGCGTAAGAGTGCATTTTATGGGTTTGCTGGTGCATGAATTTGCGTATGCATGTATTCGTGCTCACCTGAGTTGGTTCCCAAAGCCCATTTTAGAGACAGCACCTCCACTGCAGTCACGTGTTGTCTGTACACTGAAACTTACCAGTGAGCAATGCAAAACACCCTTCCCTTGGCCTAGTAGCTGGAAATTTTAGTTATTTATTCAGATTTAATTTGAAACAGTGACTTTTGTTATGAATGCTATGCAGTGTTTTATTACTGAGTTCTCTAATGAAATGGGTGCTTCAGAAGTCAGAATTGCTCAGGTTACTCGTTGTATAAATGCTGAGAACAGATCTGAATGATATGGCTGGTAAAGAAAAGGGTGCAGAATAACAGCAGAGTTCCTTTGGATTGATCTTCAAATGGATCAGGTCTTCTTGTAATAGTCCGTGCTCATCTGCTCCAGTGTATAGTATTTCAGACATCTGAAACCAGGTTCTTACCTGCCACAAATAGCTTCTCTTGCTCTCTGTAGCAGCTCATTGTTATCGCCGACAGTGGTTCCTGTGCCAATTAACATCTAAGAGAACTCATCAGAACACTTGTTCTTTCTTTAAATTTTCTGTTCTGACACTATGTCTTTAAGCATTCAGTACTTCAGACAGAACGTGTGAGATATTTATAACCCTTGTATTATTATTGAGCTATACACCATGTCTTCAGTGACAGATTAAATGAACAGCACAAAATGTTGTGTTTCATCCATAAATTTCAACAGATGTTTGAATGTTGGTTGATTTATTGCGTGTCCAACTTGGATCTTACACTGTTCTCATTGTGGCTGCACATGGTTTATTTAATAGTACTTTACAACGATTTTTTTATTACATTTTTCAGTTTGAAGGGTGCAACAAGGCATTTTCTAGGCTTGAGAACCTTAAGATTCACCTCCGGAGTCACACTGGGGAGAAGCCATACCTGTGTCAGCATCCTGGCTGCCAGAAAGCTTTCAGCAACTCCAGTGACCGGGCAAAGCATCAGCGAACACACCTGGATACCGTAAGCATGATTTCATACTGGGAGTTGCACTGAGTTTTCCAATGGTCCTTGTACACAATCTGTTCTGCAACTGGAGGGTGACTTTTCCTTTTCACGAGGAGTGTCTCAGAAAACTCAGCTATAGGCAACTGTACTTTTGTTTTGAATCGTATGTGCTTTGAGAAATGAAAAAGTCTTGATCACAGAAAGGCAAATTCAGCTGTCTTACTCATGCTGAGGAATAAGTTACTCAAGAATAGGTTACTCAGGAATAAGTTACTCAGCAAACTCTCCCATTGTTTTTGTTCCAGTAAGAGGAGGCAGCAGTAGAATAAGGTATAGTATGAGTGAAACCTGAGTCATTGCTGCTGGACTAAACGTGTGTCATTGTCTTGCTTCCTATCCTGGTTGCTTCAATAAAATCTGTTCTGAATGAATGCAAAAGCAGTTCAGACATCTCAGTGGAAGGTAAATGCATCGGTTTTGGATATAATTTTGTAAAGGTAAAAATATGTCTGTCATAACTATATGAAATTTGTCAAGTACCCACCATCAGAATTAACTGTAAGAAACAAATTCTTTTCTTATGTACAGTTGGTAGATTCTGGCTCAACTCTACAAGTCTTCTCACTTGTCTTGCAGAGAAGATGGGAGCCTGTCTAGTGTCTTAGGCTCCAATAAAATTAAATCACCATATTATGGGGAAAGAAAGTAAGTAGACAACTTTGTAGACCAGTTAAGTCCTCAGCATAAAGCTTGTAAAGAATAACAGGCAGAGTTCTTCCTTTGTCTTTTTCAAAGAAGTGAATATATGGTTTAATGTTTGGCCAAGTGTTTATGGGGCAGAACTTTTGAGTTTAATTGATATTTACTTTTTAAGCAGTTACACATTTCAGACAGTGCAGCATTAAGGAATGTCTAATGTACATTATGCCTTGCAAAAACAAACAAGTAAGAGAAGCGAGTCAGTCACATTTTCCAAACCAAAGCACACTTACAATAACAATGTTTTATTTATTTGAAAGTCAACCTGAGATATTTGAATTTGTAATTAGTTCTAAAATGCGTCTCTTTTGAAAGTGGATATACTAAATTGGGTGCACAGCTTTGAAATGTAACGGCTTGAATCTAATAGATATATTTTTTATTAGCCAAAGTCATAAATGGAATGCCATTTATTAGTTTTGAAAGAAAATTCAAATGGTTACCAAAATAAGCAAAAATTCTTATATCTGTTGATCTGTGCATTATTGAAGACAAATCTCTTAACTTTCTATTTTCTTTTCTTCTCTTTTTATCTCTGTCTTTATTATCTGAAATGCTCATAAATCAGGAAAAAGGTACAGTAATAATTTTCTACTAACTTTATTAAATATCCAAAAACATTCTCCATGCTATTCCATTGCAGGTTCTTTAAAACTGTTTCTGTAGTCCTACAACACAGTAACTAACTTCCACTTACCTGGTTTAATTGCAGTCCAATGGTTTAGCTTAGTGTATTGTGTGCTTATGTGAATGTGAAGAATAACAGAGCTACAGGATGGTGCTACTGTCAAGACTGCACGTTGCATTAGCTCAGTGGGCAAAATAACTGCCTGGAATGTCAAAGCAAATAGCCATGAACCTTTTTAAGGGTAGTCAGATTTTCATCTAGTTTCCCTATCACTAAGTTGACTGATTCTATCACTAATTTGAATTACATCAATGATTTGAAAAATACTCTGCTAGTTTTTCTGCTAAGGGATTTGGTAAAGTTTTCCATAGTTTTTCCTCAGGTGTCAGTTCTCTGTGTTCCAGACACTCTCAATAAATGTGCTTTGCCCTGTAACTTTCTGGGTAGTTGCTGTGTTAGCCTGTAAGGTCATGAATTGGTGAATGATTCTATTATTCCTTCAGAAATTTCCTGCTGGCTGGACAGGGCAGCAATACTTATCCTCTGGAGGTACTTGCAAAGAAAAGGGGTTTATATAGACTCCTTATTCCTTATTGAGTGCATTTGGAATTAGTTTTAAAGCTTCTCAATGTAGGTCACTCCATCATTTATCTTCTCCAAAAGGAGAATCTGTAAATCATTTCAGAGACTTACTGGTGTATGCTAGTTTGATCGAATCTCTACTAAATCATCTGGAAGTAGATCCTTCTCCTAGGTAGAAGCAGAACAAAGGCAATGTATCTGTCCTTGTGGTAAAAAGGGCATGTCATCACTCCTCCAGGGGCAGAGCAACTTGTTTAAAGGACCTCACAGTCACTTCTCCCAAAACCGGTGGGGTTTTTTCCCTTTTGTGCAAGGAATTAAAGAATGTGACACTGAGGTCATGACAAACCAGTTTTCTGCCTTTGGGAAGACACCAAAAGGACTTACGAGTCCAAGTGAGAAGGCTAAGGTAATGTTGACAGATGAGGCAAGAAAACAGAGAAAAAAGGAATGTTCCGCTCAACTTTAAAACTTTGTGAGCTTTGACGTGCAGCACTATTTTGCTATCACTTAAGTCAGTGGTTACTTAATAACAAGTGCCAGAGTCCCTTTGTTCAACTTGGTAATTGCACATTCATTTGGAGGTTGTACTGTAACACAGAGATAGTGTTTCATTTGTTGGGAGTAGGCATAACTAACAGAACTTGTTGAGGCTTTCAGTCATTGGGACTCCAGAATCAGCGGTTAAATTGGAGCATCCTTTTTTTTTATTTTCCTATGAGAAGAGTGTACTGGAACTGCCTGCCCAGACCCAGATGGTTTTCCCAGAAAGAGTGCTCATACTGTGACACATAGAAGTGGCAAGCTCTGCTGCATGCCAAAATCAGCTGGAAAGGTCCTCCCGACAAAATCAACAATAGTGGATTTTTCTTTCTGTATTGACTTGCTCAGATGTTAATGTTTGATGCATGTTGTTTGGTTAGGAGGTATAAAAAGAAAGATATTGCTGTTGTTACTCGAAACAGGAACAAGGTATGAAGGAAACCAAATGTGTGCTATGCCACAAGTTTTGCTCTGCTGCATGTGGAACTGTTGTAAAAACTATGTAAATCAGAACTCAAAACCAGAGCTTCTATATTTATAATTATACTGGTTGATCTCATGATCATTTTGTCTACTGTAAAGGCTAGAAAAAAAGTAATGCTCTCAAAACCCATTCAGTTACATCTCATTAGCATTTAATGCAGCCCAGTAAGCAATATCCAACATGACAGAGTATAGATGTGTCAAGTGCTCTCAGTGCTTGCATGGCATGCAAAATCAGAGCGATCAATGTGGTTCTTCTGTTTGCATCATGTCTGGCTTGTGTACTTAGAGGAGACAGAGCAAATCTGGAAACAGCAAACAGAGCAAACAGCTCAGGCTTAACACTGTGTTTCACAGAAAGGGCCATCCTTCAGTGCTCTGTATGCTGATTGTAGAGATGCAGAGGAATATGAAATCTTTTCCCTTTTCTCACATTTACAGAAACCCTATGCCTGTCAGATTCCTGGCTGCTCTAAGCGCTACACTGACCCCAGCTCTCTGCGCAAACATGTGAAAGCTCATTCAGCCAAAGAACAACAGGTGCGTAAGAAGGTAAGACCCACTACACAAAAAGTGACACATCTCCAGATCTCCTCGATATAGTTATTTTTTATTTATCTTTAGTTTATATATTTTCAAATCAGAGTTCTTCTGCAATATTGCTAGAAGAAAACTTAAGTTGAGCTCATTTTCCTGTTGGTTTTTAATCACTATTGTTAACCAGTCCACTTTATAGTTTTACACTTTCAAGGCTACTACCCTGTAATTTCAGTTTGCCCCACACTTTCTCTCCAAGCATTTCTTTCCTGTTCATCTTTCATACACAAGCCCAAATTCTGCTGTCATTCACATAAAATGTCCCTGCATTGAGTCCCTGCAATCAGCTAATAAATACATGTTGGCAGATCATCTAAAACACAAATGAAACTAAGCCAGGATACTATGGAAATGTCAGGAAAAGAGCACTTGTAATAGATGAGAATGAAAACCCCGCACTTTTCCCACCACATCTGTATTTTAAATGTATTTATAAATCATTCCAAACCCAGACTGCTAGTTATGTTTTCACTACTATTAGATTCAAATAAGTATTTTGGTTTCTGTGGGCTAAACCCTGAACTCATTATTAAATGGGGATGCTTACGGGCACCAGCCCAGAGTCAGAGACTTGTTTATTACACATTTGTACACACAGTTTGTAAAAAGATGACTGGGACCCCACAGAGCTGGTCTGTGACAGAACAGACCATGAGCATACTTCGGGCCCAGGAGTGGAAGGGAATGCAAGCCTTAGCAAGCAATTACAATTAGTTCAATAAGCAGCAATGACATCTTCCCTCAGCTGCTTCGCCACTACCCAGAGCATCATGGATGAGACAGCAAGGCATGTTTAAAGGATGGAGGACAGAGCAGAAATCACAGCCTGGCAAGATAGAGCTAGGGAGCAGCTAGTTTGGAAAAATGTCAAAGGTAAGAACTAGAAGTACTGGAGAGCAAAGAGAGGAACATGTAGAAAGAAGAGACAATAGTAGAACCCAGGTGATCTTAGTTGCAGAATTTTGGATGAGCCACGGAGGAGTGAGATGGATGTCAAAAAGGCCTAATTTTCCTGCTTGAATACAACTGTGATGAGTTCATACTGATTTGTGCTTGTGTCAGCCATGCCCCCTGTCTTACACCCCTCCCCCCTGCTATTTCTCAGCATGAATTATATCCCCTACAGTTTTCACTTGGTTAGATTCACCGATCTGAACTTATGGTTCCCTTTCCTAGGACAGTTGTCTGTCCCCCAATTCTTCCTGTAACCCTTCTCTGTGTCAGGTGCATGCCGTCTGAGTAACAGTTTCTAGAACATCAGTGTCCAGAGTTATGCACACTATTTCAAATAGTCAGTCAAGAAAGACTCATTACATGTGGAGCTTTGTGCCTGGGAGTAACACTGTTCATACCTAGCACCCATCCAGATGTCCACAGAATCAAGTTGTTGTCTCTGCATATATCAGGTCCTGTCAGAACTCTTATTTAGCCTGGCAGAACTGGAAAGGACCACCTAGTTTTCAAGCCCAATTTTGTATTATCAGGCCATGTGGTTTTACTACAGCTCTCTAGAAGGTTCCACAGGGTGTGCTGTGCACACACCTCCCACACCACAGGTCGCAAAATTCCCAATGCTTCCCTAGAGCAACCTTTAGGTCTTAATGAGAGTAAGAGTCAGAAAGCCATAGCAGTAATTGGCCACAGAAAGAAGTTGACTGTGGCACCAAAGTCTTTTGCAATAGTAAGATCTTTGCAACAGCAAGATTTTGTTATATGAAATTCTCAGCTGATTGTGGAAAGCAACCATGTTCCCTGTTCCAAAGGAGAGAACCCTCCCCCATCTTTCCTTCCTGTGGTTGCTGACATATTTCTTGGGGGAGGAAGGAGGGAATTATTTCCTAATACCAAACATGGGTATCATTTGTTCAGCTCTGTGTACTGGGCTGAATGCATTAACATCCTTTACACCTGGACAAAGAAACAGTCCCCACTGTTATACCCTGTCACCTGCTGAGGCCTATTCCAGTTCTATGGAGGAAGGTGGGAAAAAAAACTAAATCCAAACTTTGCATTAAGGGGCACAAAGTACTTCCTGCATAAGCAGCGGGAGGCCTTAAGCATAGAATCAATACAGGACAAATGCGGTACACACAAATTGCAAACTCAAGCTTCTTGGATGTACCAAGACATCAAATAGCCAGGGTTTCATATCTCTTAATCTCCTAGCTTGAGGAATTTTCCTGCATGCATATACATATCCTCCCATAGTCTTATCAAGTCTATCTTAAAATAATGTTAGTTCCTTGCCTCCCACACCTTATTTGGTAGACCAATCTAAATCTGCACTCCTCCAGTGGTTTGAAATCATCTTCAGATTTCCTGTCTCATTTAAACATGATAACTTTATGAATACTTGATCCTGTGTCTTTTTTCCTTGAACTTAAAAGGCATCTGAAAAAGCAGCAGATTTAAAGTGCATTTTGATCAGGCTCTCTTAAAAGGGACCAAAGCAAATCTGACTCATAAAGAAATAATAAACCCCACCAAATATTTCACTTAAACATATTATAGGAAAAAAACCCCTTTCACAACTAAGTAAATCTCAGTGTTATTGAAACGGTGACAGTCTATTTTGAAAAAAAGGGGAAAAGACTGTTTATACTCACTTGCTTATTTTTGGTTATAACTCGGCAAAGGCAGTTGTCTGTTGGTATCAGCTTCCCAGGAGTTCTGAGTGGAAATGACTTAGCCAAGAAAGAAAAATTAACAGGCTGCTTTGCCCACATGTCTTGGTTGAGATATGCTACCAAAATGTGCCATCTCTGATGTAAAATAAAATGCCTGAGTTTAGAATTACATCAAAGGAATCCTGAATATTTAGTTCATAGCCTAGAAGGTGACTGCAGTGGTAATATTTGGTTGTTCTGAAAGGCTTTACAAGAACAAAATAGGAGAAAGTTAGCTGTTAATTTAGTAGTAGTTTAAGTTTAATTGGCTGCAGATGCACTTTGTGATTCAAACGTTAGATGTTTATCTTGAACCAACAAATGGCTGTATAGCAGAATTCTATATAGGTTTGCCTGGACCTTTTGTTTAGAATAACCAAACCCAGGGGAGATCGGTATGCAAAACTGTAAACGTAAAGACAATAACTATTTATTAATGGCTATACAATATGATGGCTGTTTGTGTAATGTGAGCACTATATTATGACAAAAGCTTGGCAACATCAGCATGTTTGAAAGAGAATTAGAAATGCTTTTCTTTCTTAATTCTCCTCTCCTGCTGTTTTTAATATGATCGACATTGTGGTTTTCCAGAGTTTGCTTCAGACTCTTTTGCCAGAGCTTTAATTTACATGGAGAACAGCTGACATATCGGTGATACCTCTTACACATTACTGACAGCGTATTATTCCACCAGTTCTAATCTGATAAGCACAAATGCTTTTCTTTCTCTATCAAATGTCTTTCCAAGTGTCACAGCTACAAGGTGATGCAATCCTTTTGCCACAGAACCCAAGAAACTACAGAAAGCCTGAAAATATGCAATGAAATTACTCAGGAAGGTTTGAAGAAACACAGGGTACATTATTTTCTGAAGCAAACTGTTGTTGATTTAAGATTAGCACACTTAACATGTGTGCTTAAGAAAACCAAAATTATCTCTAATTAAAAATACCAAGTTATAGATACATCCTTAATTACACCAAGTTCGTAAGAATGACATTTTGTTCCTTCCTTCTGTACATAATCTTTAAGCAGAGACATATGAATTTAATTAGAAGTCATTTGGTTTACTTTGAAATAAAATGTTTGTTTTATCCTCCTCTTGTAGCTAAATTCATGTACTGATATCGAACAAGATGTACTAAGTGAATGCTTAGCTATACAACAACTCCACACATCTTCACAACACATTTTGGATGGGAAATGTGGTAGATCTGTAGGTCATCATGATTTAATTACAGGTAAGAATACTTCTAATAAGTATGGTGCTAAATATGTCATGTAATACAGGATTTAAAACAGAAAAGCTTATGGGTCTGATTTGCCACTATGGAAGATGAAAAAAAAACCAAACCAACAAATAAAGTGAAATAATTTTGTGAGTTGTTTGCTAAGGCCTGACTTTTTTTTTTCAGAGTTAGTCAGCCAAATAGCTCCTATTAATTTCACATGAAGGGGGTAGCAGCCCTGCTGAAAGTCAGCTATCCATTTGTTCTCTTTTAAAACGTTTGCCTTGGCTTCAGCAGAATGCAGATGCATGGGCTTTGCTAAAGCCAATTGGTGCTCTAGCAAAGACAAAGGCATGCAGCAATAAGGTTTTCCAGCTCTTCAGGAGCTGCAGAAAAGTTGATGAGGATGTGTATTATCATGCACTGTGTGATTATAACAAATAATATGGTGATGTATGAATGGAGCAAAAGCTTGAATTTGAAATGTCAAACATGTTGTTTTAATTATCTTTTCTAGTATTTAATCTTTCTTTCATTCCTTCTTGTCTGTCTTTTCTTTCTTTCTTGTGGTTTGATCAAGAGCTGGCCCCTTTCAGGGTCTTTAGACTGTTCTATACATTTTACAGGAAGAGAAAAAGATGCTTCCATTCCCTTCTGCTGAAAATAAGATCTAGATTCACAACTTTTGAACCTCAGCGGAGGGTCCTGAATCAGGGATGTAGCAATCTCAGGTTCTTTGTTTAGCCAGCAGAGAGAAAGAGGAGCTCTCAAAGGCCATCAGTTTAATTGTAATCTGCCTCACCCTTTGAAGGCACCCATATCCCTCCACTGATTCTAGAGATTAGAGAAGGGAACTTTTCACTTAGCTGTTTTCACCCTCAAATTTCTTTCTGTCCATGTAACTATGTAGCCCTTTTTCTAATTTTCATATTTATTTTGTTCTTGGCTTCAGCAACATCATGTATCGGTGAGTTGCAAAGCCCACACTTTTTTGAAAAAATACTTTCCTTGATTAATTTTGCATGTGCAACTTTCAGATGATGAGAAGAATATGCACATAGACTCTTACTTGATCTGCTTTGGTGGAACCTACTTTTGGAGAACCATTCATCTTACTGCCTTTGAAACTTCTCTAACTCTGTAATACCCATTTTGGGATAGGATAACCAACACTACGCACAAAATGCCAGATTATGCCATTCGCTTGATTTATAAGCCGTCATTGTCGCGTTTTCTTGTGTCATTCTCTGTCACGTTCCAGATGCATCCCAACATCTTATTCATTTTTTAATGGCAGCTGCATATTAGAAATGGGATGGATATATGGCAACATTTTATATCTAGCACTTTGTATGGTCTGGAGAGAATCTCCAGAAAAAAGGTGTAACAGAATTTAATCACTTTTTCATTCTATAATTGTTTAAATAATCATACTAAACCCAGTTTTGGACAGACTGTTCCTAATTTTGGGGCAGGAATATGGAGTCTGGCATACCGTATGCTATGCCTAAGAGTGGAGGACAGTTTGGATCATAGAACCATAGAATAGTTTGGGTTGGAAGGGACCTTTAAAGGTCATCTAGTCCAACCCCCCTGCCATGGGCAGGGACATCTTCAACTAGATCAGGTTGCTCCGAGCCCCATCCAGCCTGACCTGGAATGTTTCCAGGGATGGGGCATCCACCACCTCTCTGGGCAACCTGTGCCAGTGTTTCACCACCCTCAGCATAAAAAATTTCTTCCTTATATCTAGTCTGAATCTACCCTCTTTTAGTCTAAAACCATTCCCCCTTGTCCTATCGCTACAGGCCCTGCTAAAAAGTTTGCCACCATCTTTTTTACAAGCCCCCTTTAAGTACTGAAAGGCTGCAATAAGGTCTCCCCGGAGCCTTCTCTTCTCTAGGCTGAACAACCCAACTCTCTCAGCCTTTCTTCATAGGACGAAGTCTTCAGATTGCAGAGCAGAGCCAAGGTGAGAAACAAAAAGGCAGGGATACCATTTTTGAAGACTTTACTTTCAAATTTGGTCAATATTAGAAAATGTTCAGTTCAATTAAAATCAAAAATTATTCATAAAATTATTTAGCTTAGAGCTAAATTAATCTATCTTGATTTAAGATGCACTTTATCTCTTTCAATTCCACTGTGGAGGAGAGGCTTGACTTGGTATTACTAAATATGTTTTAAATTGATTTAGTAACTGAGTATGAGCTTTCCAGAGAAACCCTAGCTTGCTTCTGTTGAGGCTTAGAGAAATCCAGTGGTAAACTGGGATTAGAAAACAAAAATGCCTGGTGCTAGTTCCCCTGCACCAAGGGAAGAGCTGATGCACTTTATTAATATAGTTTGCTTTGTAAGAGCAAAGTAATAAATTACTAAAAATTACTTAGGCAAGAATCTCCTGCATTTTTTCTCACTCCAAATCTTAAAAGTAAAAACAAAAAATGCATCCTGCTTGACATGTCTTCTCCTTTCGAGTTCAAGTTGCACTAAAATGTTGGAATGTAACTGGTGAACAGAATGGAGTAGAAAGGGAAATAACCCATCATTCTAACGCTGTTCCCCTAGGAGTCCGCACTCACGGTTTATATGTGGCTCCTTGAAAAGTGGCAGAAAGCTGGAGGGACTTGGGGGGATTATTTCCATTCTCTGCCTTTGTCATCTGCATTCTTAAGATCTGTGAGGGCAGCACGCTGGTCTCTGCTCTCCACCCTTGACAGTCTGGCGTAGCTGAAGCATGGCTTGGCCTCTCACTTCCAGGCAGGACAGGAAAGACCAGTGACATTTCCCTCAGAACAGGCTGCACTTAAGAACCTCAGAAATAGCCTCAGATTTCAAGTGACAACAATAAAACAGGAAAAAAGTTATTAGCTTACAGATAAACAGACCATCCCTAACCTCTCAGTGTCATTTCTGAGAACCTCTTGCGAAATTAAGGATTTTATCTATCAATAATACTGGCTTTCTCTGATATGATTTCTTTGCTGATTATATCAATCCATCACCAGGATGTTGTAAAAACCCTAGTAAATCTTCCCTGATACTTCCATTGGGTCATCCCATATGAGACCCCATCACATGAAAAAGTGCCAGGGAAAATAAATCAAGATTTGAAAGACTGTTTTACAGTGAAACAGAAGTTGGTTCATACTATGTGTAGTACAATTCCATAGGCAAAACTGTTCCTCTGTCATTATTTAGGGCATATAAGCTGAAGTGCTGATCCTTACAGACTTAAAGCATAAGGACATTACTGCTGCCACCTCTAGTCTGCAATGATTGCACATTTGCTCTTTCAAATAAATAGAGGTAATATTTCTGGAGAAATCAGCTATAATACTCTATATAGGATATATATGGATAAATACAGTATATGATGTCCTCTTGATTCCACTTGAAAATATGAAAATGTTCATGGTTTGGATTTTTGTTTTGAGTTTGGGTTTTTTTCCCCTTTTTTTTTTTCAAAGAAACCACATTATTAATGTGCAGAGCTCTGGGCTTTAGGGATCACTTGGATTCCTGGAGAGTTTCAGTTTTGTCTTTCTCTGAGTTAAAGCACATTTTAAATATGTCAGGGATGAAAGCCAATCACAGAAAAAATGAGATATTTAAAAAGCTCCCATCCCTTGTCTCTGACTTCAAAGCAGGTTTGTGCTTAGGACTGGGTAAGAGAGTGAGCAAAAGAATGTTTTGCAGTCAGAGGAACCCATTGTTTGCTTAGCTCTTCCTCCTTTTTCCCTCCTCATAACTAAGCTGCTTCATGGCTGCACACATTCAACTCTAGCTGTGCCCAAGAGCTCATATCACTCTCCCTGCAAAGGAAGTGTCTCCATTTAGGTAATTCCACTCAAGCATTTTCTTTGGGCATGTTTTATTATTGTTTTTCTGGTCTCAGTTAGCATCAAGCTGGGGGGAAAAAAAGTTGCTAGTCACAGATGCTCAGAGTACTGTTTTGGCAACAGATGTTAAGGTTAAAGGCCAAGCCATTTAAAATATTGATTGATTACATATATTTACAAGCTAAGATGGTCAATGCGTGAAGAGGCCCAAGGTGCACAGTCCTGAAGTGGTTTGCACTTGCAGGAGTAGTCATTCATAACAGCTCCAAAGACTTCTGTGTGACTTCAGCTACTCAGAATATTATAGCTCATTGCTTAAAAAAAGGAAGAAAAACTGTAAAAGAAGTGAAATTTTAGAAATATTGAAAATTATACTGAGGCTGGAATACCAACTGCTCTTTCCCCCTTGACTTCTTCCATTGTAGAGGCACCTAGTGTTCCGGGCAAAGGGATCCACGCAGCAAAGACAGCATTTCTCTCCCCTCAAACAACTCTTCCTTTCTGTTAGGGCTTGGCAGTGGGAAGGATCTTATACGCCCTCATATCAGCAGATACCTCCTGCTTCCCTGAATAAGGCAGTTCACTCTCTCTCTTTCCTGATAAACTGCCACTGCCAATATTTCCTTCTAAAAGCACCATCTTTGGGCTTAAAACCCATGAACATACCATTAGGTAGTCATGGAATCAGAGCGACAGCAGCTCCAAACTGTGAGTGTCTTAAGTCTGGAATAAAAATATGCCTATCAAAACTTTCTACAGTCAAAATGAATTGCAGTAGCAGCATAAATGGCTGATAGCTGATAGCATTCATAGTGCCGAGTATAGTACACCCTGCACAGTGCCCATGACCGGGGAAAGGTCTGTCCCTCTGAAGGAAGTAAAGTTAATGTTTTGTTGGAGTGCCCTTGTTTTGCACTGTGTAAGATAAATAACTTTTAACTTTAAAGAAGTATCAATTTGGTTCTCAGTAACTCAACAGAAATGACTAATGTCTCATTGCAGACTCACAGGGAATCTCACAGTAAATCCCATCTTCCATTGTGTGTGCCACATGGCCCTCGAAGTACTCTTAATTACAGGCAGACATCCCATGCAAGCAAAGCAAGTAAACAATAGGGTTGATTCTTTGTCTACATTGGCTTGTGTTTCGGCTTTCTCACTATCCAGAAGCTTCAGGGGCGGATGCAGCCCTCGTCCAAATGGTAGGCTGTGCAGTCTCAGAGCCTCACCACCAGGCCCAGGAGCACACATCGCTGTGTCTGATGCCAGAGCAACCTTGTAGCTCCCGCCGTTCCTCCCACTAGCCCTGTGTCTGAGGGATACACGCCATACAAATCAGGACTCTGGGTTTAGTCTCATTTCCTTAGGAAGCAAGGCTTATATAATAATTTTGCTCGCCTATCTGTCCAGATGTGTGTCAGTCCCCTTCCTCACAGTATTTTTTTAAATCCATTAGCCAAGCTCAACCACATCTGACAAATGCCTCAGAGATAATTGCGTTCTGACAAGTTTCATTAATACTGGCAGCTGGATACCAGAGAGTGGCACCCAAAATTAGTATTCCCACTGTGGGAGAGGCAGGCAGGGCTCAGCTGTGACACATGCTGCTTGGCAGCAGGCAGCACACGTGTAGCGCCACATTTGTCAAAGCGTCACAGAGGATATGGGGACAGCTGGGTTTACCCTGACATGCTTCAGCCTGTGTTGCGGTGGGCTGCTGATCTAGCAATGCCATGGAGAGGGGCTGTCGGTGTGAGGGGAGCCAGTGGCTTCTGGGGTGAGGCAGCACAAGCTGTGGTGTGCAAGGGGGGTTGGGGGATGTTGTGGTAAATAAAGATGTAGGAAAAGGAGAACTCACTGATGAACAAACCCTACAAGCCTCAGCACACATATGCTCCAAGCAGGGGCCTTTTCCGGAGAAGGTGTGATCAGTTAGTCAAAAGATGGATAAACTCAGGGTGGATGGAAGAAGCCCTACTTTAAATAGGAGAGGCGATCCACAGCAATACATCTTTTCAAGCGCAAGAGTAGGCAATGGGTGTCCACCCTAGTAGTTCCACAGCTGGGTAAACTCCTCTGCATAGTGGTTGGGCATGGCAAAAACTCGGAGTGACAGGGATTCTGGTTTCATTTGCTTTTCTAATGGGATAGGTTTGAGTGCACGGGATCATGCAGGACTCGTCTCCTGGACATATGGATGTGTGGGGTGGGTTTTTTTAACATTTTCTTGCTTCTCTAGAGGGGCAAGCTGATTGTAGGTACTCTGTTACTCTGTCTTTCTCATCCACCTCAAGCAAAGAGTTGAACTATCCTCAGCAGCTGAGACAGTATGGAAGGGGCCAGGAGACACCTCTTAAACATTCATGAACTGTTCAGGGGTGGGATTGTAAGATAAAACATTTGAGTGTGTTTATTGGCCACCACACTGCTAAAGCTACCTTTCAAGGGTTTTTGAGCTTTTTGGGCAAGTTGTTGACAGCAGCCAGTAATAGTCTGCTAGCCTTAGAGAGCATAAACATCTCTTTTTATGTTCAGCAGTTTCCTCTAGGCTGTGCTGCCAATATACCTGAACTGTGTGTTGTAGGAAATACAGCTGAAGTGTGAAATGACACTGTACAGTCAAGGTCAAATTGGTATTTGGCTCATCTTCCAAGCCTGATAATGAATGTATGAACAGTAAGGATTTGGGGGAAGTGGAAACTATTGTATTATAAAATGGACTGAAGCCACCAGTACAAAAATGACATTTTCACAATGTAGCATCCTAGCTACTGACTTACTGTTATCAGAAGAGGCTTTGACAAATAAATCCTAGCATCACCTGAGAACATCTGACTTCTTAAAGCCCCTTCTGTCTGACTTCCAGTGCAGAAAGCAAGTTGGTTTCACGGGCTGGTTGACAAATGTTCTGTCTAGTGGGAGACAGAGATGATGTGGTTCATTTTTGTTGCTTTAGATCTGTCAACAGCTGAGGACTCATTGTTCATGAGAGGTTTTTGACTCATCTGAAGTCCCTGACAAAGGTGGCTGGAATCTTGCCTTAGTGGTTCTGCTCTTCAATCACACAGAAACAGATACTGACATTCAGCCGTGTCTTATCCGCCCAGAGGGCTGTCACACATTCCCCACGGCTCCAGATTTTCATGATGCTTTCTGCTTATTCCATGTCACTGCGAGAGTTTGGGAGGAGTGCTGTCTAGAACCCTGTCACTGACAATGGGACACGTCCAAGTATAGCTGACACACAGCGCTCTCTTCCTGAATGTGTAGCTCTGCACACAATGAATGGGAGAGGAAAGGTGAATGCTACAGGAGGAGAGAAGGCAAAGAAACTAGGCCTCAGAGGGGGTGTGGGGTCTTCTGTGCTGTATAGCTGGACACTGTGGGAACTGGCAAACTTAATTTGCTCCCCACAGCCTTCAGAATACAATGTGAGTGGCTGCTCTAATAGTCCTCTGTGTGCAGATTCCCTGGGAGGCATGCCCTGGTGGACCAAAACTCTGGGAGATGTGTTGTAGGCAAGCTTTAAGAAGAGGAGAAGGGCAGAGAAACTGAGAAAAGAAGGACTAGGCTTTTCCAAGAATTGCACTTACTAGAGGCCAGTCCTTTTTTCCTCCTGCCATAGGGTGGCATTTGCAAACAGTGTTTGTAACGCCAGGCAGCAAGCACTTCTGCAATCTCCCCTCATTGCAGACGCCTGCCCTCAGTGCAGCCTTCATGCCAAAAGTCAGTGTCAAGGGCCTGACCCCCATTTAGCCTAGACTGTCTTAGTGCATGGCTTACTCTTTAGAAGGGAGACTATAAGAAAAAAAACTTAATCCCAGCATCTTAATCCAAGAGTCTTGGGCAAAGCTTCCTCAACAAAGTATGTGCTTGAGGGCTTGATAGACACTTGACTATTGGTGCCTGACTTCCATGGTAGAGGAGAGTAGCCAGTGTCCTAAAAAAAAAGGAACATCAACACTCCTTCAGTACCTCTGTGTACTAGTAAACCTTTTGTTTTCATGATCTCATTAAAAATTTCTCCTCACTCCTCTTCACATTTAATTTATTGGCATTTCATTTGTATCAATATGTGATATTTTTAAATGGTCTAGGATGTCCAGCAGCATACTAAATGAAAGTAAAATTTAAAAGTTCTAAATGAACAATGAAAAAACCCCAAATCCTGGTCCCCTTACACAAACACAGTGCTCTGAGTTCAGTGTCTAATGTGATGTTGGTACCACTCTGCTCTCAATATGAGCTCCATTATTCTGCAAACAATGAGCACTATGAGTTCTCACTCACAAGTATGGTGAAGGCAGGGTGAGAGTCCTGCCAAGTCCTGCCAAGTCCTGCCAGATGCTAGGAGGAGAGCTTACAGGTCTGCAGTCACAGCAAGGAAGAAATGGACCACCTGAGAGGGTTGGAGGAGAGACACACACACGTCAAAATACCTTGATACAGCTTTGAGTGCTGTTCCAAGCACAGCAGTATTAACTAACGTACTGGGTCTCTGAGTAGGTGACTTCCCCTGGCAGTATGACTCCCCCAACAGAAGTGGGCTGCTGTGTGTTTGTGTCTCAGGGTCGGGTGGGGGATAGGGAAGCAGTTGGGGACGCCCAAGGACTTACTTGGATGCTTCTTTCCTTGCTTATTTTATTTTGCAAAATGATGTGTGTTCACAGGCATTTACAGTGGTTCCAGCGCTAACCATAATGGTCCCTCACCAGGTATATTGCCGCCTCCCCATGACATCCCTTCAAGACACCATCCACTCGACTCTACCCTTTCTAGTCCACATCACCATCAGTCGCCGTTGGAGAGTGCCAGGGACGGGTATGTGTATGAAACATGCTTGGCCTCTGTCTGGCATGATAATGAATGATTAATTGTTTATTTTACTTTGCATGGATGCTGTTCAAATGAAAAACACTGGCTCAAACTAAGCAATTTTATTTGTTTTAGAATCATAGAATAATCTAGTTTTGAAGGGACCTCAGAAGGTCATGTCATCCATCCCCTGTGCAAAGCAGAGCAAACTTTGACGTTACTATCAGGTTGCTCAGAGCCTTGTCCTTATCTTCAACAAAACACACTGAGATTTTTTTTCTTCATAGAATGCAATTGCATTTAGTTTGTTTTTTTTTTTAAAAATTCTTCCTTGATGACTTCTTGTAGTTTTGGATAAGTGCAGGGAACTTTTCTCAGCTAAAATGAGAAATCTCTCAAAGGGTAAAAACCCAAACTGTGACTCACTCAGAAATAAGGCAGTGTTTGCCTTAGTAAGACTTACTTTGTGTCAGAACAGCAGGCTTTCTCATTTCCTTGCTCTCTCATAAGATTTTCTGTAATACATCTCTCAGTAGCAGGCACTAACCTGTAAGCTCCTAATCAGGGAAGGGTATATTATCACATTGATTGTATAGATTGCATTGCTACAGTATGGATTGTATTGCATTGCTACGGTATCTGATATTTCTAAAGCACCATTTGCTCAAGAATCTCATAACATCTTCTCAACAGTAAAGAACCTCTGTAAGCCACAAAATTTTGCTCTGATCTTTTTGCTTAGATTTTTTTTGGTGCCTAGCCTCATGCAAATTAAACATCAAACTTACAGGTTTTTTTCCCGGCACTTTGGACAGGGTGGGAATGCTGATTTTGCTTTACTGATGGGAACTTGGGATACAGAGAGATTAAGAGATTTTCTTTCCTAAAAATATGTTGGGGTTCTTTAGCAAATACAGCAATTGAATGTTGAGTTTTCCCATCCTAGTCCAGTGACTGACCCATCCCTTCTTTTATATGAGGAAAGGAAAGCCCAGAAAGTTTTTAATTGTATGCTTTAAGCAAAGGGCAGAAGGCAGAGTGTATGTGGCATGGAAGGGGCATGGTAAGGAGAAGAGTTGAAGAACAATCTGATTGAGGAAGTTCAATTAGGAACAAATTACTCAATTTTTTTTCTTAATTGGGGAATGAATGCTGTAGCAACCTTAGCTTCTATACCCTGTTCCTCCTTCAGCCAACCCTTCTGACCTATGCCAGTAGCAGGTACCAGTGCCCCCTCCCAATGTATGATGCATATCTGCCCATCATAGGAATAGACTTTCCCTGTCCCCATCACATAAGATGCCTATGCCCAACCCTTCTCCTCCCCTGCCCTGCCACCCACATTCCCGACCTTGTATTTCCTGTTGGCAGACCCATGCCCATGGCAGAGTCATGGCCAACAGGAGGCACTGGGCATGCTGATTTAGATGGAAGTTATACCAGATAAATACGAAGTTTTCTGTAGCAGAGAAGGCAGTGAGCAGAAATAGGAGGAATGGAGACAGACAGTCCAAAGCGAAGGTAATCCACGAGCTATACTTTCCCTGTAGAATGGGACTACTTGAGCCTGGGGGAGTAGGATCCCTTCCCTCTCACCGCTCCCCAGTGTGCTGCTCAATTGTTTCCTCTTTGAGTTGGTTCCTAGGGGAGTTAAGGCAAAAAACCCCAACCAAGAATGAAATAAAGTAAGGATATACTATGGGAAGGATTTAACAGGCTGTCAGTAAGGTGGATTTGTTTCGAAGGCACTTCACATTCTGGTACTGTTAATAAGAAATGAAAGCAAAGAATTGAATGAGGGCAGCAGACAGTTTTCCAGTTTGAGGGGTCTGAAGCTCCCAGGTGAATTCCTCTTGCTGCCCCTCATGTCTCCATTCCAGAGTACGGCACTGCTCTTTCAGCAGAAACACCATGCTGAGTGAGCTGAGTTTCTCACGGAGCTCCTTCTACAGACATTTGATCATTTGTTTAGGCCAAAGTTTACATCAGAACGTCTCTGCTGTTTTCCGTGCTAGTGGAATAGGTATTCTTTCTCAGAGGAGACAACAGTGCTGATTTATTATCTCAGTGCTTATATACCTAAGTAATGTAAAGTCTTTGCAGAAACACCATAGTTAATATCCTATGACAAAATGTAAGAGTGAGACGATAACAGATTTGTAACCATGAACCAAACATCAGAAAATGGAGAGTGGAATGTATTTTTGAATAGTTATTTTAAAACAGGGTATCTAGTTTCCTGACATAATTACTTGGAATCTTTCAGCACCTCAGATACCATTTTCTAATAATACATTCAGCATTGTCATACCCAGTCCAAGATCCTTTTGCTGTATTTAATTGTTTATGCTTACATTATTAATGACTGCTGAAATAAAGCCCATACGTGACATTTTAATTGCAAGTACAGAAACTTAGTGTGAACTAGTAGTCCTTGAATTTCATTTAGCACAGTTTTGTTTAAAGCATTCATCCATTTAACTGGGCAAAATCACTTAATAATCTAATGCTTGGAGCCACTGAATTACAGAACTGTTACACCTTTGCCAGTTCATAGCAGTATGCCATTACTCATATAAAATATATATGGTTTACAATAGGAAAGAAACACCTAACACTACCTTTCTTCATATTAACTGCTCCAGCTTGCTGGCACACATATAATGTTTTGCCTCATTTGTCAGCTGTCTCAGCATTCATGTTTAAGTAAATGCGAAGAATTTCTGTACTGTGAATCAGTACGATGACAAGACTGGATTGCATAGTTTAAGTCTGTGGAATGAACCAAATGATTACTATCAAGAAATCTAATTACTGAGTCATCAAATATGCAAGATGCCAAAAACTACATGAGGCGGAGTACAAACAGTCTACTCAAGTTTGACATAAGATTCAGAATTTGATTTAAAGGCTTTTTCTTTTTTTTTTTTAAAGCCCTATGTTATACCATCCTTTGCCAAAGTCAATACCAAGTGCAGCAGTCAATTTTCCCAAATGGTTTGCTAAGACATTTAAATAGTTTGACAAAATTATCTAATTCACTTGAAAATGTTCTAACAAAATCTGACTTCGTTACCAAATGTATTTATACTGGCTTTATACAACATGGAGAGTATTTTTTCAAATTCTGGTATGAACTGTATGCTGGACCAAAAGATTTTACTTATATTGATATTAATTAAACTAAAAGTGTGTGACTGAGAAATATTTTGGCATCCAGAAAGTGAGCTTGTCATGATCCAGGCTTAAATATATATTTATTTTTAATTTCAGGTAGCAAAGGTTTATTTTAGCATTTCTTGTAGCATATGCCATGTATAATGTCTAACTCGGTTTCATTTTGCCCATTGCAAAAATAGTCTACCTTGATTTGTAGCCGAATGAAGACAGAAAAACAGCTTTTAGTATTAAATCTTAGGTGGATGTTGCACTTGGCTTTCTACTATTTTTTTAGCTGTTATTATCTAAGTAATCTAAAAATGTACTTAGTTTCATTCGTAAACTATCTCTGTAAATTCCAGTTTACAATATTCAGTGTGATAAATGATCAGCTTAAATGAAACTGATAGGACTAAAGTTAAGTGAGTTTGAGAGGTGGCACCAAGTTAGGGATTTGCACCAATTTAGCGTAATGACCTAACAAGGTCACTTTGTAGGATCTGAACACGGTCCCTCTATATGTGACTGTGAGGCCCTCTGTCACTTGTGTCGCTCATAACAAACAGCACTTATGTTCTCAAAAGAAGCAGGGGGTACTGACAAATAATAACTTTACTGGGAAGGTGATGTGTCTCCAAGGGAAAGGAAAGTGAAACTATTTTTTTATATTCCTGTGGAAATTTAGGTCATTTCTGCTCTGTAAACACAACAGTAAATGAAGAACCAGGGGGATTAAGAAATCTGTGATGTCCATAGGTGATGATTAATGAGAACTCTGAATCCAGTCTTATGAGCCTTTAATATAAAGGATTAAGTAATCAAGGTTAGAGGAAGGAGCTTACACAACTCCTTTTTGCCCGGGCTTCTCACCAGCTAACTGCAACCAGTTCAAACCATGTTCCAGACCCTGCTGGAGAGCCACTTACCCATACAAAATCACAAGAAACAGGACTTAATAACAATCAGGTGAAAAGAGACATTTTAATCAGGCTGCTTAAACATCAGAATTTGTGTTTGCTTGCTTCTTAGCACCTGTTAATTCAAATACCACAGAAATACTTAAATGTAAAGAGATCTCTGTCAAAAATTTAGTCCTTCATTTCTCGTTATGTAAAGCAACACAACATATACAGACCCTCCCTTCTTGCTCAACCAGGGAGCACCAGATTTGAAATTCCTGATATTTTTAAGGTTGAAAACAAATACACAGGATAAAATCTTGTGTGTTAGATTTTTATTTGTACTACTACCATGTTACACTTTGGCAATAAGAGACTGTAAGCCAGCTCCTACCCACATTTCAGCCCTGTTAACATACATTGCCAGGACCCTCTCAGGTGCCTCCATTTCAAAGAAGAATCTGGCCCAGCCCCCCTACCTGCTCTCAGTGAGCTGCGGAGCTGGGAGAAAGCACCCTCCAACAACCCCGCCTCTCTGCTCTGTGGGATTGTTTTTGGCTTCAGCTGTACCGGTAGATGATGATCGCATACAAAGGGTTTGGTGGGTGGCTTGCTCATCAGATGGTACCAGACTCAAATTCTTTCACTGTTGTTTGCAAGCAGCTAGTTTTCTGGAGCATGACTGTTTCTGGGATAAGATTTAAGAAATTGCCCCAAAACCAGTAAAAGAAATGGGGGAGGTTCTTTTCAATAGGTTGTGCTATCTCCCTAGCTGCCAGAATCCATGGCCAGATAGGAAAATACATTTGTGTACCTAATTCTCATTACTCTCAGTGACAATTATGTGTCTAACTACTTATGTCTAAATTTTATTCATCTTTAAGTTTGTGAGCTCACATAAATAAATTGACTAGGAACTGGCATGTTGCTAGAATCTTTGCAGGAAACAAACTTTTACTTTCTAGAAGTACTCTGGAGAACTAAATACCTACACAGTTTTTATAACAGTTCCTAGGACCAAGGAGATACATCATTCATTCATTGTGGATTCCACTGGAGAATACTCTTCATTTGTAACAGAATACACAAGTCAGTGTTTTAGTCTTTCTTTCAAAAGCACTAAAACCAATAACAAGAAACAGATATCTCTGACAGCTGAAAACATTTTCAACGGAGGAACCCAAGAACCTATCATCATTTATCTCAGTGTTATGGATCTGAGCACGCAAAAGGGGCATCGGTACATCTGTCCAAAGAAAGAACAATGTACAGGTGCGGAGCTGAGGTTCATGTAACAAAGAAAATCAGCAATTAAAAGCATCTGGTTTCAAATCCCATGTCATTTATCTCATTGTAGAAAATGTGATCAGAATTCATTTATAATCATGTCCAGATAGGCTTGTACAGTTTTTCCCCCCTTAAAGCAAAATTAGCATTAGCATAGGCTTAGTTCAACAATACATGGTTAAGAATAACTTTGTGCTTGATCATGGGGTAAAATATTGTTTGGCCATTAGCAGAGATAGGTGGGCATGTATTTCATTTGTGTTTCTAAAAGGGATGGATTGACATTCATTAGAGAGCCTTCATCAGTGCATCTCAAAATAAGTGCTATGTTGCCTGCCCAGAAGAGACACTGTAAGCAAAACTATCTTAGAGTAAGAAATAAGAGAGTTACAGGAGAAGGTGGGAGGTTAAAGGAGTTGGTCAAAGTAACTCAGGAACCATTTAAGATGGATTCAACTGCAGCTCTTCTGCATTATATTAATGATTTTAGCCATTACTGGGTTTATCTACAGTTAAATTTACTCTTAACATCTGTAAAGATTATTTTTTCTTTTTTTAAATTTTGTTTTGCTTTTTAAGTGAAACTTCTGCAGTTACATGTAAACCATATATGCTAAACACAGCAATTTATTCTGCTATAACAAATGATTAAGTTATCTTAACATCTCCCACTATTCGGTATAGTGCCTTTTAGACTGGCATCAGCTACCTGTACAGAATCTACCTGCACCTGGAAGCATCTTGCTGCATATTTGCCAGAGAATAATGACCTTAAATGACTAAAATAAGATAGATCAGTCAAGCATGCCGTGCATGCTGGATAATGCTGAGTAGACAATATCTGTGTTTGACTGCATGTCTTTGTAATTGACTTCCTGGCAATCACTTGCACCTAACGCATTGCTCTTTATTTCAATATGTTTTGATATTTCTTTGACCACAATAATAAGGATTTTTTTTACTTTTGAAGTATATTTTCCTGCTAGATTGTTAGCAGGAATAAGTTTTCAAATTTTCTTTACGTGTAGCAGCTTCCATTGTAGTGATTCATCAGCTTCATTTCAAAAGAGATTATTGAACACACCCTTATAAATAAAGATGTTTTTTAGTTTGGCACAGTTCCCATAACCGCTATGATTAAATGCTCTGCAGAAATTGCACATATCAGGTCAGAACAATTGTGGAGATATTCATTTAATATAGAAAAAACGTGTTTGTGTATATTTGTGAGTTTGTGTAGGTAATGAAATGTATTACAAAATACTGTTATGTTTTACGCCCAACTGAGGCTTGGCATGTGTATTTGTTAGAAAAGATTGTGAGTATTTCAGTAAGTCACCCTGTACCTGAAGAGAAGGCCCACACAGGAAGCCTTTGGGTGTACCCGGAAAGGACTCCTTTGGCTCCTGTGTCACTTTGAACCCAAAGCTGTTTTTATATCACTGTTGATTGGTATTATTAAAAATATTCTAAAGCAATTGAATGACCTAAGACTCTTTAGTCACCTTAAAGGTCCCATGGATGGTGTTCTCCATAATGTTTACGAAAGCCCTCTTACTCCTCATACCTAGCTAGCTCCTGCACTCATTGTACAGGCACTTGTTGACACTGCTCAGGGTGTAGGTGAGTGAGGATGCAGAACTGGATCAAAGTAATCCAAGGCAATATTGTGAATGAAAAATAGTATCTTGTGTTTATCTAGAAGCAAGGAAAAGGCTGACATTGCCTCAGTCCTACTTTAAAGATGTTACACACAGGGGTACGTCACACACACAGTAGCAGAGCCAAGTATAGAGCCTGAGTCTCTTAACAGCAGACAGCTACTCATACTGGCCACAAGCACAGCGAGAAAAGGGAAAAACAGAGACACAGTGTCGTATCTTGCAGTCATGGAGCAGAGACTGAGGCCTTGTAAGAAGGGCAGTGTGTGACAGCCCACCGTTTGCTCATTGTTTATAGAAAAGGGTAATAAAATGCAATGATGCCCAGCAAGGTGACCTGCAATGAAGGATTTATTATATATCAGGGAGATGGGGGGAAGAGGAGAAAGGAAGAAAGAGGGAGGGAAGGAAAAGATTCCTTGCATTCCAGAAACGTAGCCAGAGGCACCTGGCAGTGATTAGTGCAAAGGTTCACCAAACTTCAGATAGAGTCCATCTTAAAAAAAAAAGGTAAAAAAAAGTGAACGGTATAACTGTTTCCTGAGCATGTGCTGACAGAAATTCCCGTAGGGCAAGACCCAGAACAGAAACACGTGGCAAGAGATTGGGCGCTATCCAGAGACCAGATTAGCAGAGCTTTACACATCATTTTTAATATTATGGGAAGAGATGAAAATCAGTGTTAACTTTTTTTCCCATTAAAAAAAATAATCTCCTGGTCCTGGAACTGAATTGGACTTTCTCACAATATAAGTAACTATAATGCTTGGGGGAGAGATTTTATGAATGAAATGGTTGGCATGCTGGATTTTATGGTAGAACCTGGTTTCATGGAAAATCTCCAGTTTTGTAACTAGCTGCAATACTGTACAAGTCACTTAAGATAAAACATGGAGCTTCTTTGCTTTGTGCTTCTCACTCTGGTGCTTTATTATGTACTTTTCTTCATATTAATATGAGTTAAACGTAATTCTCAAAGTCAAGATTGTTTGATATGGTGATACGCTATGCATGAGAACTGTATTACAGAATGGTCTTACAACCCAAAATATACAAAAAAATACTTGAGATAAAGGACAGATGTTTTCCAGTCTGGATTTGGTCCTGTTTCCACTGAACTCAATGGGATATGGGTTGAGGTTCTTTGTCTAGCTGAGGAATCTGCCAATCAAGCCATCATATCATAAAAAGAAAAAAAAAACCAACCCCAGACAGTTCTCATATTGGAAACATCCCTATCTTAGATATGTCTATTTTGTGGTTACACTTCATTCCCACTTCTTACTCAAGAATCTTAGTTTGAATTTATTTTCATTATTTTTCAATTGTCAATTCCATTCAATATTTACTAATTAAGTATACTGGGTGTCGTTTTTGGCAGTCAAGAGATGATCAACTGGATCATGAAAAAGCTTATCTTAAAACAGCTCAAAATCTGGCTTTATAATTTCTTACTCTGTGTTAATTTGTCCAGGAACTGCTACTGAACAAAGACTGGCTAAGGTGAAGTGTAAAACTATTTCTTACTCAGACTTAAGTACTGTGGATGAATGTAGAAAACATACATCTTGACAGAAAGCTCAGAAAAATCAATGTTGATATGTATTTATTTTTTGCTTCTTTATGTTGCAATAATATTGGAAGACATTTGGTGTGCATTGTGAAAATACACAAATTCTTATACACCACTGCCTACTTCGGGAGGCTGAAAGTGGAGGCAGGATAAATAATTCTAAAACAAGGTAATGGTACTTGTAGCCTATTAGATGTCTTTTCTACAGATCACTGCTAGCTCATGACATACCTAGATAGTTCCCTCACATAGGCCTTACTTACAATTTAATACAAACTTTCACTATTCAAAATATATTGTTAAAACATGATCACAAGAAAACTTATGCAAAAGTCTTACTGGGATTTGTGTTTGAGATTCCTAAAGGTATGCACTTTGTAAAATGAGACAGAAGACAGATTAGTATCTTGTATGTTTTTACTTTTAATTTTCTTTTTTTAAAAATCCTTCTGTTAAGGTCCAGATTTCTGAGTGTTCCCACTGATGTGAGTGACAAATGCTTTGCAGTAGAGGTGAGGAATTGGCTCGTTTTCTAACACCTGGTTTAATGACTCTTCATGGGTAGTATCCCATCTGTCTTCAAGAGCTTCCCTTAGGAAGGGCTGTGAAGCTGAGTTTAGCATGGTACAGAAGTGTGTGCAGTATCATAGACAAGGTACGTTACCGATTTAGGATCAGTTCTTCCGATAGTTTTCTGTCGGTTGTGTGGATGAAGGCATTACATAAACAAGATTTTTCTGATTAGTCCTTTTACTTAATTGTCTGCTGATGCATCCTCAGGAGAGGAATGCATTAGCTTTGCAATTCCACCTGAAATCGTAGGTCCCTCAAGGCTAGTACTATGTCTTCAGCGCCATCCTACACATGGTGCTTCAAAGGGAATTTGAAAAAACCCACAATACCTGGTCAATCATACGAAGTTGTATGATGAGTGAAGAGAGAGGAGAATTCCTCTCTGACTCCTTGGGTGATCAGTTTACATCCTGAAGCACAAGATTTGATTACCCCTCGCTTAGCATGGAAATGTTGGTTTTGGCCATTAAATTATTCAGTCCCCTTTTAAAAAAACTAGGTATTTTGTTTGATTCTGTGACTTCCTGTGGCTATGAATGCCACAGGCCAGGGCATGCTGTGTGAGCAAAATGCTCCTTTTGTTTTAAGTCGACCTGCTTCTCTCTGTGGTGCATGCCCTGTTGTTCCCGTGTCTTGGACAGAGTGGAGAGGAGGCTGGCTCCTCCATTGCACCCTTGTGCAATCTGAAAAACTGCATTTTAAATTCTCTTCTTTCGGGGGCATGCTTCTAATTTTGGCAGTTTTACTTTGTAAGAAAACCCTGTCTTACTACTGTAGTAAATCTTCAGCTGTTTCTAACTCCCGTGATAACTTAATGCATCAAAACTGAATACAGCTTTTCTGGTTTTACCGCTATGTAATATATGGTCATTAATAAGTAGATTTTTTCTTGCATCCGACTGTAAGTTCCCCTTTCTGTTCTTTTCTGGTTTTACCGCTATGTAATATATGGTCATTAATAAGTAGATTCTTACTGCATCCGACTGTATAGTCCCCTTTCTGTTATTACCACTGCTCAAGAAAGTTGCACATTATTCCTGCAACACTGCTGTTCCCAGAAGATACTGTAAGTTCAAAACCAGTCAACACATGCAGGGAGCATAGACTCTTTTGGTGCGTACCTCTCTGTATGAGAGGTATCGAGAAGCTCCTACTGTTATTAGGTCTGAAGTCACCAAAATGAATCTTCAAGTGATAAAAGCTTTCCTACTTGCATCATATATTGCATACAGCAAGGGTTTTAGCAATAGCAGTTTCATTGATAGGCAACTGGAATTCTGGATTCAGAGAGGGCTTGCTAGTAACTTCATTAGTGTCTGTAGCAAATAATGGCTAGGAATAAGGTAAATGCATGGTTAACAGGTTACCTTTCACATAAGGGACATACGGTTTCTGATAATGGAGTAGTAAAAGCCTTGCAGTGCGTTAATTTGTTGTTTGAGTTGCTAAGTGTTTTACCGTCAAGCGTCCTTGTAAGACTATATCGACAGTCAGACTACATCAGCAGTGCAAGTGATCTGTAAGAACTGTTGATTCTTCTTAGCTTTGTCACAAGGTTAGGGAGATAGCAAAAAGATTTATGCTCCTGAACAGAAATATTCCATATAGCCAGGAGCCCTCAAATGTAATGAATTAAGGAAGGATAAGGATTTTTTTTTACGTGTGTGTGAGTATTTATTTATATATCTTTCTATATAGCTATATATAGGCACAGACATATATTAAAAGGCCCCCAAAGGACCTGCAAATTTACTGAATTATACAAGTTACAATTAAAGTAAAATACATGGTATATATTTATTATTAATATCCAAACAAAAGCAAACTGTGGTTGTAGTACAGTATTAACAGGAAATGTCCAGGCTATTAGTTATTGAAACATATATGCCTGAGCTGCTGCCTGGGAATTTTTAATGTATCCAGCTGAGTTGCTGGTATAAGTAGTTTAGTGTTTCTTCTTCCACACAGAAGGCATCTCCTTTTAAGCTCTTTTCTGTTGCTAATGCATTATCTATTTAATTTCTATCAGAAATGATTCCTCCTCTTTTTTAACAACCTGAGTATCACAGCAACCGAATCAGTAGGCAAATATTCAGGAGAGAATTAAAAACACGTCACTGGGAACTGGACAGTTAGCTGATGAAAAACCTCTTCTTGAGCATGCCAAAGCACATTCACACATGCATGCACACACACAAAATAGTATTTTAGGGACCAGCTCGAGCTGTAGGCATTGTGATGAATATTTTAAGGAGACAAATCCCCATGTTGGCCACTTGTGCTAATATAGCCAGATTTTTCTGCTGAGCAAAACTCTTTCCTAGCTAAAAACTGTGCCTTAACTTAAGGGATACGTGTTAAATTCCCTGTTTGGGAGAGACTGAGCAGAACGTAGTAGATTTTACGTTGACCTGCTCAACTGTATGAAACTCTCTTCATGCAGGGGAGGCAGCGACGGTCAAGCGTTAGACAGAGCTTTCAGGGTTTCAGCTCAAGTTCCTGTGCTGCAGTAAGTTACTAGGATACTGGCTGCCCGCAGACAGCTATGTTCGCTGCGCTCCAGCACCGTGACAGCAGTGCTGAGTGGGAGCAGCGAGCTGGCAGCTCTGTGCAGCTTACCCAGCTGGAGCAGGGCCCCGCACACCTCCGCACCCCTCCTGCCTCGCGTGGGGAATCTCACCTGCTCGTAACCAGTCATTTCAAAGGCTTCGAGGCACAAACGCTATCACAACTGTTGAGGTCACACGCAGGGAAAACAGGAATGCAAAAGAGTGTGAATGGGGAGACGGGCTGCTTTAAAAATAACAATAAAAACTGTTAAATTCTTCTCACATGGTTAAGATTTAGATAGCCTCTGGGAGTAGTTAAACAGGGTAGGGAAGCTGGGATTTTTCAGTATTCCCACAGCTGGACACCTTAAATGTACCATTTTTGTTTGACATGCAACATATTTGCACAGAATTTAAAAATGCAATTACTCGACCATCCTAACAAAGCACTCGACACAGAGCAGCCCGGCAGGCTTCTATGGGGTGCTACATTTCCCAGCAGCAGCCAGGAGAAGACATTTCAAGAGAAGGCAGAGGAAACCCAGCACAGGCGGTTGCAGGGTACTCGCTCACCAGAAGTATTTTCCTCCCTCATTCAGAGTGGTTTCTGGCTCATCCAGGCCTTGGAGTTTTTAGCACATCTTTTGTTTCTCTTTAAGATGTGTGTGTGGTCATTATCCATATAAATGTCACTATCGTGTTCGTGTTCTCTTTTAGCTATTATCTTTCCAGTGAAAACAACTGCAATCTTTTTAATCTCCTTTCAGATAGAAGCATTTCCAGGCTTCTAATGGCATTTCTGGCATGTCGAGGACAGTGTCTCCATGTGTGCGGTTTGAAGGGGCTGGTGACCGTTTTGCAATTTGTGGTTGTGCTTTGCTGGCACTCCCTTGCAGCCTCGGAAGAGACCGAAGCAAGGGCTTTTCTGCAGGTCCCAGCAGATAACGTCAGCCCCATCTTCATGCAATAGTTCACCACAGACACGCATTTGAGAGCATTTGCAGAAGATACGACTTGTAGCTGGGCTGCACAACAGCTCATTTCTGTTAAACTATTTCTCTACTGAGACCTTTGAGGAAAAACTACAGCCACATGGGAGCTGACCTTAGCGTTTAGCTGCTTCTCAGCAAATAAACTCGGTATTTTCCCCCGAGCATCTGCTCTTCAGCAGTTCAGACTCCAGAGAGCATTTTCTGTCTCTGACCTGAAGAGGGCACAAGGTGGCCCCCGCATTCCTCACGTCCCTTTTTAGCACCTCTGCAGCCCCAGGCCTTTACCCTCGGGTAGGGCAAGGGCCATCCCAGCTCTGTTGCTGAGCCCTTTTTAATATGCAGTTAAAACAAAAAACAGATAAGATTTTTTTCTTTGCATGTTGGCTCTTAAAATTCGACTTTAGTCCTCTTTATTTTACATATCGCTGGTCATCGCTTAGCGGGGGGGTCTTTCTCACAAAAAAAAATTTTCTAGTTCTTACATGTTTGACTTGAAAATATCCTTGTCTTCACCCATTTAACAATACTGGTTTAATTGTCAGTTTAGTTTGGGGATATTCAGAGTCTCTGTGGTTTGTATTATATGCCTTATTTTCCTGCTTCGGGAGATGGAATTATTTCAGCATAGGATGGGCTTTGACTGGTTGATTTATTTAAGCCCCTTTTAATAGAGTGTCACTGTGACAGCTTTCGGCAGCGTTCCTCTGCCTCTCATGTTAAATTTGATAAAGCTGTTGTCACCATTAATTCACAGTTCATCTATATTTACCTCTGGAACGCTCCCATGTAGTGCTTAGCCCTAAGTCAGGCATAGCCTCACTCCCCAAGTTTAATCCTAACTGCTCCAAGAAGCAGTCGTGTAAACTGGTGAGGAACTGCTATTGCAAATCATGGTTTATGGTGTTTGCACGGCTTGTGCGGTGGTAGAGGAAGACACTAGAGAGAGATTTAATTTGTTTTGTAGTTGATTCTTTGTACGCCTGCAATGGTTAGTGCTCAATATTTTTTTTCCAGCTAGGTGACATGTATTATAACCTGCAGGAGTATTTTTATTTCTGCACCTCAGGACGTGTAGCTGTGAAGTTTCAGCAGAGTGGCTCTCAAACATACAGGTGTTTTTTCTAGCATCTGAAGGTTCTAGGGCTGCTCAAAGAGCCACTGCTTATGTTTAGCAAACGTTCCAGAAGCAGCAGAGAGTATACGGTGAACATATGGTCCACGCAGCCCGCACATTTGACAGTGTAACACTGGGCTATGGAGCAAAAGGCCATTTGTCACAGCTACCGTAGGAGGGTAAAAGATCCAGCTTCTACCTATTTACTCATTTATAGAGTTAGTTTAATGCAGCTCTAAAAGAGGCTTGAACGTGAATGGCCAGGTTTTTGGTCCCATCTTCTGCACCATGCCATCTTTCTGGCTGTAAATGGCCAAAAGACAGTTCTCTGGCAAAGGGTCCGTCCCTTCTGGGCCAGCTGCCGTACCACCCCTTGGTGAGATGGTCGCGCTGTGGCAGGGAGGAAGCACTGAAGCTTCTCTGCTCCACCGGTGGCAGAGGATGCCCGAGGACTTCATGGAAGTGGGTTAGTGAGGTTCTTCCTCAGCTGCTCCAGCTCCTCCTGGGAGTGTTGGGTCGGGGTCTGTTCCCCGAGCGGGACTGCCCCAGCGCTCTTGTGCTGGCCCGGGTCCCAGACGTCTGGGGGGAATTTTCCATCTCTCAGGTACAACCACTTCTCAGTCTTACACTGAGCAGTGCCGCCACAAGCAAGCACTTACTCAGGCTTTTTCTTTGAAAGGACGGTACCGTCTGTTGCAGTTAAAGCTGTATTTCTAAGTCTAAAAAATCCTACATGAGGAATAACTGAAACTAATGCTTTTCTTTGTCTTGGCTGCAACTTGGGTGTAAAGCTTTACCCCGTTACAGCTACAAAGGCACTTAAACAATTTACTTGCATTTACTCACTCTAACTACATTTTCCACTTCTGTTTTCTGGACATGTATCTCAGCTCACGAAATTTTAAATTAAAACTGAGCTGCGTTTAAGTTGCTTACTGAGGAGCGGTGTCATTTTGATCCTGTCATTATGGCTAATACAAGAAGTCAGTGTAAAGGAACAGAAATCCTTTTCTAACTGCCTTTCCTCCTAATGAATACCTGAAAGCAGCACTGCATTGTTACCTTTCTTTTACCGTATAATTTCTACCTGCAAAATAAATGTTTCTATAGTTTGGCCATTATGGAAATAGGGCCTTTCAAGTATTTCATTTTCCCGTACTGTGATGTGATATGTGAAGTTTTTCTGTATTTTCTTTTTCTAGGCTTGCTCCCAACATAATCTCTCCACTTGTCAGCCCCCTGAAAGCATTAGTTCCGCCTTCCCTATTGCAGAAACACGGCTCTCCGTCATCACACAGCCAGTCACCAAATGGGCAGCAATTTTCTGGAATACCAAATAAACCATACGCTCAATTTCAAAACCAGTCCATACAGCAGGGATCTCAAGGTAACTCTACCCTCTTTTTTTTTTCTTTTTTTTTTTTTTTTTTTTAACTTTCCTACTTCCTAGCTGGGGAGAAAGAATTTATTTCAGTTTTTGCATTTTCGGCCAATACTGTCCTATTAAGGGACTGACAGCATTTAATGGGAACTCCAATTTTTAAAGTGGCTTGATACACATACCGAGAAAAATTTTCAGACCAGTTTGTACTGTGATATGTTATCATAATGGGGAAAGCTATCAGAACAGCAGGTTTATTGCATTTATTCAGGTTTTTCAGTAGATGACTGCTAGCTATGCACCTCATCTGACTGGTCATTCAGCCTTCCGTCAGCTTGGAGAGAGTGACTCTGCCAAAGCAAGAGCCATCTAGTCCCAAAATACGTGGGCTGAAGCACACCTTGGCAATGTCCTGCTCAGTCCACTGATAGTGATGCACTAGACATGAGCTTAGACAAAGAAAAAATAATTTGATATTTATTATTTGGAAGTTTGGCATCTGTATTATTTTATATAATAATATGCAAAGGCACTCTGTACAACTATAGAGCGCCAGTGTGATTTGAGGACAGGAACGGGAGCAGCTAAGCAGCTGTCCCACTGCTTAATTTAAAACATTTTTTGCTCTGAATTACTCAGCCTTTCTAATCGGGAGCTTATTCACCTATTCCAGAGTTCTGCTGTGGGAACTAATTAATGTTTCTGCAATTTTTGAGGTATAAATTAGCAAGGGATATTATTATCACAGATTCTTCCAGTAACAGGAGCTTGTATATTTAAGAAATATGTTATATAATCCAGATGGTATGCTGCTTAAGTGTGGTAAATATTCACAATAAAGAAGTGTGCAGGACATCTGTCTGGTTGCAAGTATAACCAAGCATATAAGTTTATACAGGCAGATAACCAGCTTTTTGAAACTCATTTCACAGCTGTACTGTCATTTGTATAAGGTCATTTTTGGCTGGCGAAGTATCACGTGATCAGTTTACCAGTGGGCAAAATAGGAGGTTTGCTTTCTCTCAATATATGCTGAGGCTAGGTCTGAAACGCAGGAGTTGAACACAAACCCAGTGAGTAATTCACAGCTGTAACGGGGTTCAGTATCCCAACAGTTCCCTCTGCCCTTCATTCTCTGAGGAGTACTTTTGCTTTTTGGTTGGACTGACTTAGTCTGAAAAGTTAAAGCGTATTATATTAAATGATTTGTGCTGAAGGAAAAACTAACTCAACCTGATGCTCAACAGATTATTCAATTTAAAAAGATTAACTCTGTAAGGGAAAAGTGGCAGATTTATTATAGCATATAATGATATATGATTATGTTACTATAATGAGCTAAATAACTACAAACCACAAGAGGAAAGTTTAGCAGCTCATTACTATGGCAGAAACAAATGCATAGACAGAACAAGTTTTGAACCACTTAAATAAATTGACTTTATTCCTTAAGAAAACCACATTTCCTTTTGAATGAATTGTTGCTTTCTAAGTGTTATGTCGTGTGGTTTTGAAAAAGCAATAATTTTCCACTTTGGCCAAATGTTGAAGTATTATTATAAATTCATTATGGAAATGGTCATTCAAAAATCAATTTTGATTAGCAGCCTTTGAAATCAATTGATCTGTAACCTGTACTTAGCTGTATTTGCTCTACATCTTTCTTACATCTCAGTTCATTAATAGCACATTTTTCTAATGGAATCTGTAGTAATTTGGGAGTTTTGAATTTTTGCCGAAAAAAAGGAACACTATATGAGTCTAGCTGTAGAACTAGGCATCTGCGTAGAAGCATATAAACATTGTGGATCTGACATTTTTGGAAGACAGCAAGCTTCGTCAAGCTGGTAGCAGAAATACTGATAATGAAAGAATAAACTGACATTATTTATGTGTTTAAACCTAGTTGTAGTAAGATCACATGGAAATTATTACATGCTGAAAGAATTTGGCAGGCAATGGAATCCTGTCATTATTTATACCTGACATGATTTCTTGTCAGAAATTTTATGGAACTTGAAAAGCTGAGATTTATTTGCACATACATGTAAATGACATGACATAACAAGATGGCATTTAATAGGCATATTCCAATTATTTGCTCATTACATCATTCATTTTAAAGCTGCTTGAAGTTTTTTAGGCTGTGCCTTAGAGAAACAGAGGCAGCCAGCGCACTGTGTGAAGTGGCTAACTGCAGCTTTTCTGTCACAAATTATTTCAAAGCAAAATTTTAACTAAATGTTATATTTGGAACTCAGTTTATTCCTTTATTAACTGTTATATTTCTACATCTACTGTACATGAAACATTTAATAGCGATCATTTAAACTGACAGGACGTTTAGTAAATTTTTCACTTGAAAATTAACCTCAGAAAAAATTTGCTTTAAATCAAAACTGAAGGAAAACCTGAAATCCATGTGGAAAAAAAAATATTGGTGAAACACTTGTTGCCAAATTGGTACTACACTTTTGCTCTCCAAGAAGGAGCAGGGACGTTTGCACCAGACAAGCCTTCTTGCTTACTTCATATTTTAACCACTGAAGGACTCTTTTTTTAAGAACTTGTGAAAAATGCTCCATGTTTAGTTTACTCTAATCAACCGTATGTGGTTGCTACTTGAACCACTGATTATGGGATTTTAATCATATCTTAATTCCTAATACTTTCTGTGTAAAGCATTTCAAAAAAATCTAAAGGAACCACAACTAAATGGCATGAACCAAAAGCACCTTTGTTTCATACTACACATTTAAAAAATGTACAAATGCAGTAAAGCTCTGACTTGTATTGGACATGCAAATCAAACATTGTATTGCCTGCAAGCAACAAGTTTCATTTCCTGTGGTTGTGTAAAATGAATGAAACCTTATCTGGCAAGAGCACCCGTTGTTACAAAAGTCCTTGTGGTTGCTTTAACTCACATGGCCTTTCCATCTCTTGTCTAATGACTTCGGTTTTCGGGAACACTCAGCATTTAAACAAGCTGGCAATTTTCCCTTTTTAATAGTGTAAAAGATGTGTGAGGCTCAGATTCTCTGGAACAAACTGACTGGCCTCTTGAGTCATGCCAGGCTACTGAAGGCCACCAGCAAGAGCCAACCTACCTGGTACCAAAAGAAACTCTCCCGATTGTGCCTCTGAAGCAGGGGGTGGGAGTATAGACAGTATATAAAAAGTCATGAAAAAAATCTTACTGACATAGCAACTCACTGATGCTGCAGGCCTTCAACCTGGCGGTATGCAATTTCAGTCACTCCAAGACTCGTTTCCACCTTCCAGGACTGACATTCAGCTGGCTACATTTTAAAATACAGCTTTTAATACTGCAAGGACAATTCTTCCTACCCAAGTGTCGTTTCATGACCAGTTTAAGTGCAGGGAACATCACCAAATTCTTCCTATATGTCCTAGTAGTGGAACTGCAGATCAGGTTCACCAGCTGCAACTGCAGTTCTTCAGTGTTTCA
>NW_008824360.1:296448-301501 GCF_000699105.1 Pygoscelis adeliae | reverse complement strand
GAAACCGCTGCCGCTGTCACTCCCCATGAAACCTCCGTGCAGTCATGTGAGGGATTATTCTGAAGATGAGTCATGTAAGCACACAGGAGAGAAATACAAGTGCTTGCTGACAGGTCTCCAACCAGGCAGCGAACTGTCTGGTGCAAGATGCCTGCACAGGGGATAAAGGAGGCACTGCCTAACTCATAATCTTCTCCGTGCTCTTGTCCATGCAGAAGAGCTGTCTTGAGTCTCCACCTCTTTCTCACCTTTTGCAATTGCAAAAGCCGTTGGGAGTCTCTGTCTTTCTCCTTCACCTTTCATCCTCAAGGAAGCAGCTACCAGCCTTGTAGTCCGCTCCTCCCAGAGCCATCCCTGTGCCTTTTTCCACCCGCATAGAATGCCTTCCATAAAGCCTCTGTCCCTTTCTTATAGGGTCCCCCTGTCTCATCATTTCTATGAAGCTAATGAAAAAGGAAGTAAGCTTTCATTACACCGCTCAGGTCAGAAGGGTTAAAAGTCCCATTTTTTGTGTCATGGTTTGTTTTACCTGACCAGTGTTCTTGCTGCAACCTTTCCCTTCCTCGCTCCCATCTTTTTTCTTTAGTTTGCCACCTGCATTTATCACATCTGCAAGCACATTAGAACAGGAATGGTTTTTTTCTTTGTATTTTCTTTGGGAAGCACTTAGCAGAAATTTGGGCCTGGTGAATACAACAGTGCAATAACACTAGTATTTTCCTACATCATGTCTCTTCATTGGATAGTTCCAGTAACACTTTTTGTGCTGCCTATTCAGATTATCACACAATACTGCAATCCAAAGGAGAATTTGATTGCTTATGGCTTATGGCAGTTCTTTTCCAGACTTCTGAGTCGGAGGCAGTTCTCTGCCTCAGGTATTTTTTCCTGAGCAGCTAGACAGTGTAACTTAAAACACTTCAAAAGAAACATTTACCCATAGGTCTTGAGAAAACCCTGGATCAAACTAGTTTCAATCCAGTTCTGTCATGCTTGGCTGTTCTCTGATTTTCTAAGCCACTGTGCCAGCCCTGTAGATCATAAAGATATTTAATTGATTTAACAAAGGCAAGCCTGGGAGCATGACGAAAGGGCAGCAATTACAGAGACAGAGAAAATACGCGTCATGCCTTCCCTAGAAGTGATGTGTATAGCAGACATTCTGGAAAAGGTTCAGTTTTTTCTCTATCAATGCATATAAGTGCTCTCTGCAACCAGTTATACCTCATCTGAAGCCAAGTGTCTCATTTTTTTCACTGCTCATCTCAAAGGGGTATATTTTTAGAAGGCTTACAGCAAGGAGTTCATGTTTTGTAAACAGAAAAGTCAGGATAATTATCAAAAGCCAATCAATAAAGCACTGTACCTAAAACCACATCAAAAGGTGGCTTTGCTTGCCTCTTATAAGAGCTCTTCGGTTTTTTGAGCCAGACTCTCCAGGCAGTAAATATAGGTGGCTATTTATTCCGAGGAAGGACATGCATCATTTAATACTCAGCTTTCCAAATTTCTGGGCTCTCTTCTAAATAGCAGCAAATATGAACAGCTTTGGTACAGTGTGCACAGTGTCTTTATCTAATATAGTCATCCATTAGTACTTCACCAATCATGGATATCAACAATTTAGGTATTTTGTGGTGGAGGATCATAGGTTCTCAAGAAATGAATCATCTAATCCTTGCAGATTCTGCCAAAACACATATTAAACTGTGAAACTTCAGAGCAAATCTCTCACCACTCGATGAATTCATTGCATTTCTACTAAAGAATTGCCTCACTTAGCCTTATTTATTACCACCTTAGGAAACATGACCAGACGGAACAGACAGACCCTGAGCTTTGCCCGATACTATCTACTTGGTCAAACTTTGGTAGTAAAGGGAAAATGTAGAAAAAGACAGGAGATCTTTCTTAACAGGAAGAAGGTTATACACTGCATGATTTGTAAGGGACAAATTCCACCCCGTACAGCACCCAGGCGCTCTAGTGATAGGCACAGGTATTTCATTTCTAAACAAACTGGCTGAATAGCTGCACGACTGGCTCAGCAAGTCAAGTCTTCCACGGGTGAGTGGAGCTGTGCCAACTTCTATCAGCTGAAGATCTGGTTGTGTCTGTGTTTGACTGAACTACCTGGAGCTTTTGCAGTAGTTCCTTAGGAAATGTTTCAGTCTGAGTAAGACTGAGGGAAGAAAGACAACAGCTCCATATTTTTTCTGGCAATTAGAGGAAAATCCTGATGGCACGTTCTACTAAACTTTAAGCCTGACTTGGTTGACTTCAGTCACATATAAGGGAAGGAGCATCATTTCAGAAGGGACTTTCAGAGATGGTAGGAAAAGGGATAGTTAATATGAATGTGCAATTAGTGTGCGATGCACCTGGAATCAGGAAGCGGTTATTGAGGCAGGAGGACGGAAGAGAATTAAATCAGGCCATGGTTGGTATAAATCTTGTGGCATGCTTTGAGGTCATCCTTATGGGAGCAAATAACATTTTCTTGTAGGATGTTGGCACAAACTTGTAAGTTGTAAAATTCCTTCCTCAACAATTCATTTGTCCTTTACTGTTAAATATCTTATTTTGTTGTGTACAACTCACTCACAACTTCTGCTGGCATAAACCAAACTGCTGGTCCACTGGTAATACGATACTTTGAAAAGAAGCAGGACATAAGAAATGTAGTGTATGCGGGGGACAAAAATCAAACATGCCCCAAAAGCAGATTGACCGAGGCAGCCAGAGAACATACAGATTTATCTCAGAACTTTTCAGAAGCAAGAAGAGCCTCTAGCTGAACTCAGAGTCTTCACCTGATGTCCGTCTGGAGTCAGTCCTGCACCTCTAGTTCAATTTTACTTGCAGACTGTGGCCGCCTGTGTTCAGTGGAAGGGGTTTCATTTGAAATAAGAGCAGTCTGCGAAAGGAGCCGTTTAAGGTACTCCTAAAGGTATTTCGAATAAATACCGCTGTCTCCAGCAGGGCATAACACACACTGGATGGGAAAAGACTTTACTCAACTGAAAACAAAGCAGTGCTATTAATTTAAATACTGCATTATTGTATTTAAATTAAAAGTAATTCATTATAGACACATTCTCTTAGGAGCTGAGCATCCTGGACCTGATCCAGTGGAGTGCTTACTGCTTAGCTTTGAGCACAAGTGGGCTGTTGACTGCGTTCAGCTGATCTATTGCTTGAAATGAAGCACATCCTTGAGATTTCCGCTTGACGGGGATCACAGTCCACACCACCTTGTGGGACCGAGTCTGATGTAGCTTTTCTATTATTACGCCTTATAGAATAGCATGATCATTTTTCCGTAGTTAAAACTGAGGAACTAAAAACCCCCACAATAGTAATGAAATACTGTGACAGAAATGGAGCTAATACCATTGCAGTAGTGTTAAAATGTGTGTGTGCAATATCTGTTTTCAGGTTACCAAGGCAGCTTTCACTCAATACAAAACTGTTTCCACTATGGAGACTGCTACAGAACAATGGACCAGTCTGTCACCAGTGATGTGCTAACAGGGGAATCCCATTGCTTTAATCCTCTGAGACAGAATGGCTATCACATACTCAATGCACCTTTAGCTTCAACAGGTAATTTATTCCGCCTATAAAGAATTATCCATATGATATTTTTAGCAGGAGGGGAAAAGAACACATTTTATAGTCAATGTTATTACAAAAATGTGTTTGCATAAACAACTCAGTCACTGAAATTCATTTGCATCTATAAAAGTCCCAGAAGGAAAGCAAATTTGTTTTCTTTAATCCTCCTGTATTTGACTGATGGACAAATTCTCCTTTTGTTCTGCTGGATGACAAAGGCAACACACACCTTCAGGAGAGCTGACAAAGGAGACACTTCTCACATTTATTGGGTGGGCTATTCATTGTACATCCCTTCAGGTGCGCTCACGCAGGCTTTTATAATCAGATCAAAGTTAAGAAGATAGTTAACTCTGAAGAAAAGAGCAGTAGGGACTTCCTGTCCATCTAAGAATAAAAGGATGGCTTTGTTTTGCAATACTGACGTTTACAAAATGGAAAGGCACTGCTTTGATAAATTCAGCTGAAAATATTAGTTTCTTTTTGTTCGGGAGTTCCTTTGTGTTTGTGCTGTTGCATATTCATGGCAATTGTATTGTCCCATTTAGCTACATATTTGCATAATGTAAAATGTGCAACAAGTTATTATAGCTAGATTACTGTAATACTTCAATATTTAAGTATTCATTTTTGTAAAGCATTTTTTTCTACTTTTAAAACCACAATTAAGAACTGACAGAATTACTGAAATCAAACAAAATGTGAGTATTGTCAGAGCCGTGGAACACTACCATTTACTGCAACCTTTACTTACGTATCTCCAAGAAATTTTTCTTCTTGTCTGAATTCAGGAGGGCATCTCGGCTAAGAACGATACTGAAAACATATGTTTAAATGCTTTTTGAAATGGGGCCTGAGTCAGACCACAAAATTAGAGTTGACTTTCCTGTTTGTTTTGTATTAAAGGAGACTCTGTTCAGAGAGAGCGTGCATGCATTTGTCTGGTGTTCCATACTAGAAAGTGTATGCATCAGTAACGAACGCACGGGAAAAGTTTAAGATGAAGTTTCAACTTCAACTTTGAATTCTTTTGTGTTATTCATAAGTTTGATGTTACTAAAACATAGTTTTCTCATGTTAACATCAAATTTCAAGTTTAGATTGACAGCCTGCAATATTTAAAGAACAGACTAAATAAACTTTCCAAAAGAAATTGTAGGAGCAAAGAATAATACTATGGCAAGACACCAACTTCAACAACAGTTGATTTTTCTGTCTGGGGCTAAACTATTAAGAGATGTTCCTGTGTAATATTTTTGTTTTTAGAGTGGTTATTGAGGTATGCAAATACTTAAAAGGCTGAAACATAAATATATATGAAATATATAAATCTTATCTCATCTTTTTGTGTGTAAAATAGAACCATTCAGGTTTGCAAGATTCATCAAGGCTATGCATTAATTTTTTTCAGGCTTTTATAGCACCATTAATATTA
>NW_008824360.1:289273-296438 GCF_000699105.1 Pygoscelis adeliae | reverse complement strand
ATCTCATCTCATAGGAATGCCAAATGTGACTGGCAAACAGCTGTTTCATGAATCACATTAACAGTCAATAAATTTTCATTTTCTGTTCAGGACTTTGGATAGTTTATCTGGAATCTAATAATGATTTCTGGGGTGTATGCTTATCTTGGGTTTTGTCCATCTGTGGTTGTGTATCCACTCTGTATACAGGCTCATCAAATAGAAATTAGCATAACATAAACACTCGCAAAACTTACCAAAATACTGGTCACTCCACTTGGACCGACACAGCACAGGGCAGATAAACAGGCCAAGTTCGTCTTCCGGAGACTTTGGACGTACGCTGCATGCCAGATTTCTGCAGACAGCAGAATTTGACCTGTAAACTAACAGTAAATTAATACGTCATAGGAAAATGCAGAAATGTAAATAAGTAGAGAATTTGGTCTCAAATAATAAAAACATACCTAATAGTAAACTACCTATAATTAAGTTCTAAGGACTGAGCCGACGGTTCTTTCTGAAATCAGGACTGGCTGTATAAGACTACAGGATCTGTCATTACTGCTGGTGGTGCGGTGCCGCACAGCCTGGAGGCCTCAGTTACGCCTGGTGCAGCGTTTGATTCAGCCATATCTAGACACACTTGCCTGCAGAGTTAGGCAGGCAAGAGATGAGAGAAAGGCTGAAGAGAAGAAAGAGCCTCATCTTCCACATGGGGAACTGAGGCACAGAAAAACAGTCGTTTCCCAGTGGCTCCACAGGGCTCCTCCATCAAGCAGAGAATGGAGCCAGGTCCCGGTGCTCTAGCCACGAGGATCAGCCATCCACACACTGACTTGCAGTTCACATGAATGTGATTTGTAAGAGATGTATTTTCTACGTCAGGCATTTAGCTCACAGGCATGTTCTTAACTAGAAGAATCTTGTTCCATGTGTTGCCTCAGCTGACTTGATGCTGCTGCTGCTTATTAAAATTGTGGTAGGTGGGCTCTGTGGGCTGGGGGCAGGGGTCAGAACCTTGCGCTGAAGCTCACACAGACACTTTTCTAAAGACCCAACCCAAATCAGGTGGTTCAGGGTAAAACAGAATACGTATGTTAAAGGATGAACATAAGGGGGTCACGGTTTCATAGAGTAGTTTGGGGAGGGGATAGTGGGGGCGAGTTAAAAAAGTGTTGAAGGAGAAGGCACAGGAGGTTGCCCAGCCCCCCAGCAGACAGCAGGGCCATGGGGCAGCAGATAGGAGGGTGTGAGGCTGGTGTGAGGAGAAGTGCGGGCACAGGGGCAGATGCAGAAAGAAGGGCACGGCAAGGGGTGGACGCAGCAGGGGTGAAGTAAGGAAAGAGCTGGGCTGCACTAAAATGAGTATGTGCATGTGAGCCTTGACTGGCCAGTTGCAAAAGCAGGTTATAGTGGGGCACAATAGGAAATTTTCATGTCCTTTGGGGTAGGCAACAAACCTTTTCTTTCAGACTCCCTGGCACTCCAGCTGCCATAGCACCTGGTAGCAGACAAACCTGCTCCTTTCCACAGGGATGCACAGCTCAGGGAGGCTTGTAACAGCTGTTACAACAGTTTTGCATTATAAAAGGAGAAGGACAGAGAAACTCTTCCCCACCATAGTGGCTTTTGGGTAGCCTGGCAAGCACCAGCCAGCTCAGCCAGATGAGGAGCCAGCAGCATGGTGGGCTTTGGTGGGCTGAGGACAACGTGGTGCACCGCTGCTTCCACACGTCCTGTGAGCCTGACCCTGACCAGACATGCTTCCGCAGACCTCACTTCTGCACTATGTGGGGATCCAATAAACGTAGGATCCAGATTCCTTCTGGATCTTAAGAGCAGCTGGGAGACACATGGAACATTTTTCCTAAGTGCCATTAAAAGGAAAAACACACAAAACAAGAGGACTGCATCACTTTTAGTGCACACTTACTAGGATCCTTGCCCACTCATTGTTTTGACATCCTATTCAGATAATGACTGTCAAGTCCCAAGAGAGTCATACTCTGATACTTGCACTTCGCTTGCAAATGGGTAGCTTTCCGCAGAAATGAATGGGAGCTTCATCTACTATGACACAAATGCCCATGGAGATTAGTTTGTGTATTCCTGGGTAAGGCTCTGATGGTAAACCCTATTGTCTTTTCATTAACACTGTGCTGTACTGTATACTCCCAGGCCTCAAACTGTGCTTCCTTCCTTATATGTACTGTGGTACTAAATCATGTCCATACAACTTGTCACGCTTTCAGGCTATGATGCCATCTCTGAAGCACAGTGTGTATCTGAAGACATGGTTTCCAACGGAACTGATGAAAATGGATTCTTCCAAAATGGCGCCTTTGATCACTGTTTGAATCACATTCCTTCCATCTACACAGATACCTAAGAGCAGTGCTGACCTTGTTTCCTTTATTATACCTATAACTGTGTATGTAATAACAAAGGTGTTAGTACAAAAGTACTTTTATTTAGTCTGTATCCCTATATGTGCTCATTTAAATAAACACCTCACATTTACCAAACCATTTTATACATGAATAGTCTGTATAAGATAATATTGGAACCTGTTCCTTTGCTGTGGCACTTTGAAATTCATGCTTTAAGGGAATGAGGAGCATTTCAAGCAGCTTGTTTTGTAAGTTCTCTCAGTAAAGTGTAAATGTAAGTTATATAATAAACTTGTAAAGAAGGGGTTTTTCTTTCCTGAAAATACGTTTCAATTTGAGAATGTTGTTCCCTTTAATCAGTTTTCATTTAACTCATTGATCAATTCTTCTCTCTTTTTTCTTTTTTTTTAACTAAAAGGATTTTTTTAATCACAGACCTCATGTATATAAAGATCTTCATTTTCTCAGCTGGTTTTATATTTTCAGTTTTACAAGAAAACATTAAAAACTGGAAACAAGTGTACTGTCATTTCTTAACATCATCGGTCTGCCTGATAAATCCTAATATTACATTCTTAAAATGCCTGAGAGCGATTTAAACAAAGACGTTTCAGAAACTGTGAAATTAAGGCAGCCCAGGTGTACGTGAAGAAAACCAAGGGGCCTGCAGACTTTCAGTGAAAGGACCAGAAGCCTTCCAGCGCGGGGCTGCGCTGTGGGCTGGCTTCCCGGCGCCGCGTGCCTGCCGGCTCTGCACCATCTCCCAGCCTTCCTGCTGCCCCTGCCACGGTGGGTACATCAGCACATGCAGCCGTCCCAGCAGTGTAGGGGAAAATTAAATGCAGCTGCGGTTGGCTTTTTGCCTCCCAGTAAATGTATGGCCTCAGCCCATGTGAGATCAGCAGCACGTACACACTGCACAAACACTGAGCGTGGGGCAGGTGGCCTGATTTCTCCATTCACAAGACCCGGCAGCCACTCTGAACTCTCCACTTCAGGCACACACTGTAGAGAAGAGCAGGACGCCTTCAGAGGGCTTTCCTCCATCCAGAGCACTTGTAATCAGTGGCTTCCAGAGGAACAGCGGTCACCTGCAGTAGCTTGGTTCCCTGTCACTGTGGCCCTGGCCCCGCTGGGCTGCATTTCCCAGCCTAGTTGTGATTCCTGGGAGGGACAGGCATCCTGCAAGGGGACAGGCACTCCCAATGTGTGCCAATGCAGGCATGTTAGACGCGAGCTCCTGAAAATGTCCCATGGTGGTTTGGGAGAACAATAAGGAAAAACTAACTAAAAAAAAAAAAAATTTTTAAAAATTGTTCTCATGTGCAAACCATTGCTAGTTGGGCTTAATAAGGCACCCTAGGAGCAATGTATGGTTATCTGAAAGGCTCTGTTCTGTCTAACACACAAACCCCAACCTTGGGAAATGCTGCTGCATGCGGAACCTGCTGTCCCGCAGGTGTGGGTGCAGCCTCACGAAGGAGGAAGAGAGGCTGGCAGTTTGGGTTCTATGAAGATGTGCCATGTCCCTGGGAAGATACTTAGAGTTAGCATCAATTTTGCTCTTGTGCTATAAATGGAAACAAATGACAATAAATGTCCTAGCTGCCCTTGGCAGTGTCCACCTGTGACTGGCTGTGCCTCCTGCGCCCGATGCCAGAGGGCTTGAGCTTGGCCACAGGGCAGAGCTCTTGTGAAAAGGCTGAAGGACATTTTTTACAGCAGGTCCCAGAGTGAAGTGTGCAAAAGGACACCATGCCCACAGCAATGACAAGCCGTTCCCACAGGCCGGTTCCCACACCACCACGTCTGCAGCAGCAGAGGTGCCACGCCAGGTACATGGCAGCCCGGGGAGGCCGTCCTGTGCCCATTCGAACCAGGGGTGCACACCTGAAATGCTGCTGATGCCTGAGAAGTTTTTCACCAGCAGGCAAATCTTCACAAGCACCATTCACTGAAGGATGCCCAGATTGAGCATCTGTCCATGTCTAGGAAATAGCCCTTCATTTACAGCTCGAAGTTACCCAAGCTACCACGGGGCACCACCAAAGAGCTCGCACTGGGTTGAAACCAGTCAGTGACCGAGGACGGCGCTTTCTTCTTTTCCTCTCTTCTCCCCATTACCAGGATCTGCTCAGCAGTGGTGTGCCCACGCAGTGCTGTCGAGGACCTTCCCTCATGCCAGGTATGCCAGTGCCAAGCCCCACCTCTTCAGTTTTCAGGACTGTAATCCAATTAGCTGCTCCCCAGCCTAAAACAAGAAGCAGCTGCTGGAGGATTTCTTGTCCCCCCACCCCCAAAGGACTGACAGAGAAATGTCAAGCACCTGGCTTCAGCAAAACAGCAAGTTCCGCAGGAAAAAAAATGCTAAATTCAGTGGCATGTTAAGAAAATACCACATTTTGCAGCTGCATAATCAGAATCCACAGAGCAGGCCCCAAGCTGAATGGGGCAATTCTTTGGCAGCATTTGCAGAAGTGGCATTAGTGGGTCCACAGGACTGCGGTTTCCCCTTATGGTCACAAAGTTATACAACCATCATGAATATATATATATATTTTAAAGTACAATTTGGTGGCAACATGTGAACCCAGCAGTCAAAGTACCGGGGAAAACACACTAGCAGCATAAACTCAGAGGCCTCCAGTGCCCCAGCCACTCAGTGTGTTTATGTCCTTTGCAGCCCTACCAGGGGATGCCAGCTATAACTCTTGGCAGTTCCTAGCTTTGGCAAACATCTTGTACAGAATCAGAAGGGTACGGTGAGGGTGCCCCACGCTTGCGGCAACCCTTGAATGGCAGCTCTCCTGGGGGACCAAGACCCTGCCCTCTGCAAGAGTGTAATCCCCAGAGGCCAGTCAACAGCTTGTGGCCAATGGCTCCCTGTCTCTTTTAGGCACTTCGCACGGAGGTGGAGCGGGAGGGAAACCCAGACAGGGCAGCAGGGGAAGCTGCTGCAAAGGAAAGTGCTGGGGTGGCAGCTGAGAAAAGAGAGAAAAGAAACAACAAAACGACACTGAAGGAGGACGACCAGTAGTCAGTCATAGTGAAAGACTTGTACCAACCTGCTCAGAAACGTGGGATGCAGCTCAGGTACAACACGGCACCTGGTGCCCCAGTCCCAGCACCCGGCAGCCCAGGCGTCTGCTCCTGCGTGAGCATCGAGCACCCCGGTGCCACTGCGCCTCTCCTCAGCCACGGCAACCTCCGCAAACACGGGAAAACCCCTGGATGCCATGCCGTCACACCAGCATGTTTAGCACCGCTCTGAGGCTGATCTGGGCTAACCACAAAGCCTACATGGATGCGTTTTACTTGTTTTTCTAGGGCTTGGTTGCACCATGAAGGTGCCTCTGTATCCAATTTAGCTTTCTGTCCCCAAGAAATTTGAATGAAACTTTTAGACATTCAGGAAGTTTTACAGTTAGTCACTGCAGAACAAGGTGCATGGGGTTGTATGACCCCCTCTTTTATAAACAGTTCCTCGAGATCTCTAGCTCTCAAGGACGCCCAGTCCCAGCTGCAAACCCGTTAATTGTGGTTGCCCTGCCCGGCCCAAGCAGTCCCTGGCAGCACTGACTCATCATTCCTCTCCTAGAATTAAAATGCATAAAGGCTCCAAATTGCGCTTTAAGCCTACGCACGTGGCTTTGCTTCTGATCACAGCCACATTTGGCTTTCTGTCCTGTTGCTTATCTACTCTGATGCATCAGAGTTTGGGGTTTTTTTGGTCTCAGACATAAGTGGCCAGAACTCTTTTCTAGAACACTAAACAGGGAGGCAGGTAGCTTAACAACTGCCAAGCAGTAAAAACTCTAGAGCTTTTGAAGGAGGACTTAGAAAAAACATACCCAAAGCCCAACAAAGCTGTAATGGCTGAGACAAAAATCAAAATAATTCCTTTGCTTCAGTTAGTTGGAGACATTAAAAGGAAATCGTGCCTTAAAAATACGATTAATCTCATTTCCTAAAAATTAAAGAAGTCCTTCGAAAAAATGACCTTTTTTTAGTTAAAAATATAAACCAACCAAACGTAAACATATTTGATCAATTACAAAAATATTTATGTCACAACAACCAGGCTGTTCAAAACCACACAATGATTCACAAAGGTCTGGGAAACTTAAAGCATAGCAGCTGGAGTGATGATTTAAGTCCAGAATCTGTGTGAATCAGGTTTTCTGTAAATTAAAAGGATAGATTCAGAGAAATGCAAAGGCACTCATTTGAGTCTGTACGGTTTGGAAAGTTATCCATAATAAAACCATTAAAACACACAATAGCACAAGTTAATGGTTACTTGTGTGCTTGTGTACTTCATTATTTCCTTTTATTACATGTAAGTAGGGAAGTATCTCATGTAAGCTTTTCCTAAAGACACAAAGAAACCTTTCAATGGAATTTATTGCTTGGCAAGTTTCTCGTTGTGGTGCTGTAAAAACCCCACCAACTAATACATATAATAACTGGAGTAAGGCTTTATAATAGTAGAAAATTATTACCCTGTGGAATTAAAATGGAACTGCTGGTTCCAGTTGACTGTCAGATACTTTTTCAATCTAGGCAACAGAATTCAAATAATAAATTACAACACTACTTTATAAATAGCTACAAATCATTTCCCCAGTGAATGAAAACCCCATTTACCCCTGTGTACGTACTCTGTGTGTACGCGGGACCCTTTAGGAACGACTGAAATAAGATGACCTTCAGTGGCTGATCAAGCTGGGAGAGAGAAAATGAATTTCAAGTTGACACTGAAGCAGCTAAAGCACTTCTTTGCGCTTTCCACC
>NW_008824360.1:283080-289230 GCF_000699105.1 Pygoscelis adeliae | reverse complement strand
CTAAGTTTTTAATATAATCAAGCTCAAGCTTTCCATTGTATAGAAAACCAAAATGCTTGTTCTGTTCCCGTTTACTAGCTGCAGTACTTCACAAGCTATAGAGGTAATAGTCCTTGCAGTGCTATAGAGGTGCCTTTGCAAGTGAGCAAATGGGATGTACACATGTGGCATATCATGACAAAATGACACTATTTTAATGCCATAATTCTGATGTGGCAACATGACACAGGAATTTGCAAGACCAAAGCCTCGGGTCTGCAGTAGGAATGGTTATAGCCTGTGGTGGGTATCAGATATGCTCCCACGGAAAGAATACAGAGTTGGTGAGCACATTTTCAGATCATGCTTTCTAGTTATGTACGCACCAAACAGCAGGAACAGCTGCTGCTTGTGGAAAGGCTTCCCTGCTTCTGAGATTGTCCTTTCAACGGGATACATTTTCTAACTGGTAAAAGTCCAAAAAAACAAATTCCAGAGCACATTAAGAGCACCGATTTGATACTGCAATAGATGTCAGTTACGCAAGCAGCGCAAAAAAACCTCCAGTTCTTAAAACAACAACCAAGTATGTGAAAATAAACAGTGACTGTAAATTGAATTTAAATTGCATAAGAGTAAAAAATTTCAATGGTTCTTGTTATGATCTTATTAAAACCTACATGAGTTTAGTTCAGTTCTCCAGTAATGTATTTGTATTAAATTAGAAGATCAGCGCAACAGAACATGAAAAAATAGCCAGCCTATATCATTTAATTTGCTGACAGCAAAAAGCCATTGGAATATTCCCTCCTGAGGTAAGCCCTTCTGAGATTTGCAGAGTTACACTAAAAGCTCCTCTCTACTTAAATTTCAAAGCAAACTGCCAACTCCTTTAAGTGATTTGGAAGTCCATGGCCCAGAGTCAGCAGAAAAAGAGCTGTAGATGTCTAGATTGTCAAAGCCTTGCAAGGTTGCATATCCTGGCTCCATGGGCCGTCAGCCACTCATAGCTGCAAAACTAGTCAAACCACGACAGACATTTTTCTTTAAAGCGTCTAAACCATAGAAAGTCCCAATCTAGCTAAAGCCCTTACAAGACTGAGCTTTCTACCTGATTTCTACTGAGATTAAAAGAAATTTGCCCATTCCTTTGGCAAAAAGATTGTTGTAGTGGTGGTGAAGCCAGAAAAAAATCAAATCATTCTTCTGTGCTAACACAGATTCTCTGGCTGGAGCCAGTAACTCTCATTCAAAACCAAGTGACTCAACTTTAAAAGTGTATTTCTGGCCCTATGTTATATAAAAGCTCTCTTCAATTAATCAAGGACACCAAGAAAAGCATGATGTTAATTTTCAAAACTTTTGCAAGTTTTGGCCTGCTTGATTTCAAAGGGTTTTCTCCCTTCCTTCTGAGAGAGGCCGTATCTCTGTCCCCTCGCAGTGTGCCTGGGTGGCAAGCAGTGGACCAGAATGTGCTGCTGGACACAGGGCTGATACAGAGACATGGGAGGACATGTGGAGACACTGGCCAGGGACTGGGCTAGGAAGGGAATGCATTAGGCTGGTTTATTGGAGGATTAGACCCACCTTTCCCTGCTTTCAGGTTTCCTTCGTTTCAGAAGAGCAGCATAACACCACCCATCCTCAGGGCAATGGCAACCAAGAGAGCCCCAGAGCAGCTCTTCCCCTCCCAGCACCCAAGTTCAGTGTGTGGTTCAGACACCAGATTCAGGATTTTCCTCTTAAATAACTAAGGGATGGCTTCATTTCACCCTACTCCAGGCATCCATGAGTTGTCAAACCAGCACCCTGGCTTCCTCTCGGGCACTCAGAAGGGAAAGATGCCTCCAAAGGGGGAGTCAGCCTGTCCCAGGAAGGTGTTGAGGAGCCACAATCTCCACTGATGGACATCAACATTCAGACAACATAAATCCCTCCCAGCATGTCTCCTGTAACAAGGAAGGCTGAAACTGTGGTGTGCCAGTGTCCTACATCCTTTCCTAAGCAGCCAGTGCTCCTGTCCGAAACAGAGCATGACCCCACACAGCAATCTGCACCACCTCTCTGAGGAAAATTGGGGACCACTGGTACCAAAGGAAATCCCTCTGAATCAGAGTTTGCCCTGAATATAACCCAAAGCGACACTGCTGAATTGCAACGGGCTGAAGGACAGATCTTTTTAAACGTGTCTGAACACCTAAAAATGAAAAAAGGGCATTAAGTGGGATTTTTCAGAACTGCCTTAATTGCTTTAATTTCATCTCCAGGATTTTATTTCCTTCTGAAAATCCTCTTAGGTGCCTATTTGCATCTTTAGGCACATTCTGCAAATCTGGGCTATATTGCATAATGAGTTTTCTTTCCTATCTCTTTGGGTTGAGAACCACACATTTGCCTAAGGAATTCTCTGTGGAGCTGAAATCTGTTAGGATTATAAATATAGGCTGAGCTGGGAACAGGCATTGGAAATTGCCGTGAAGACCGTGTACAGAAAACAGTGATTCTAGTCACACAAGATACCTGATATAGTTGGCAGGAAGGCAAAGCTAAACAACTGCAGGTTTACATTTTACTATTTAAAGAATAAAATATTCAACTTGAGTTCCATTAACACCTGTCAGAACTTTGGTACATACTCAAATCCACATTTCTAATTTTACTGCTAAATAATCCCAAACTTGGCAGTTAGAAGGTAAAGCAAAATACCCAACCTAAACATCTGAAGCAAATTGTAGCTCTCTGGAAGAGCCCTTCTGCTGTATAAATGAAGGTCATATGTATAAATGATTAGAAGCTTAAGGAAATATGTCTTCTGCTTTTCTAAATTGATAACACACACATATTGCATTAATACTCCCACATCAATTATTGGACATGTTCCCTGCTGTAAGAAAAACGATAATTTTTTTTTTTAATAATCCCTTGGAATAATATTCTTACACTAGCACAATTAACCCTTGCCATGCAGAGGGAAGAGAGGTTGATTTAATAAACTACATCCCAGAAAAGCAGTGCATCAATCCCCGGAGATGCCACCACCTGGGTGCACCTTGGTTTTGGGGGACAGTCAACAAGACCCAAGAGTCCTCCTTTTCCTGGTGAGGAAGTGCCAGAGGTGACAGGTCCTGGTGGGGATAGGGCGGAGGGGAGCAACCCAACTGTGTTGGCTGTGGCGTTACAGCCATGGCAGCTGCACTGATGGCAAACCTGGGCGCTCTGTTTATCAGCAGCAAAATAAACCCAATAAAGGTTGCAGAAGACTCCCTAAACACTTACTTTCTCTCTGTAAGGGGCAACTCATGCTTGGCAGCAGGCGTGGGGCAAGGACTCACCCCAGCAGTGTGGAGGACCCCCAAGTGCCCAGGCTTTTGTAACAGACAGACTGCCCAGATCCTGCCACGGGACTCACCGCTGAAGTCAGAGGAGGGTCAGGGCAGCCATTGCTGGTGACCGTCACCCCTTTGGCTGCCACTAAATCACACTTGCCAGAAAGAACTTAATCCTAGGGCTCATAAAAATACTTCTCAAACACATTTTTCCCCCTTCAAAGTGCACCAGATCTCACTAAATACCAAGTATTTTCCATAAATGTTCCCAGGCTAAAATACACCTGGAGCCATCTGTAGGGTCTTCATACATACAGCTATTGTATACATGTACCCCATTATACCCCGATCGCCCAGTGCATGGCCGGACACCCCCCATTTCAAAGGGAGATGGTCTTGGCACAGATATGAGAGAGCCCAGCTCTGGTGCTCCGTGCAAGAGGATGGCAGAAGAGTTACCCATTCATCACAGCTGATGCTGAGCACAGCAAGTGCAAAAATGCAAACTATTTATCACTTCTGACAGATTCCTTTATTTTCTGCTTTTTATTAGCTAACATAAAGTTCGCCTTTTTTTGCCAGAGACAAAAGTCATTAAAAGGAGGGGGGAGGGAAATGGAAAATTACTTCCATTGAAAATTATTTCCGTATTTTTATCAAGCATCAGAACTCTGACAAATCGTGGCTATGTACAAATTATAGTGCCAGTTTCAAATTTTGCAAGACCGTAGCCACAAATGCCACGTTTTCTTGTCCCAGTGGATGGAGGTGTGTGCAGACTTACAGGACAAGCTACTGGAAATCACTTGCCTGTTGAACAACACCTTCTCTGTACATTTCCAGTTGATAGCCCTGGACTTTTCTGATATTTCTCTTTTCTCACAAGAGGGAGCTCTGGCTCTGGAATAACGGTATGAAACTGTCCTGCCCAGACCCTGCTGCTCTGCTGCCTCTGAAAACGCCCATCTCTTGTCCAAGGTCAGGCTTACAGGGCTCCTTTTGCAGTTAAAAACCCATCACCAAGAGCTTGAATCTCAACATGAATTGCAATGACTGAAAAGTTGCCGTTGTCATAAACTTTTCCAGAAGTTTTCCAAGCAACTTTGATGTTTTTGAACAGTGCCAGAAAAAGTAGTGATTGCCTAATAATTTTTTTCCTCAAAAATCAGATGGGCATTATGGCTGAGCAATGAAATCTGATCAGTCAGAAGTAATAAAAGGGCCAAGGAATTAGACAAGAAGAATACCAATAATGTCCATTATTATTGTCCCTTGACCTCCCACCAAATCCCAGCTAAAGTAACATTTTGCACAGACTGTTTGCTTAAATCCCCCTCTATCAAGGTCCACTCCTGCCTCTTGCTCAGGCTCACGGACACCTCTGCGGCCGGCCATGCTGGGCACAGGGGAACGAGCACACGAGCACAGGCACCAGTGGCCACGGCCACTGCTTTCCATCACAGCTGAGTGAGGGAAGAGGCAAAAGCCCCTGTCCGTGGGTAAGGTTAAAGTGCAGATGCAATCCCCATACACAGGACAGCTGCAAGTCTGCCTGCACTTGGACTGACAGCCATGGAGGGAGCTTTAAAAAATCAACACCCAGTTTCAAAGTGAAGTTGTGAGCAGCTACCATGGGTTTCAGTGGGAGATATTTGGTAGCTGCACATCTTGGATTTCTGTGCAGGTCTCATTATTAAGAATATTAAGAAACAAGTTCCTTCCCAGAGGGATTCCTATTAGTAACACCTCTCCCACTCAGCTCTCCTCCTTCCAGCACAACCAAAGTGGCCCCACACAGCCACTGCACAGTTTGGGGGCTTAAAAATAAGTTATTGCAACACCCAAAGGCAGAGAGTTTATGTCAGGAACACTTCAGCACCCAGAAAACGCTGTTGGTCCAAAATCCAAAATTGAGACTGCATGTCCTTGAGCTCCCTCTGCTGATCCCATGATTATTTACATATACAAAAACATGAAGTGCTCTGCTATCACAGCGATGCCGATAGTATCTCCAATAACCCAAACATGGATCCCCAGGCTGATACCAGGTGCACAGGGTTCCTCTGGGGCAGGGAGCAGAGGAATGCGTTGGAGGCTCCTATTTTCTAGGGAAACCAACCCAGGATGGGCCCCATACATGGCCCAGGCAGGGGCAAACACCCCTCACGAACCGTAGGAGCAGTGACTGGGGGAAATGGTCGTGCAGTCTGAGGCTCAGTGTCCTCCTGCAGAATGCTCTGGATCAGGGCCCAACAACTGGGCATCCCACAGGAACTGCCAGACAAAGCAGCACAAGGCTGGGCTGCAGGGGCAGATTGGTTCCTTCTGGTTTACTGTAAACAACAAATCTTTCTTGAAAATATAAATCTGCAAGGATTTTCTGTGACCAGCAACCCAAAAGAATTTCATATTTGTCTAAGCCAAGGTTAAGAAGGTGTAAAGGCTGTGTGGCAGCTCTACTGTGGGGTTGGCATCGCAATTGCAACAGCCGCTTTCCAGTCTTGCTTTTTATCTGTTGCATACTGAACTACGTTGGAGTAATTAAATGCAGTACATATCTGTGACATAGTGTGAACAAAAATATAAAAAAGATTAAAAGATGACTGTGGAAAGCTAGCGTGCTCCTCACATAATTAAAACAAGTTGTTCAAAGGCTGCTGCTTGCCTGCTAGCACAGAGGCTCCAAGCAGGTTTGCAGGCTGGAAACAACAGTCCTGGTCTCAGATGGCTCTGCCGGAGCCAACAGGGGCACCCGGGAGTCACGCAGGGTGATATCTGGGTCCTGAGCATCTCACTACCTTGCCTTCTTTTGCATAACCCCAAGGAATTTTGCAGTCTCAGCCTG
>NW_008824360.1:262924-283057 GCF_000699105.1 Pygoscelis adeliae | reverse complement strand
CATGTAAAACATGTTATCATGCTCACTCCCAATTTTAGAACATGCTTTTATATCCATGGATTAAGGGTCTAAAATTATCTCACTGCCTTCCTATTCAGCTCAGCTTTGTTTAATTAAGACTATGATTAACTGTGAAAGGGAATGCAAATTTGGTGTTGGCTAAAGGCTTCTTCCAGACAATGATAAAAGTCTGTCTTTAAAAAGATCCGTTTTGCTCACAGTCTATTACAAATACTGTATTTAATACAATATGGTTTTTGAAGCACTATTAGCAACATATAAAACCTTTAGCCATGCAATAGATTCCCTCTAATCCTATTTTATTTTTTATTAATATCATATGCTCTTTCTATGAAACATTTATTATACAATAAATACAGAATATTTCATTGCAGCACTATTTCTGAATTGACATTTATATTATACAGTATCAAATACTATGATCAATATAAATACATTTTTCTATATTATGTCAGAAAAATAGTGATGTAAAGGAACTTTCAAAATAATTTTTCTGTTTTTTCTAATAAAACTAATACCCTACTTCTTCTCTCAGATCCATTTTAAACACCCAGCAGATTCCAATAGTTACAACTTAAACATTTGAAAAAATCCAAAAGACAGAATTCACCATCTCTCTAAACTTAAGAATATAAAAACCACATGTCGACATCTAAATAAAAACTGTCAAATGTTGAACTTTTTGCCAAAGTGGTTCTTTTAGTTATATAAAATCAAAGTATATAAAAAAGGGTAGAGCTCACTTTGGGAAAAAAATAAGTTCTGCAGTTCTTACTGAGTCACTTTTTTCCCCTCCCAATTTGAGATTTTGGGGAAAAGTTAAGCTGGCTGATTGCACATGGTGAAGCAGCTACCTGAATTAAAGTCAGCTCTGAATTGAAGTTCCAGTGTATTTTAGCCAGAAAAATTCCCCAACCAAGAGATCTTTTTGTTCATATCCCAGCACTTTGCAGCGATGCCCAGGCCTGTTTTCACAACTCATATCACTAACCTGTGCTGGCCATCCCCAGCACTGTCTGTGCTCAGCGCGCGCCGACCCCCGGCAACTGCCCTTGCAGCTGCAGGCCCAGATAGATCTGCAACATGGCCAAGCAAACTACACCTTCGTTTACTTAATGATGCAATGAAAATCAAAGGAAAACTGGCAAATTCAGACATGTTATGCTGGGAAATTAACGATTTTCTGAAAGTACCTTGAACAATCTTTATTCAGGGATTATATTGGTGGAAACAACTGCTCCCCGGGAGCAATCAGTAAACCTTCCTGGCCACCTTTGTGGACTTTGTAAGTGGCAGAGCCTGTTGTGTTGGGTCTCCGCTTTTTGCTTTTCCAGAGGTGGAAATTAATCTGCAGGCAATATCAATAGAAAAAGTTGGTGGAGTTCAAGCACTGCTTGAAACACAGCTACCACCACTCTGCCATTAAAACCACTGGCCTTCATTTTTCTAGCAAGAAGGAGAAAAGAGGCTGAAATGTGCAGGTAGGTGATGGATCTGCATCAGCTGGTCTTTTGCTTCCAGGACTAAATTTCTTTATGCTAATGTGCAGTTTCCCATCTTGTAAGCTGGCTCTGACTCGACTGCACAATGAGTAACACGAGGCAGTGCCAAGCATTTCCCTTCCAACCACCATCCTGTGACAGCAGCAGTCAACATTTGCACTGGAATTCAGTATTACAGCAAGAATGGAAAAAAACCCGTCAGGGAACAAATTAGCTTAACTGAAGAAATGTTCCCGATCCATTCACTGCTCCAAAACAACACAACTTTCTCTCTGATCCTCTGCATACCCGGTCCTCCCATGAAACCTTGTTTTATAATCAGCCCAAGTGGGACACAGAAGTTTAGATGCTGATGCTTTTCCCTTGAACTGCTTAGCAAAGTAGTTTACTTTTCAGAATTGGTGGAGCAGAGATGAGATCAAATGCAGGGGCAAATTATTTTCAGTGAGGGAAGTAATTAAGATTGTGAATATGTACCTTACTGCACATGTGCACTTCTATATTTATGTTCCTTTTTGTAGCATCTAAAAGTTATGCTTGGCACATGTATCTTAAAATTAAATGCTGCATTATTTCTCCAAAAGAAACCATAATGGTCTTTTGTAAATAATTTTATCTACTGTTCAGCATTTTACTAGTCTTGCTATGTTATACTATAGCATTTATTGTTTTACAAGTGTTGGAGTTCTCCGGTGGGAAATGCTGTAAAAAACATAGAAACTTAATAATTTTTTTCATCTACTGAATTTATAATAAACATGGGACTCAACAGACAGTTACTGAAGCTGTAAGCCATTTGGTTTGTGTCAGGGGAAACGCTGGTTAATCAGGACAGCCTGCTGTTCTGCACTGGCTAAACTAAGGAAAACATACACAAAATTAAACCTCTTTCACTCTATATATGGGATTTTACAGCTAATGCAGCTTAGCAGATTGCCCAGCGCTCCCCAAAACCTCCTAGCTGATCCTTTAGGGATCACGTCCCAGGAGAACAAGGACGACAAGCCTGGACAAAACTGTTTCTCAGCTCCGAGGATTTGCTCCAAAAGTGTCTGCAAGCTGTTTGGAAGTCAGCCCTTCTCTGCACCATCTTGCACTGGCTCTGCCCATGGGGTTTGCCAGGACTCTGTGGGACAGCGTGACATATTTCGCCTAGCCCAGGATGGCCCAGGTTGAACAGTTCACAGTGCTGAATGGAGCTTCTAGCACAAAATACTGCTTACAGTCTGATGGAAGCGTACGTCACTGTGTCACAGCTCAATGTCAACAAAATAAGGTTTCACTTTTTCATGTACCTTTAGAGTACTTAAGTCCTAGGGTTTTCTCTTCCCTGAAAAGTAAGATACTTATAATTTATAAACTGCAGGTAATTCCCCTGGTATTTTTGGCATTTTTGTATGCTGTTCACAGTTAGATGGCTTACTACTGTTATTTCTTCTTTTATTTTCTCTTGTTTCCTCTGTTTGGTTTTTTTTTTTTTTTTTGCCTTTTCCCTGCATTGTGAAGCCAGCTACAGGCTCCTATTATTGCTTCACCTTTTGGGTATTTTCTGCCCCCAAGGTGCTGGTGGTTTAAGCTCTAGATCAGCAGAAAATATATCTCCTTGAAGAGTTCACTGACCTTGGACTCTAAAAAATGCCTTTTTGTAGGAGCATGAGTTTTCTTATTACCACTTTTAAGGTTCACTGTGCCAGAGGGACAGTATCACAGCAAACAGAAACCAAAAAGGTCACAGCCCATCTCTGCCAAAGTGGAGGATACCAGATACCTGGAGAAACCTGGACATCGTACTTGGGGAGACGCATTAACAACCAGAAAAACACATTTTAATTTTTGGAAGGTTTTTTTTCCCCTACTGGATCTTGTCATCAATGCAGTTGGTGAGACATCTGCCTTGCTCGGGGTACAAGGAACAGAGGCAGACCAGGGGCCAGAGGAGGGCTTGTTCCCAAACCCGGGGCTCAGCATGCCAGGACAAGCATATGGGGGGGCGGGGGTTCAGAACAAGCGCCTGAGGCATAGCCCCAAGCAAGGATTCATTTTTAATCTGGTTCTTTGAAAAAGCTTCATTTCTATACATTCCCCCCCCCCCCCAGCAGCATATATTTGCCAACATTTCATCAACTTCCTTTCTGAAATAGAAACTGTCATTTTTATATGATCTCTCCCAGTATTGTTAATGAATTACCAACACTGATGTGGTATCTGACCAGTTATGGTGCTCATTACTAAAGATTTCAGATCTGATTTTCAACTGCCTGCTTATGTTTATTTAATTAAAATTATGGTTGATTTCAGGGTAATATTTGTTAAATGTTATTTTCCAATTCACTTTTAGATATTTTGCTAGTGGAAAACACATGACATTCATGGTCTGCACTACAGCCTTTGCTTATCCCATACAATATGCTATATTTACTTCATGTTCATTGTATTTAAAATTCATGCGGCCCCTACCTGAAGGGTAAACACTCTTAATATGAATAAGCCTCCTCCTCTACAGCAGTGGATTTGTGTGGGTTTGAGTGAAAAATGGGTAACACTTGCAGAGATTGCTTTTCCCAATGTAAATTATTATTATTATTAATAAACATAATGAATATTTTAAAAATAAAAAAGCAACTCTGCAGTGCTTTCCCATTGGCCCTGGAGGGATTTTGGCACTCTCCTTATGCCATGGGCAGGAGCTGCAGGTCAGTGGTCCCAAGAGTGGGCAATGCCCACTTTGCCGGTTGGGGACAGAAGGCAGTCTGCAAGGTAGTTCCCCAGTGTTGTGCAGCTGCATGCACTTCTGATATCCCACTTTTCTCACTCACTAGACATTTGGTAAGGGAAAGACACAGTAACGCATTAAAACACTGCAGGAGAATAGCTGTAATATTTGTCTGATGATTTAATCATCTGTGATATTGGAAGTTTTCAGCAATTGTTTTCAATAATTATTTCTCTAGATGTGTACACACACTCTCTAGGATCACTTTACCCATCACTTCAGATTACCTGGTCATGTCTTGAAACACCCACTTAAAAATAACAGTTAAAGTCAGTAACACTATTCAACATAACATGATCTGCAAAACAGATAACCGTAATGAAACTCATCAGCCAAAATAGTTTATTCCTTTCAGACTCCACCTCCCCTTTGCAAATAATAGCTTTGCATGGACAGAAAAACTCTAGCATCTCACATACCTCACTGTACCTGCCCTCTAGTACATTAATCCTTGCTTCTTGCAGAGCACCAAACAGCACCAAAAACAAATTTTGAATAGTCATCTCCTGAGAAGAGACAAGATTGGCACTGGGGGTAATGCAAGAGGTAATTAAAGGTAATGGAAGAGAGATGGGGGAAGAAGGATTACAAAGGCCAAGGGAGTATAACCAGGAACTGATATGTGGGAGTTTATGATGTCTAGATAATAGCTTTCTTTAATGAATATATTATTAGACAACATTTAAACACAACTTAGTAATAGCTGTATGTCAGAAATTTTCCTAAAAGCTTCCTTCTAGCAAGTTAATATGAATTTAAGGCCAAAACAATGATGCATGAAGGTTTCCAGAGATGCTGTGGAAAGATAAACAATATTGCTCAAGATATTTTAGTGCTGTGATACTCTTCTAAGTTTCTCCTCATTGGAGAGTCTTTGAAACAGAAATACAATATGGCAGCTTAGAAATGCTGCTGTCAGACGATGCTCCTTCAAGCAGAGAAAACAAAAGACATAACTTGAAAAAGGTGAGAGATGCATTTGATACTTTTGTTTGTTTTCACACTGGCTTCTCAAACTACCTCAGCAATAATCACTAGATTAAGTAAAGCCTTACAAGTGCTAAAACTGGAAGGTACGGAAACCAAAAAGAAAGGGAAGACAGTTTATGTCCTCCAGGCAGAGTTAAATTCTGGCAGATTAAATTGGAGTGAAAACATCTTGTCAATTAATTAGTGCCTTTATTATTTTAACTGACGTTATGCTGCCCAGTGACCTTTTGTTGAACATTACTCACTGAATAAAGCTATAAATATCTCTAGAAGTTTTACTTAACAAGATTAAAGCTGAATAACACAACATATGATTGACTCTGCATGCTGGGACTCAGCATCCCAGACCAGCTCACAAGGCAGTTTCCAGTTACACACAGACGTCATCAGTGCCTTCGCAGAACAGTCAGCAAATGATGCTATCAGCAATATTTAATACGGCCACAGTCTTTGCCCCTAGCAGCAAGTTTTTGCATCTATGAGAAGTGATGCTAGTGAGGAAGCAATTCCCAGCAGTACAGACCGGATGGATAAGGAAGGGGTCCTGGGGGCTCACCCTGCGAGTCGTTCCCAGATGCTGTGAACAAGTTGGAAAAAAAAAAGTTACAGTGAACCTACTGCTATGCAGGTTGCAGAGCGAGGCCCCTGATGATCAATAGTTTTTAAAGGCCAAAACAGAAAAGTGAAGCCCCTCCCTGAAAACTTGGTTCGCAGATTCAGAGGACAAAATCTGATTTGCTTGAGATGAAGGTGCAGAGGCTGCTGGGCACCCGTGATTCATGGGGAAAGGAATGGACAGTGCAGGACGTGGAGGGGCTGGAAGGAGTGGGACGTGCCAGAGGAGTCGTCCTAGCAAGGAGCTGCTCTTCACAGGCAGGGGAAGCTCGAAGCGACTGATCCCGGTGCAGAAAGATGAGTGGTAAAGTAAATCAGAGCAATTGGAGGGAGCCAGAACAAGTAGAAATGTAGGCTCTGAATGGGAATTGTCCAAAACCTGAAGGTAACAGAATTGACACTGAGCCATATTGTGCATTACTCTAAGTACAAGAGCTAGATTAGCAGGAAGAAAGATACTCCTACAAAGCAGACATCTGAAGAACCATCCTGAATGACTGATCCCCGCTTCCCAGTAGAAGTCAGCCTGCAACAGAAGGCTGTGATCTGATTGTTTTTTTTAAAGTTTCTTTAGTCACAACAGAACTTAAGTTTTCTTAAGTTTGTTCAGTACGTGCACAAAATGCACCCACCACCACAACCCTCCAGAAAAGAAAAGGCAGGTTCTGCAGGGGATTTTTCAGAATATGACACTCTCCTTCTGTGTTAGTGTTGAACTAATTCCCAGTTTGGTGCTGGGGAAATTGAGCTGCTGGAAAGACAATCTTTCATATAAGAAATACAACCAAAATCTCGATCATTTATTATTCAGTGATTACCTCATGATATTTGAAAAGAAAGAAAGAAGAATTTTAATCCTAAGGTCTTGGCCAGCTTGCATTCTTCCTCACCAAAAGCTTCAACAGAAGTAATTTCTCATCGGCTGTTGGATGTGACAGGAGGGGAGAGCAGCCAGCCCCTGGCTTGCAGTGATGCGCCCCTCCCCACGGCAGATGGCAATTTGCCCCATGCTTAGCAGTTTTGTACCTCTAAAGTGAAATGAATCAGCTGTAAAACTGGTTTAATAAACTGGATAAACCAGGCTTAAGGCTGCATAGACACCAGTGGCTCCAGCAGAGTCACCAGGTGATGACAATGCTAACAGCCTAAGAACTGAAAAGGATAGAAGAGATGTATCTGAAAGCCAAAGAGAAACCTTTCAGTAACGTAGGTTCCTCGCTGGCACCAGTTCACCCTGGGATAAGCAATTTGGATGCAGCACCGGTGTTTGGAGCCAGGGAAAAGCAGGGACACAAACACAAGCCCCCCGAACAGTTGCAATGCTGTGAGAAGCTTGGGGGGAAAGGTGGGGAAAGAGACAGAGCTGCCTCACAGAGGGAAAAGCCAAAGGGGTGAATCCAAAATACAAGAAAATGCAGCATCAATTCTCTGACTAAGACTGGCAGCAGGTTACTGTGTGGATGCTACCAAAAGTAGCAAATGAAATATTTTTCATTAAAAACAATAAACTGATGAACAACAGCCTTACCTCCCTCTTCCCAAAGAAAACTCCACTAAACCACATACGTAACAAACCCCAAGGTGATATCCAGGCTGGCAAAGCTGCATTGGCTCTCAGCATCCTGCTCTGAGCAGATCTGGGCACCAAGTGCTGCCAGAGATTCCCCTCCTGTTACTTTGGGATGGTCACATCCATTTGGGAAGTTTCTCAGCATAGCCTCATTATTCCCCTGGGTACCACACTAGGACCTGAGGCTCATCTCAACCTGCACCCCCTTGTTGGTGGGGTCTGGTGGTCTGGATGGAGCCCAAGCTAAAGTGCACCACAACCTTCACCCGGACTTTCCCAAGTGAAGAGGATGCTCTGAGCTTTGCCTTCTCTAAGATAAATATATATTAATGGTGACACATAAAAGACAAATTAAAAAGCTTAAGATAAAATAGTCACCTCACTAAATAGAGTTTTTGCCCCAAGGACAGACTAGGAGAAGACACACCATGTGCCTGATGCCAGCTGCACCATTTAATGCATTACAAGTAAACGCTCAGATGCTGCTCTAACAAGCCTGGTGTAAACACCCACACAGAGTAAACCAGATACTCAAAAGACCACCTAGGCTCAAAGGTGGGCCAAAGAACTTGGAAAAATTCTTAGTTGTTAAAAAAATCCACTTTATAAATCAGACAATGCTTTGTCCCTGCAAAGGCTTGCAGTTGTGCTCTGAGTCCAGCCTGAGCACACTTCTTTGGATATATACGGTATTTTTAAAAATATTTTTTGTATCTGATGCTACCAAAAGTAGCAAATGAAATATTTTTCATTAAAAACAATAAACTGATGAACAACAGCCTTACCTCCCTCTTCCCAAAGAAAACTCCACTAAACCACATACGTAACAAACCCCAAGGTGATATCCAGGCTGGCAAAGCTGCATTGGCTCTCAGCATCCTGCTCTGAGCAGATCTGGGCACCAAGTGCTGCCAGAGATTCCCCTCCTGTTACTTTGGGATGGTCACATCCATTTGGGAAGTTTCTCAGCATAGCCTCATTATTCCCCTGGGTACCACACTAGGACCTGAGGCTCATCTCAACCTGCACCCCCTTGTTGGTGGGGTCTGGTGGTCTGGATGGAGCCCAAGCTAAAGTGCACCACAACCTTCACCCGGACTTTCCCAAGTGAAGAGGATGCTCTGAGCTTTGCCTTCTCTAAGATAAATATATATTAATGGTGACACATAAAAGACAAATTAAAAAGCTTAAGATAAAATAGTCACCTCACTAGAGTTTTTGCCCCAAGGACAGACTAGGAGAAGACACACCATGTGCCTGATGCCAGCTGCACCATTTAATGCATTACAAGTAAACGCTCAGATGCTGCTCTAACAAGCCTGGTGTAAACACCCACACAGAGTAAACCAGATACTCAAAAGACCACCTAGGCTCAAAGGTGGGCCAAAGAACTTGGAAAAATTCTTAGTTGTTAAAAAAATCCACTTTATAAATCAGACAATGCTTTGTCCCTGCAAAGGCTTGCAGTTGTGCTCTGAGTCCAGCCTGAGCACACTTCTTTGGATATATACGGTATTTTTAAAAATATTTTTTGTATCTACAAACTTTGGTTCCCATTTGTGTCTAGTTCCAGTTCCTTTCTTCAGTCTTCTGCTGGTTTTGTTCATTTTGCCTATATATTTTTCGGAGCAAAAGGATGGTGTTTTTGCAGCTGTGGCTCAACTGGGTCTTGAATTTGCTCCTACTGCACACTACTGTAACACAAATAATAATCCATGATAATGATTTACAAGTGCCTTATAGATGATGTTCCTGGCCAAAGGTGAGGAGCAAACCTCCATTTTCAGGCTTCCAGATTTCTTCATAGTACTTGATAACAGTGAGTGATGCAATTTCCTTGCCTTAAATATCCCAGAGGGATAATCTCTAAAAAGTCCACTTTTGACCATCTGAAAGGGTTTTTGGGTTTTGTATTGTTTTGGTTTTTTACTGTACCTGATGGAGAGCTGGGCACAAAAGCAGGACATGCATAAAGGCTGGGCTGCACAGTGATATAAATGAAGTCAGAAGCTCAAAGAAACTTCAGCAGCTTCAGTGAATTCACTATCTGAGCCTGAGTTCATTCAGTGTCTGCGCACAGTTGTTACACAAGCAGACAGTCAAGTGCAAACATTAAGCTGTGAAGCCAGGTCTTCCCACTATGCAAGAGTTTGCATTACAGAACATTTAATTACAGTGTTTTGACTAGAACCAGCTTTTTCCTTTCAGCCAAGCAGAAAAGTAACAGAGTAATTAAAAAAGTAATGAAAACTCAGTAAAAATTCCTTAAACCAAAGACCCACATTCAGTTGTGATTTCAAAGAGCATATGTCAAGGAAGACTCCTGCTCACTGTCATTTAGCAGGTTGTTAAAAAGTTTCAAAAATGAAATAAAAGTTAATGGAAGTTAGGAGGTTGCTTTTTTCTTTTGTCTGAATTTTTAACTGTCTTTTCTACTCGGAGCAGATACGAGAGCACAAACCACAGTCAGAACAGTAACTTACAGAATTTCACCCTGTGGCTTACAAAATCATTTTACACAGAGATGGATTGGCTTCAATGGAATAATTTGCACAGTGAGCACACGCAGTTGGCAGAATTCAGGCCCAAAGCTTTCTAATATTGATTACGCTTACAGGTAGTTGCTTTGCAGAAAAATCTTCCTAGCAAGTGTGGCTGATATTTCAGTATGCCAGACTCGGTGCACTGAAAAGCAGTGAAGAAAGTTTTCTTTCATGGCATCTAAAGGTGCTGAAAAGATGATGGTAATTTAAACCATCATCACAAAATATATCCAGGATTATGCAGATAGTTATGTGAATTTACTTTTGCTGTCAAAAGCTTGTTTTTAAAATAAGTCTTGACTTAGGATAGCATGTAAAATAACATTTTAGAACACTTTTCATAAAATGCAGTAATCAAAGTCCTATTCCTCATTTGCAGTCAAAGTCCTAGTACTTAAAAACACTAATTTAGTCTAGTGTTTCTTTCTTTTATGGGAATTTATAAAATATTATATAGGAGAAACATAGCAATCAGGCTCAGCCCGGAATATAATGGGCTTTTAGATCCTCTAATGAGTTGTGTAAGAACAGCGTACTAAGAAAAGTCATGCATGTCATACATCTCTCCCTCATTGTAAAACATTGTTCTTAGATTTTACTGGAGCCAAAACAACTTTATCTTTTTAATTAAAAAAAAAGGTATCCAATTTCACTAAACTTACGTGGGAAGAATATGTTCTGAGTTCTTGAAATCACATTGCAACACCGGTGAATTAAAAGAGGCAGGAGTGCAGGTATACGGAAGGGACAAGCATGAGTAAAGCTGAGGCTACCCTCGTGCTCGCTGGTGCCAGCTGATGCTTTCTCACAGATGCAAGGGAACCAAAACACCAGAGCGTGGGGAAATAGAGGTGATGGCACCTAACACTGGGACAGGCCAAGATTTTAAGGAAGCTGACGAACAAAAGGGAGCACAAGTTAACGAGCTTCACGAGCTTCACTGATTCCAACTAAGCCACTTTGCCCACTACCTGGGGCTGTCAGGGCTGCCACATAGTACAGGTCAGCACCAGCAGACAACCAGCTGAAGTGGCCTGGAGCTTACAGGAGAAATTCACTGGCGCAGACACTTGGGTCCAGCCCCAATCTCTGGGCACGTCCATTTGTCAGCACTCCCACCAGTTCTTTCCCTGAAGACAGTGGGTTTTGTTGGATCTGGCTCTCACATCACGAAGTCTCAAAATAAAATATTATGTCAAAAATATAAAATCCCACCTTTTCCTGGAAAGTAAACACCATTCCACACACCCACTGAGTGCCTGGAGGAGCATGCTGTATCCTCAGCAGACAGCCCCACAGCCTGTGCCTGCCACCCACTCCCAGTGCTGAGCATCACTGAAGCTGTGGAGCTGACTTCAGCTTTTACGCATTATCTGTAGCACAAAAAGAGGGTCCTCAGTAGCTTTACTCCCACAACACGGCAGAGCTGCCCTAGCTTTAGGCAACAAAGCCACTTCAGGTGTCAAACTGCTTTGCCTTCTCACATCATGCTAAAAGTGTCTCGACTATTTGGGACATGGAGCAGAGAAGTGGCATAAAATATATTGAGTATGTGCTTAGGACTATAAGACTCCAATTCTAGTAGCCACCAAATAAAGAATAATTTTAGTTTATGTTTTTGGGTCTGCTTTTAGAAAATGTGAATTTCTGCCCATCTTGTTATGATTTGTTGTGGGTTTTTTTAAGATTAAGTGATGAATACAGCAGGTCGGAATCTGAAGATACCCGCATACTATTCCAAGTAAATGCTATTTCAGTCAGTCAGACAGCTGGAGTGAACAGCTTTTTCTAGCAGGGCTGGCTTCAGACACTGCATACTTGTAACAACCTAAATCCACTATTAAGAGGTTTAGTCCAGCTATGATTGTCAAAAGCTGTCTATCACAAGGCCTATTTCTCCCGTATTCAGCGAATTAACAATGAAAGTACTTTTTGACGTGCTAAATGAGATTTTGGGACACTTAACAAGAGTTGGCTCAAAAGTGCTACCTCAAGAAATATAAAATGCCAGCAACGTTGACACTGTATGACAAATTATATGTTCCTTAATATACTGTGTCACTCCATTCAGTTTTATAATTGGCACTGACTGCAGCTGAAATCTGATCCAAAGTATACAGAATTAACTGGCACTTGTTTTGTCCCTCTTAGCATTTTCTAGGCTACAGATCTTTGTAAATATTTACTCAACAGGGTGGCATACTAATTTTTCCCATAAAATATACATGTCCATATCTGTAATGATATAATTAATTTTTTTCTGTCAGATGATGTGTATAGCCAACTTAGACTGCAAGTGAAGGGAAACTGCCTTTAGATAGAGTTCAAGCAAAGAAAAACCTATATATAAAGATTATTGTACCCTTTGACTTCTGCCAACCTCATTAAAACTATTGAAATTACAGAGGTTATTAGCCAGCCCATACTTGCTCAGTAGAAAGATTTTCAAGGAACCATTGTACCAGGGAGAAGTACTGTCATTAACGCTGGGGTTGCACCAATTAAACCTCCTATTCAATACCCTCTTCTCCTGCCCTGGGTGGTGGTGTGTAATAGTCCTCGTGGGCCTCTCCCCATGATTTTGTCCAATTGCTATTGAAATAATTTAGTCTTTTTGGTCTTGATAGCATTCTGCCACCTAACAGTGTGTACCCTGGGGTCTCCTTACTTTTTGCAACTGAGTTTATTTTCCATTTGCTGGCTCCCTGGTGATTAGGGTTTTGTAAACCTCTGTTATGTCCATTCCCACATCTCTTTGAGGACTCAGAAGTCCTAATCAGCTTAATCTTTCCTAGCATGGAAACACTTCAGTTGTCCTGGCTACCTCTCCCCTCTCTCTAGGTCGGCCTCAAGCCACAGAGAGGAAGAGTGTCTCACTCCCAGGAGCTGCCCTGGCTCTCTCCAGCTCCAGCTCCCCATGCTTGGGGAAGAGTTGCAAGGATAGGCAACAAAGTGCTGGACATTCCCATGGATGTTGCGGGGATCAGAAGTCAGGACACCACCTCCCCACCCCATCTCTTCCCCCAGACAAATCCACATCTGGACACAAATGACTCACTAATCCTATTAGAAAACAGCATTTCAGGCCCATGCTGTAGTCCAAGCTCCATCTGCATTCATAGTAATGTAATTCAGGAGTGACCCAGATTTACAATGGATAAACAATGATGTAATGCTATAGTATGAGAGAAGAATTACATCCTCATATGTATATACACACACACCAATATATATATATAAAAAAATAAAACATTTCTATTTCTTAGAGAACATTGTGAACTCCTCAAATAGCCTCTCAGTAGCAAAATAAAAGCATGTGGCTTGCACTTTTCTGGAACATTAAAATGCCATTTCCTTCTAAACAGAAGAAATTCAGACTATGGTTGGCTTTATTTTCCCCAGAGCTGGTCAGACTCATTGCAGAGATTTTCAGAAGTCTTGGAAGCACAGAGCTCTCCCTGGCACACCCACCGGGACCACTGCTTGCAGGTTTGTGTTTGGACATTAATTTTAGAACCATTTCCAAGGATTTTTTAACTGGGCCTGAGGATGTGCCAAACAAGTGAAACTTATTACAGACTCAAGCTCCTAGCATGAGAATTATTTGAAGGGAGGAAAATCTGCACTGTTTTTAATTTACAAAGAACAGAAACAGCATTTTGGTTTCAGTTTTTGTTTCAGATATTTTCAGGAATTAGAATTATTCCTATATACCTGACCTCTAAATGACACTGATCTTGTTGATGCAAATGGCAGCTCTAATATTTCTTAAACACCATTTTCTAAGAGAATGTGTGCTTATTTCCTCAACTCTTTCTCATGCCATTATTTGACAGTTAACACTTTCTGGTAGTGCCAGATCTGGCAACATTTTGGAGCCCAGCATGCAATAATCGCCTGAAAGACACAGGCAGCACCCAGGTTAGGTTATGTGACACCCAGCATGTGCGTCAAGCCACATCCAGGACATCTCCCAGACATAAAAGGACCAGTGGAAGATGCCTGGGCTGTGCTGAAGGTTCATCTCAGTCCTACAGCCACCCCATGCCATCGCTACCTTTATTTATTTATTTTTAATCATAATCACTTGGGCTTCTGGGTAATTGGAACAATTAGGGTGATTAATTGCATGTTTGCAATAAAAACAGAAGACCAGGGAGGGTTACATTACAGGCTAAATATTTTCAGAAAACTCTATCAGCTGGTAGACATAACAAATGCGATCAGTCCAACGCAACATGAAGCTGCGCACATCGTGCAAACTGGTTTGCTCTGGAACTCAAATCTCTTTAAAAGAAGCCAAAGTGTTTAAAAAAATAAACTAAGTCAGAGTGCATAGGGGGAAAAGAAATATTGACATGTGAGGCCGCTGTACTTCCAACATAAAGAAACATTGTTTTCTCTTTGGTCCTTTTATTGTCTAAATAGAAAGTGCAAAGCACAGGAGAAAGCACACAACAAGGCAAAGTGCACAAGTGAAGGTCATTAGCTTTTGCTTGGAAGCAATGAGTTACACTGAAAGGAAAATCAGAAAAGCACACAGTGGAATACCTACAATACTGACACACTCCCTAATGACAGCAAGAAAGCAGACTAACCTGCCTGCCACTACAACTCAAACACCAAGGATTTTGGAGAGGGAAGTTAAAGCCAAGAACATAAGATACTCACATTGAAAGTTTGCTTTGTGGAACCCTTGCTTACGAATCTGGGCTTTCATCTTCTACTCATCAGTATGCTACTGAAATGCTTAAATATAGCTGCAACCAATGCCTCTTTCCGGATTTCTTTGCAACCACCTGGTCTCCAAAGATCCACTGTAACTAAACAGAGCATGAACGCTTACTCAGATACACTTTGCAAAGAAGAAGAAACAACAGTCAAGAACAGGCATTGTCCATCCCTGCCCTTAAAGCCGTGCCAGTGTATGGCAAAGTGTAAAATTCCCTGTAAGGGAGGGGATGTCCTGGATCTCCCACAGCCACGCCAAACATGGCTCATCTATCACAATGTTGTTATCACAGCCACCGTCTTCCTAGCTGTCTTCTAAAGAATATGACAGCTGCCAGTGTTGTGTGATAAGCTCAGGTGTGCTCTGCAGAAGGGCTGCACATCTCTGAGCAGGGCTGACAAGACAGGGCATAGCTCCGCACCGAGGCAGGCAGAATTCTGTCAGCTCCTGAGCCGCAGCCCTTGCCATCATCAGCATGGAGATGTCTGCCCCCACACACCACACAGACATGCCCTTGGGCAGCTCAGTCCAAACCAATCTTTAATATCAGTGATTCTATAGGATCTGGTCCATGGTGCTCATCAGTTAGAGTCTTATCTTCGGCTACTCAGCGAGGTGCACTATAAAATTTCTACATAAACAAAAAGCCAGCTTCTTACATTGCCCACACTACCGCATACTTGCTTGGTTACATGGAGAAAAAAGTGAATAGTGAAAGGTTTTATGTTCCATTTGTATGATTGGAGACTTTGTGCTTTAACACAAGCACCAGGGTCACAGGGCAGGAACACGGTGTTTTCTTTCCAGTCAGCACGAAACTGACATTTATTAGATGAGTGTTTTCTCTTATTTAAGTTGATTACATTTTAACTCAATTCAACAATGCTGGAAAACATGACAAAATATTCTGGAGTGTTTAATCAATATGAATGTAATGGACAAATATTTGAAATTTAAAATAAGAGTATATTGCAACAAAAATACGTTCTTTATTCCTGTAGGTCTGTCTCTTTGATTCTAGTCACTGCCAAGTGTTTGTGTCTCTGCATTTGGGAAATCTGTGTTAAACATTTCTCTTTAGATGAGAAAAGTCTTCTCAATGCCAGTCTGTCTTGTGATTAATTATTGAAGAAACTGGTTTTTATTTTTAATTTAACTGCAGAATTTTTGTCAGACTCATTAAACTGCCAAGTCCTTACCTGTTTAAGAAAAGCAACATGAATGTGTAAGAGGAGTGAAGAGCAGTGGAAGAGTGCTGAGGTACACACCAGTAGCATTTCTGTACATTCCCTCCAGAAGGGGCCCATATTTTCCACATGTGTTTTCAGGTGTCATCACATTAAAATCAAACAAAAAAAGCAAAATTAAAACACTGGCTCTTCTGCAGTCAAATGCGTATCTATTATCAATCCCAAACAGGTTAAACGCCAAACATCTGAATGCATTTTCCTGCGTCCTCCCTTGGAGCCTCACTTACTACAAAGGGGCAGGCTTCCTCTAGCTCCTCGTAGCTGCATTAGCTCCAGCCCACACAGTGATTCAGTGCTGCCACCACCTTCTCCGCAGTGGGGACATGAAAGAGCTGCTGGGGCAGCTGGGGCCACTAAAAGTCACACACTTCTACCAGCACCTGCGACCAAGGCTCTTAGAGACAGGAGTTGTGGACACTTTGGCACAGCTCAGTGCTAGCAGGTAGGACTCCAGCCAGGCTGAGAGTTGCTCTATCCTACTTGTCATTCAACCACATTTGTGACTGTTCTGCATTTAGACACCCATCTTCCCTTTTGTTAGCTTTTCCACTGCAGGACAGTATAAACGACATGTTAAAGCTTTGAATGTACTTCCTTTAGCTACAGGCTGTTACTTTTTAACACAAATAGACTTGTTGCTACAGGGGAAGAAGCATCCTTCTCCAGCTTAGACCAAGCTTTGCATTCAAATATCCAATTTGCTATGGGGATAGTAACTTCAGTTTGATCACTGCAGAAAAGGCAGAGAGTCACCCTAGAGCCCATTCCAATGGCTAAGTGACTGTACAACAAAATGAATATTTCCATTGTCATTTTGGTTACTATCAAGAGAAAGCATATGCTTATTCCTTTAATATTTCAGCACTTAATTTACCAGTTACACAGAAAAGTATTCTGAAGCTCATGGAGCTCTGATTTCATGTTTAAACCAAGGTCCAGAAAAACTAATATAATCAACAAGCACCAGTTCAGTGAGAACTTCTGCAAACATTAGAACCATTCATGAAAATTTGACTAAAATGGGTAGTTTGAAAAAAATGCACAGCCATTTTAATTCACTTCTCACTTATTATTCAGTACACTACTCTTAACCCATTTACATCTTGTAAAATACTCCTTAACAAGGAATAGAAAGATAGCTAAAAATTCTGCTTTTTCTGACAAGACTTTTTTGGAAGCTGTAAAATATACAGTAGCTCTGTTTAATGGGTAGTATTCTAAAATAGTGAATAAAATTGGCTACTTGATGTTGCTCACACATACAAGAAAAATGAACCACCTATTGGAAAAGATCTGATTTTCCCATTCAGGACACTAAAAACAGCCTCTCCAACCTGAGCTTGATTACGTTAACACAAGCAGTACCTATTCATACAGGCAGTATTACCTGAGGGTACAGCACTTTGCTGAAAAGACAAAACTAACTTCTGATGATCCAGAAATTCCCTAGAGAAAGGTATCAGCCTGGCCTCTTCATTTCAGTCACTGCTCAGGTTGAACAATTCTATCACTAGTCACTCAAAACCTGCAGATCATCCCCTCTCAAAACAGTTTTATTATTCTACTTGCTGAAACTTTGCAGTGCATTGAGGTTGTAGTTTCAAGCTTCTTTACTGCCAGAGACAGAAGCCCCAGTGAAAGTCTTGCTTTGATGGTAAGTGGTTAATGTTATGCTCAGACTCCAAGTTACGGAAAACACTTACACGACAGAGTTAGAGAACCAATCCCATGGACAGAAGCTCATGTTAACCAAAGCACCGGAGGCAGCCTCAGAGCACGGTGACTTAGATTTAGCCTGCTTCTTGGGTTGATCTAACAAGGAGAGCTGCACTGTTATAATTCGATGGCTTCTCATATAAGATGTAGCTCACTTACACCCAAGTCAGACACTTCTGAACTGCATCAGTTCTGCATGCATCCTCCAAACAGTGACTCAGTCCTGCTTATACTGAGAATCTGCCCCTCAACATCATCATGCTTTTAACAAGGATTCTATTGAAAATGATAGATCCTGCTTTGGAGTTTTCATTTCAGAATAACACTGCTGGGATATTCTAGCTAAACATCATACCCTGTCCTTTCCCAGAGATACTTACGGTTTTGCATTCTGGACCACACGTTGCTTTTGTTCTACGGAACGAACATCTTGTAAGGTTCTGAGCCGGCATTCTGATCATAGTTCAATGTATAGTTTACTTTGCATTTTTCAGAGCTGCCTGTGTTTTTGCTGCCTCTGACTGCACATCCCTCTAAAAGGAACTAAACTCACCAGATGAAACACTAGCCCTCCAACCGCAGTCACTTTCTTTGCATGTTTCTGGTTTCTTAGTCAAATTAATTTCTCTAAACTGTGTCTCTCAGTCAGATGTAAAAGCATTTATGTTTGAGGGGAGAAAGTCTTGTGTCTGGTATGGACAAAGTCAATATTCTAGAAATGGTGTGCTTGAATGTACCAGAAGAAGACAAAATGTAGGAAAACACGCTTGAAATAAATAAAGTTGAAATGTGAACTGTGACCAATCCTAAGTAAGTTTGTGTGACTGCTACGAGATCCCCATTGGGTCTTTGTAGGCTCTAGGCTGGTGCCATTTCCTCTAGTTCTCCCTGCTGGAGATCCCACTCCATTGTGATCCATTGTAGCTCTTTATCTGCAAAGGTTCTTCGGTTCCTTGTGCTCTCACTCCAGTTTGAAAACAGAGTGCCATTTTTCTGGGAGGGAGGTTTATACCCTAGGAAAAAAAAAAGCACTTTAGAATTGCCTTAATTATTATCTAGAACACTAGCGCAAGAGATACCATGCAAACCAGATCTGTACACAGTCTGTACTTCCACAGGTTTATATTATACAATTTTAACAGCTCTCAGACATCATTTTGCTGCAAACTTTTCAAGTCCAAAAAAGGTCTGTAAAACCATTGATCTGACGAAACCAGGATAAGAAGAGAATTAACTGCCTGACTTTACTCAGTAGGCCTGAGGTCAGGTATTGAACAAAGCCTTCCTGACTCAGCTTCAACTACTATACCACCCTGCTTCATGAATCATCCAATAAGAGCGAGCTTATTTAACGTCTACTTAAAAGCTGTATGATTTAAACAAATGTAATAATCACTAATCAATTTGACAACCTTGAGCTTAGAGGGGGAAAGCTAGAAACTTGGTATGAAAATATCTTTGACCAGCCTTTTCCCTAGTTACACAAAGAAGTTTATTTCTTTATATTACTATATAAATATATGTAACTCTCGTGCAGAGAGGTCCTCAAAAACGGGGTCTTAAACTGAAGGTAACACAATATAGGTCAAACTGCACCAACCACCGAACGTGCTCTAGAGAGAATGAATACCACTGTCTGCCATACTGAAACAAATGGACAGTCCTCACAGCGCATTATTTTCTTTCTTATAGTGCCCTTTCTTATAGTACTAGGTCCTTTTAGCAGGCAGATCGAGAGTTTCCTACCCTAAAAGGCAAGTGCCTTCCTGAGCTCTAGTCTATTCTGTGGCACCAAGAGCCGTCATTATCCTCTGAACTATCTATTGCATGAGACAGACCATATTTCACTTGGATTTCTTCAACACACCCACCTGCATTTCTTCTAGAGAAACATGCTTACTTGTTTTAGACTTAAAGTAATGGAAAATTCAAGCCACCCTGTTGGTAATCTGTTCCACTGGTTAACCGTCTTCTTCTGAAGTTTCACTTTGAACTTGGAAACTGGTGTAAACAAACCAAATTAGTTCAGCCAGTAAGAAGCACTGTAAAGACACAAATTGGTCTGAAAGAGTCTGATTTCATTTGACCTTGAATCTTCTTAGACTGAAGAAGTTCAACATGAGTAAGCACAAGTCTCACAGGGCTAACATTAGGGCAAAATGTCCATTATAGCTAAATTTAAGTCCAAGGAATCCAAAGCCACGAATAACTGTGTTGAATTACTTTAAAAATAAGGGTATTTTGGCTTAAGTCTTAAATGCTTCCCTTTCCTGTTTTAAGCTACAGGGTTTTTTTCTTTTAGACTTTTCAAATGGCAAAAATATTCTGAAAGCAAGAACTTCTTAAATGGGTATCAAATGTAAAACTACATCAAGTACTGGTAACACGCGTTACAGGCTTGATTTATACCGTGAAAGGCAA
>NW_008824360.1:253677-262373 GCF_000699105.1 Pygoscelis adeliae | reverse complement strand
AGCCAACTTAGACTGCAAGTGAAGGGAAACTGCCTTTAGATAGAGTTCAAGCAAAGAAAAACCTATATATAAAGATTATTGTACCCTTTGACTTCTGCCAACCTCATTAAAACTATTGAAATTACAGAGGTTATTAGCCAGCCCATACTTGCTCAGTAGAAAGATTTTCAAGGAACCATTGTACCAGGGAGAAGTACTGTCATTAACGCTGGGGTTGCACCAATTAAACCTCCTATTCAATACCCTCTTCTCCTGCCCTGGGTGGTGGTGTGTAATAGTCCTCGTGGGCCTCTCCCCATGATTTTGTCCAATTGCTATTGAAATAATTTAGTCTTTTTGGTCTTGATAGCATTCTGCCACCTAACAGTGTGTACCCTGGGGTCTCCTTACTTTTTGCAACTGAGTTTATTTTCCATTTGCTGGCTCCCTGGTGATTAGGGTTTTGTAAACCTCTGTTATGTCCATTCCCACATCTCTTTGAGGACTCAGAAGTCCTAATCAGCTTAATCTTTCCTAGCATGGAAACACTTCAGTTGTCCTGGCTACCTCTCCCCTCTCTCTAGGTCGGCCTCAAGCCACAGAGAGGAAGAGTGTCTCACTCCCAGGAGCTGCCCTGGCTCTCTCCAGCTCCAGCTCCCCATGCTTGGGGAAGAGTTGCAAGGATAGGCAACAAAGTGCTGGACATTCCCATGGATGTTGCGGGGATCAGAAGTCAGGACACCACCTCCCCACCCCATCTCTTCCCCCAGACAAATCCACATCTGGACACAAATGACTCACTAATCCTATTAGAAAACAGCATTTCAGGCCCATGCTGTAGTCCAAGCTCCATCTGCATTCATAGTAATGTAATTCAGGAGTGACCCAGATTTACAATGGATAAACAATGATGTAATGCTATAGTATGAGAGAAGAATTACATCCTCATATGTATATACACACACACCAATATATATATATAAAAAAATAAAACATTTCTATTTCTTAGAGAACATTGTGAACTCCTCAAATAGCCTCTCAGTAGCAAAATAAAAGCATGTGGCTTGCACTTTTCTGGAACATTAAAATGCCATTTCCTTCTAAACAGAAGAAATTCAGACTATGGTTGGCTTTATTTTCCCCAGAGCTGGTCAGACTCATTGCAGAGATTTTCAGAAGTCTTGGAAGCACAGAGCTCTCCCTGGCACACCCACCGGGACCACTGCTTGCAGGTTTGTGTTTGGACATTAATTTTAGAACCATTTCCAAGGATTTTTTAACTGGGCCTGAGGATGTGCCAAACAAGTGAAACTTATTACAGACTCAAGCTCCTAGCATGAGAATTATTTGAAGGGAGGAAAATCTGCACTGTTTTTAATTTACAAAGAACAGAAACAGCATTTTGGTTTCAGTTTTTGTTTCAGATATTTTCAGGAATTAGAATTATTCCTATATACCTGACCTCTAAATGACACTGATCTTGTTGATGCAAATGGCAGCTCTAATATTTCTTAAACACCATTTTCTAAGAGAATGTGTGCTTATTTCCTCAACTCTTTCTCATGCCATTATTTGACAGTTAACACTTTCTGGTAGTGCCAGATCTGGCAACATTTTGGAGCCCAGCATGCAATAATCGCCTGAAAGACACAGGCAGCACCCAGGTTAGGTTATGTGACACCCAGCATGTGCGTCAAGCCACATCCAGGACATCTCCCAGACATAAAAGGACCAGTGGAAGATGCCTGGGCTGTGCTGAAGGTTCATCTCAGTCCTACAGCCACCCCATGCCATCGCTACCTTTATTTATTTATTTTTAATCATAATCACTTGGGCTTCTGGGTAATTGGAACAATTAGGGTGATTAATTGCATGTTTGCAATAAAAACAGAAGACCAGGGAGGGTTACATTACAGGCTAAATATTTTCAGAAAACTCTATCAGCTGGTAGACATAACAAATGCGATCAGTCCAACGCAACATGAAGCTGCGCACATCGTGCAAACTGGTTTGCTCTGGAACTCAAATCTCTTTAAAAGAAGCCAAAGTGTTTAAAAAAATAAACTAAGTCAGAGTGCATAGGGGGAAAAGAAATATTGACATGTGAGGCCGCTGTACTTCCAACATAAAGAAACATTGTTTTCTCTTTGGTCCTTTTATTGTCTAAATAGAAAGTGCAAAGCACAGGAGAAAGCACACAACAAGGCAAAGTGCACAAGTGAAGGTCATTAGCTTTTGCTTGGAAGCAATGAGTTACACTGAAAGGAAAATCAGAAAAGCACACAGTGGAATACCTACAATACTGACACACTCCCTAATGACAGCAAGAAAGCAGACTAACCTGCCTGCCACTACAACTCAAACACCAAGGATTTTGGAGAGGGAAGTTAAAGCCAAGAACATAAGATACTCACATTGAAAGTTTGCTTTGTGGAACCCTTGCTTACGAATCTGGGCTTTCATCTTCTACTCATCAGTATGCTACTGAAATGCTTAAATATAGCTGCAACCAATGCCTCTTTCCAGATTTCTTTGCAACCACCTGGTCTCCAAAGATCCACTGTAACTAAACGGAGCACGAACGCTTACTCAGATACACTTTGCAAAGAAGAAGAAACAACAGTCAAGAACAGGCATTGTCCATCCCTGCCCTTAAAGCCGTGCCAGTGTATGGCAAAGTGTAAAATTCCCTGTAAGGGAGGGGATGTCCTGGATCTCCCACAGCCATGCCAAACATGGCTCATCTATCACAATGTTGTTATCATGGCCACCGTCTTCCTAGCTGTCTTCTAAAGAATATGACAGCTGCCAGTGTTGTGTGATAAGCTCAGGTGTGCTCTGCAGAAGGGCTGCACATCTCTGAGCAGGGCTGACAAGACAGGGCATAGCTCCGCACCGAGGCAGGCAGAATTCTGTCAGCTCCTGAGCCGCAGCCCTTGCCATCATCAGCATGGAGATGTCTGCCCCCACACACCACACAGACATGCCCTTGGGCAGCTCAGTCCAAACCAATCTTTAATATCAGTGATTCTATAGGATCTGGTCCATGGTGCTCATCAGTTAGAGTCTTATCTTCGGCTACTCAGCGAGGTGCACTATAAAATTTCTACATAAACAAAAAGCCAGCTTCTTACATTGCCCACACTACCGCATACTTGCTTGGTTACATGGAGAAAAAAGTGAATAGTGAAAGGTTTTATGTTCCATTTGTATGATTGGAGACTTTGTGCTTTAACACAAGCACCAGGGTCACAGGGCAGGAACACGGTGTTTTCTTTCCAGTAAGCATGAAACTGACATTTATTAGATGAGTGTTTTCTCTTATTTAAGTTGATTACATTTTAACTCAATTCAACAATGCTGGAAAACATGACAAAATATTCTGGAGTGTTTAATCAATATGAATGTAATGGACAAATATTTGAAATTTAAAATAAGAGTATATTGCAACAAAAATACGTTCTTTATTCCTGTAGGTCTGTCTCTTTGATTCTAGTCACTGCCAAGTGTTTGTGTCTCTGCATTTGGGAAATCTGTGTTAAACATTTCTCTTTAGATGAGAAAAGTCTTCTCAATGCCAGTCTGTCTTGTGATTAATTATTGAAGAAACTGGTTTTTATTTTTAATTTAACTGCAGAATTTTTGTCAGACTCATTAAACTGCCAAGTCCTTACCTGTTTAAGAAAAGCAACATGAATGTGTAAGAGGAGTGAAGAGCAGTGGAAGAGTGCTGAGGTACACACCAGTAGCATTTCTGTACATTCCCTCCAGAAGGGGCCCATATTTTCCACATGTGTTTTCAGGTGTCATCACATTAAAATCAAACAAAAAAAGCAAAATTAAAACACTGGCTCTTCTGCAGTCAAATGCGTATCTATTATCAATCCCAAACAGGTTAAACGCCAAACATCTGAATGCATTTTCCTGCGTCCTCCCTTGGAGCCTCACTTACTACAAAGGGGCAGGCTTCCTCTAGCTCCTCGTAGCTGCATTAGCTCCAGCCCACACAGTGATTCAGTGCTGCCACCACCTTCTCCGCAGTGGGGACATGAAAGAGCTGCTGGGGCAGCTGGGGCCACTAAAAGTCACACACTTCTACCAGCACCTGCGACCAAGGCTCTTAGAGACAGGAGTTGTGGACACTTTGGCACAGCTCAGTGCTAGCAGGTAGGACTCCAGCCAGGCTGAGAGTTGCTCTATCCTACTTGTCATTCAACCACATTTGTGACTGTTCTGCATTTAGACACCCATCTTCCCTTTTGTTAGCTTTTCCACTGCAGGACAGTATAAACGACATGTTAAAGCTTTGAATGTACTTCCTTTAGCTACAGGCTGTTACTTTTTAACACAAATAGACTTGTTGCTACAGGGGAAGAAGCATCCTTCTCCAGCTTAGACCAAGCTTTGCATTCAAATATCCAATTTGCTATGGGGACAGTAACTTCAGTTTGATCACTGCAGAGAAGGCAAAGAGAGTCACCCTAGAGCCCATTCCAATGGCTAAGTGACTGTACAACAAAATGAATATTTCCATTGTCATTTTAGTTACTATCAAGAGAAAGCATATGCTTATTCCTTTAATATTTCAGCACTTAATTTACCAGTTACACAGAAAAGTATTCTGAAGCTCATGGAGCTCTGATTTCATGTTTAAACCAAGGTCCAGAAAAACTAATATAATCAACAAGCACCAGTTCAGTGAGAACTTCTGCAAACATTAGAACCATTCATGAAAATTTGACTAAAATGGGTAGTTTGAAAAAAATGCACAGCCATTTTAATTCACTTCTCACTTATTATTCAGTACACTACTCTTAACCCATTTACATCTTGTAAAATACTCCTTAACAAGGAATAGAAAGATAGCTAAAAATTCTGCTTTTTCTGACAAGACTTTTTTGGAAGCTGTAAAATATACAGTAGCTCTGTTTAATGGGTAGTATTCTAAAATAGTGAATAAAATTGGCTACTTGATGTTGCTCACACATACAAGAAAAATGAACCACCTATTGGAAAAGATCTGATTTTCCCATTCAGGACACTAAAAACAGCCTCTCCAACCTGAGCTTGATTACGTTAACACAAGCAGTACCTATTCATACAGGCAGTATTACCTGAGGGTACAGCACTTTGCTGAAAAGACAAAACTAACTTCTGATGATCCAGAAATTCCCTAGAGAAAGGTATCAGCCTGGCCTCTTCATTTCAGTCACTGCTCAGGTTGAACAATTCTATCACTAGTCACTCAAAACCTGCAGATCATCCCCTCTCAAAACAGTTTTATTATTCTACTTGCTGAAACTTTGCAGTGCATTGAGGTTGTAGTTTCAAGCTTCTTTACTGCCAGAGACAGAAGCCCCAGTGAAAGTCTTGCTTTGATGGTAAGTGGTTAATGTTATGCTCAGACTCCAAGTTATGGAAAACACTTACACGACAGAGTTAGAGAACCAATCCCATGGACAGAAGCTCATGTTAACCAAAGCACCGGAGGCAGCCTCAGAGCACGGTGACTTAGATTTAGCCTGCTTCTTGGGTTGATCTAACAAGGAGAGCTGCACTGTTATAATTCGATGGCTTCTCATATAAGATGTAGCTCACTTACACCCAAGTCAGACACTTCTGAACTGCATCAGTTCTGCATGCATCCTCCAAACAGTGACTCAGTCCTGCTTATACTGAGAATCTGCCCCTCAACATCATCATGCTTTTAACAAGGATTCTATTGAAAATGATAGATCCTGCTTTGGAGTTTTCATTTCAGAATAACACTGCTGGGATATTCTAGCTAAACATCATACCCTGTCCTTTCCCAGAGATACTTACGGTTTTGCATTCTGGACCACACGTTGCTTTTGTTCTACGGAACGAACATCTTGTAAGGTTCTGAGCCGGCATTCTGATCATAGTTCAATGTATAGTTTACTTTGCATTTTTCAGAGCTGCCTGTGTTTTTGCTGCCTCTGACTGCACATCCCTCTAAAAGGAACTAAACTCACCAGATGAAACACTAGCCCTCCAACCGCAGTCACTTTCTTTGCATGTTTCTGGTTTCTTAGTCAAATTAATTTCTCTAAACTGTGTCTCTCAGTCAGATGTAAAAGCATTTATGTTTGAGGGGAGAAAGTCTTGTGTCTGGTATGGACAAAGTCAATATTCTAGAAATGGTGTGCTTGAATGTACCAGAAGAAGACAAAATGTAGGAAAACACGCTTGAAATAAATAAAGTTGAAATGTGAACTGTGACCAATCCTAAGTAAGTTTGTGTGACTGCTACGAGATCCCCATTGGGTCTTTGTAGGCTCTAGGCTGGTGCCATTTCCTCTAGTTCTCCCTGCTGGAGATCCCACTCCATTGTGATCCATTGTAGCTCTTTATCTGCAAAGGTTCTTCGGTTCCTTGTGCTCTCACTCCAGTTTGAAAACAGAGTGCCATTTTTCTGGGAGGCAGGTTTATACCCTAGGAGAAAAAAAAAGCACTTTAGAATTGCCTTAATTATTATCTAGAACACTAGCGCAAGAGATACCATGCAAACCAGATCTGTACACAGTCTGTACTTCCACAGGTTTATATTATACAATTTTAACAGCTCTCAGACATCATTTTGCTGCAAACTTTTCAAGTCCAAAAAAGGTCTGTAAAACCATTGATCTGACGAAACCAGGATAAGAAGAGAATTAACTGCCTGACTTTACTCAGTAGGCCTGAGGTCAGGTATTGAACAAAGCCTTCCTGACTCAGCTTCAACTACTATACCACCCTGCTTCATGAATCATCCAATAAGAGCGAGCTTATTTAACGTCTACTTAAAAGCTGTATGATTTAAACAAATGTAATAATCACTAATCAATTTGACAACCTTGAGCTTAGAGGGGGAAAGCTAGAAACTTGGTATGAAAATATCTTTGACCAGCCTTTTCCCTAGTTACACAAAGAAGTTTATTTCTTTATATTACTATATAAATATATGTAACTCTCGTGCAGAGAGGTCCTCAAAAACGGGGTCTTAAACTGAAGGTAACACAATATAGGTCAAACTGCACCAACCACCGAACATGCTCTAGAGAGAATGAATACCACTGTCTGCCATACTGAAACAAATGGACAGTCCTCACAGCGCATTATTTTCTTTCTTATAGTGCCCTTTCTTATAGTACTAGGTCCTTTTAGCAGGCAGATCGAGAGTTTCCTACCCTAAAAGGCAAGTGCCTTCCTGAGCTCTAGTCTATTCTGTGGCACCAAGAGCCGTCATTATCCTCTGAACTATCTATTGCATGAGACAGACCATATTTCACTTGGATTTCTTCAACACACCCACCTGCATTTCTTCTAGAGAAACATGCTTACTTGTTTTAGACTTAAAGTAATGGAAAATTCAAGCCACCCTGTTGGTAATCTGTTCCACTGGTTAACCGTCTTCTTCTGAAGTTTCACTTTGAACTTGGAAACTGGTGTAAACAAACCAAATTAGTTCAGCCAGTAAGAAGCACTGTAAAGACACAAATTGGTCTGAAAGAGTCTGATTTCATTTGACCTTGAATCTTCTTAGACTGAAGAAGTTCAACATGAGTAAGCACAAGTCTCACAGGGCTAACATTAGGGCAAAATGTCCATTATAGCTAAATTTAAGTCCAAGGAATCCAAAGCCACGAATAACTGTGTTGAATTACTTTAAAAATAAGGGTATTTTGGCTTAAGTCTTAAATGCTTCCCTTTCCTGTTTTTAAGCTACAGGGTTTTTTTCTTTTAGACTTTTCAAATGGCAAAAATATTCTGAAAGCAAGAACTTCTTAAATGGGTATCAAATGTAAAACTACATCAAGTACCGGTAACACGTGTTACAGGCTTGATTTATACCGTGAAAGGCAATGCCATATATACCTTCCAAAACTTGGTTTTAAACTGTAGTTATTACTTACTATGTAAGCAGTCAGATAGACACCTTGTAACACGAACTTGTCATTTTCATGCTAGTAAGGACTTAGATATGGTTTATCTGACAAAAGTTACACATGTAAGTTAAGCTACTGTATAGAGATGTCCAATATGACTGACCTGCTAGCACACACAAAGCTCTCTCAGCTTTTCCTGGCATGAACAGACCTAAGTGTTTGATGTACCCCCAAGTCTTGCTGTACAACAGCTGTGGCAAACTACCATCCTGCCACCATTACCCCCTTGGCACAGGTAAACACTTTTCTTGGAACTCTGTTGGAGGGCTAGCTGTTTGCTCTGGACCGGTGAACAAACACAAATGCAACAGAAAATCCTCCTCATGGACTGTTTTCCCCTTTGCAATACTAAGGCTGTACTAAGGCACATGCATTACGAAGTGCAAATCAGCAGCCCAGCCGGACCGCGAAGTCATCATTTGCAGTCCATTCCCCCGCCCGTGCAACTCACTGAGGAATTCCACATCATGTGTGGCTACTGCAGCAGGGAAACCGCAAGGGAATTGCGACTTCAAAGCGAGAGCGTTTGCGTCTTTGACCTATGTAAGTAAATGAACATTTTATCACGCCCAGGGCTGAGGTGAGGGGCCCGACACTCACAGGAAGCCCAGGGAACTGACCGGGCTCAGCACCGTGAGGCACCCGGCACCCCCCGGCCCGGCAACCCGCCCACAACGCCAACCGCTGAGCTGCCTCAGCCCCACCGCCGCGCGAGGCGCAGCCGGTGCAGGCGCAGAACCGCCAGCGCTGCCGCCGCTTGGTCCTCCG
>NW_008824360.1:249265-250834 GCF_000699105.1 Pygoscelis adeliae | reverse complement strand
CCGCCCCCCCCCCAAGACACCGGCTCTGGGAGGGGGCTTCACCACCCTGCCCCACAGATGCGGGAGGGGGGCAGTGTCCCCCCCCCAGGGCAGGTTGCAAGGGGAAGCGCTGTGCCAGCAAGATAGGGGGGCAGCCCCGGAGCAGCCCCCCAACCTCCTGGAACCCCCCTGGAGAATAAAGGGACACATTTGGGGCAAGAGCAGCTCAGGCTCCTGTCACGAGAAATAACATGAAATATTATCCGAGCCCCCAACACAGGACTGGGGCCACCGAGCCAGAAACGGGCAGGAATTAGGTTTTTTTTTTTGCCCAGCCAGGGGATTTTCTGTATTTGCATGTGCCCCCCTCCACCCACGAGCAATGTCTGGTTCAGCCCCGTTTGGTGCAGAGGAGGCAGCGGGAGGGGAGGGTGCTGCTTTTCCAACACTTCCCCTCGCACCACGGGGCAGCACCCAAAAGCCTGGCCGGCGGCGAGAAACACCCACCCGCCCTCTTTCCTAGGAGTCCCAGGGGACCCCAGATCAGCCAGGCCGGGTGCTGAAGAGGCCCCTAACCTGCAACCACCCCCCCACACCATCAGACATAGCGGCTGCTTTAATTCCCCGCCCACACCCTCTTATTTACACAAAAAGATTCAGAGAAGTCTAAGCCGGCTTCTGTGAAAAGCCCTCGCTGGAGAGGAAGAGGAAGCCCCGGGTTTATCGGCACCGAGCCGGGCATTATCGGAGCTCTGCGGCTTCCGTGTATGATTATGGCCCCTTAAAGCTAAAAATAACCTGACTACTTGCTGTGTGAAGAAGTCTTTTTTTCCTTTTTAAATGGTTTGTCACTATTCTTGAGCAATCATTTCAAGCCTGAAAAACCCCAACATTCAAAAAAAAAAAAAAAAAACCACCAAAAAAACATTTTGCAATATCTGCATAGCAGGGCTGAGCCACCAGCTTGTTTTCAGTAGCCAGGGCCTCGCCAGCGCTGCAGGAAGCTGTCGCCTCACCCCATCCGCAGTTAAGGCTTGACAGCCAAGGGGTCTGGAGCCACCAGCACAGTTTTTGGGGTAGGGAAGTGCTTTGCCCCTCAGGAGGGGGATTTTTCCAGCCAAGGCTCCCACAGCAGAGCTGGCCCTGGCAGGAGGAAGCTGTTCATCAAACCACTGCCCGAGCAAGGTCTGCTCATAACCGGGCTGCGCCCTCCCGCCCCAGGCAGGCCACACGCTTCCTCCATCCCCGACCTGCAGGAATCGAAACTCGGGGGCCACAGGGCAGGGTGAGGTCCGGGGCAACAGAGTCCACCTAAAGAGGCCTCCTTGGCAACTGCAACACCAGCTTGCTCTGCCCAGGCAGAGAGGCAAGACTAATGCGAGACAACCAAAGCTACACAGAGCGTCTCCCCCGCCTCGGAAGGGGCGAGGAGCACGGCTCAGCCCGGGGCTCCGGGAAGAGTCCCCTCTCCCCAGGGCTGTGGGCCCCCGCCTCACTGACGCAGAGGGCAACAAGCCCCAGCCGCCAAGCACAGGCACCCGGAGAGCCACAGCACGCTCCGGGACGCCACAAGAAAAGCCGTTTCGGAGC
>NW_008824360.1:245110-247975 GCF_000699105.1 Pygoscelis adeliae | reverse complement strand
CTGAAGGAGAAGAGCGGCGCAGCACGGAGCAGCTCCAGGGAGCCCCGACAGGTGACACAAGACGCCCAGAGCAGTTTTCCACAGCCCGCAGAGGCTTTCTAATAACCAAGAGGCTGTGGGGCGCCCCACGGGCAGCATCCGTGCAAACAGGCCCACATCAGCAGAGCAGAGCAGGAGCATTTGGCACGTCAGCGTTTCATTACAGGAAGTGGCAAGTTTTACACTAGAGGATTGAGAAAAGACATTTATTGACAAAACTAAGTGCTTGTTCAGCAAACAAGCAGGTCTGACAATAGCACCGTCTTTCAGCTCTCCACTTGGGTTTCCATTGGGCATCACTCGGGCTGCAGGTCGAGCACCGTGGACGAGGATGTTCCTCGCTGTGCAGGACCGGGTCCCAGAGAGTGGAGCTCCCCAAGAACCGACCAATCCACGGTCGGAGGGCACGAGGCGGACGAGCACTGCAAGCCCGCTGAGAAGCAACACTACCAGCTGGGGACCAGGGACCAAGGCCGGGGCCGGCACAAGCTGCAGATCCAAGCCGACGAGTTTTATTCTGCTCCAGGACATTTACATTCAAACATCATTTTCGTTCGACTCATGGCTTAGAGCATCAAAATGAAAGGAAGACAAGGAAGCAACTGATACCGACTTCCACAGCTCCCCACCCGCTAGAAGGGCTAGAATAACCAAAAAGATTATAATGAACAGAAACATCAACTGTTGCCAGCAAGCCGTGGGCACAATGAGAGTCCACCGGGCCACTGATCCTTGCTACACTCCCTGGCAATGTTGCTCAAGTGCATCAGAGAAAGGCTCACTTGGAGTCAAGGCAGGAGAAGGCTTCGCCACAAAAATGCTACTTCACATGAGGAATGAAGTACAGTGCACCCATAAGCAGTTCTACCACACTGAAAATTCCTCCATTTTGTATCATTAGCTCTGTAAAAATGTACATATTCTACAGATTTATAGATATTTACAGGTTCTCTACAGCCTCCCCACCCCATGTGGGGTTTTACATACTTACGCCGTGGGCACAATGAGAGTCCACCGGGCCACTGATCCTTGCTACACTCCCTGGCAATGTTGCTCAAGTGCATCAGAGAAAGGCTCACTTGGAGTCAAGGCAGGAGAAGGCTTCGCCACAAAAATGCTACTTCACATGAGGAATGAAGTACAGTGCACCCATAAGCAGTTCTACCACACTGAAAATTCCTCCATTTTGTATCATTAGCTCTGTAAAAATGTACATATTCTACAGATTTATAGATATTTACAGGTTCTCTACAGCCTCCCCACCCCATGTGGGGTTTTACATACTTACAGATGCACTCATTTTTAAACTGCTTGTGTGTGGTGAGTCGCATCAGTTGCGGGGCTCCCGCCCCCCCATGTTCTGGCGGCGGGTGGCACGTCTTGGCTGCTGGCGCAGCTCTACCACTTCCGGAGGGCGGATGCGTGCAGAGCCGGCAGCAACTGAAGGCCTGCTCACCAGCACACCTGGGGGCAGGCGCAGGCTCGCACAACACCCGGCATTCAATGCTTCTGCTCCAACAGAAAAGCCACAAGTTTAGGCAGGACACCAGCAGCAGAAGATGCTATTTCCAGAAACCCACAACCACAACCCTAAAACATCTGCTCCACACACAGCTGCTGTGCCAAGCCCAGGAGGCTTCAGTCCAGACAAGAGCTGCTGGTGCTCACTGGCTTGCTGCTAAGCAGATCGGTTCCCTCCGGGATAAAACTGAAGCAGTCCACTTGAGCTTTCTGTCATCATCCTCTTGAAGGAAGCAGAAAATAAAATTCTTCCACTTTCTGTTCCCAAAGCAATCAATCCTCATTGGTACCCACAATCTGACCGGATCACACCTTCCTTCTTAGGAAAGGATTGCTCAAGGAGATGCCTAGATATTCTCCTTGGGTCGCTCAAGTCCAGCTTCATAAGTACTCACAGGAGGAAGTGATCAGCTCACCAGCCCCAAACAGAGCTGGTCCACCCAGAGTTTTGTCCCTCTGCAGCATACCCTGGCTCACCGGATCATGTAGGCCAAGCTTGCTCCCAGTCCAGCCACGCCTGCAAACGCCATCAGTACATTTCTGATGCTGCCTTCTAGGTCCTCGACTCGAAAGAAGTCAACAAAGCCCTCCTAGGAGAAAGAAGGGAAAGTCATTTCCGCGCCAGCCACCCTTCTTTGGCAGGAAGGCATGGAAAGCCTTTTTCCCTGGCAGAGCGGGCTGGGGTACAGCCCGCCCAGCACATCCACCGAGTGCGCTCCTCCAGACTCATTACAGCCACAGCCCGCGCCGCAGAAGCAGCAATCAGGAGACAGCACCAAAGCAGCTGTGGACCAGCTTCAGGCAAGCTCAGCACACCCAGGATTGACTCGGCTTTGGGAATGCCGCCCCCTCCGCGCTGGGCAGGGGCACATTTTTAGCTCATTGTAAGGAGCTCCTGAAACACCAGAACTCTGGCTAGATGTTTCAGACTGTGGTTTTAACTGGAGCAGTGAGTCATCTCTGTGCTTTGCTGACACACGTGGTTGTCAGTGAGCAGGTCACAGAAATAGGAAAATATTGGATTGTTCTGAAAAGCTCGCAGTGTTCGGGACAGGCAGTGACTCACCCAGCCTCCCTGGCTCATTAGCCACTCGCGCTTAGATGAGACAAGCGCATCCGTGATGATCCCTGCCAGCGAGCTGATGCACTTCTCCTGGTTTATGCTTTTCAGGTGTTTCGCAACAAAGGCACCAAACGAGATGAGCGTCACCACTCGACCCCAGTTTGTTACTCCATCACTGAACACATGGGCAGCCACTTCACATACCGACTGCAGATCTTCCTCCTTCTGGATCTCCAGCTTCC
>NW_008824360.1:242977-244534 GCF_000699105.1 Pygoscelis adeliae | reverse complement strand
TGGTTTAGAGGCAGGCAAGCACACGACACCAAATACCCCGCAAGGCCACCAGTGAGAAGATGCAGCCCCCACACGCTAGGTCCAAAAGCTGTAAGAGTCAGTGATGGAGAGCAAGTACCTGCCTGCTTCTGCAGAGGGCTCTGCTGCTCACACTTGCCTGAGCCGGACAAAAAACAGCCCATAACCTATTTCTAGTTCCTTCCTCCCCACCTTGGGCACAGCTGCCGTCTCTGTGCACGTCACACTCCCCTATCTCACAAGGGCTTTAAAGCCCCACCACGTAAAAACCACAGCACAGAAGTCGGTTTGCAGCCTGGCACGAGCCCTGCCCCTCAAGCCGAAACAAAGGACGGTCACCTATGGCCAGGCAGATGTGTCGCCATTTTATTAATGTGGTTTTAGTGACTGGAACAACAGAACTCCCCAGTTCGGCCTGCAGTGCCCCCTCATGAATAAGCAAACAAGACAAGCCTTTGCGAAACTGAAAGGCTTTGCTTGTTGTTGCTCAAACTAACAGGAAGCCTTCCTGAAGCCAGTTCCTTTTCTGCACACACGAAGGTAACCATCCCTACAGAAGCCTCAGATACCAACGCCAGCTCGCGTTGGTCTGTACATTCCTCCCAAGCATGGCTCATTCAATGAATTTCACCAGGGTGACCAAACCCACAGGCTTTCACATCAGCACAAGGAAGAAACTGAAGCCCTTTGCATTAAAAAAAAAAAGCACACCACACAAAAAACTGGAACATCCTCCTGCAAGAAGGAAGGCGTTTCACCACACACTGTCTCGGGAAGAAATGCAGACACCACCCTTCTGTGCCCAGCACCATCCTGATCTGGGATCAGACGTGGTGCGGTGTGCCAAAAGCAGTCCCAGCGCGAGCCCCAAGGCCAGGAGCTCAGCCCCACCACCCCAACGGCTCAGGCTAGCCCCAAAACAGCTAGTTTCTGAGTTACACAAAACCAGGTCAAAATGGTTGGTTCTCACTTCCAGTCCATTGCCAGGACACTCTGCAGCAAGGACACCTGCTCATCCAAGCCCCGGCACTGGGGTTCAAGTTTCTATAGCTATTCCAGCACTCATCAGACATGGGCAAAATACATTAAAATAGCCGTAGGCCAAGCACATTGCCCGGGAGAATTTCTCCCCCAGAAACCCCCTTCCACCCAAGCCAGGGGTGTGAGGAGTTTAGACTCCTGAGCGAACTAATCTTTGGATGCTCGGGATTATTTGCATATAGTCACGCTGAGCAAAGCAGGATGCGAGGAGGAACCGGGGCTAATCTGTAACTAGATTATCTCTCTGCACACGTTACCAGCCGTTTCTCCACCTCCCAGTCGAACAAAGTTCAGTTTCATTTTTAATCACTTCTCAGTGCTTTAACTCCCCCGAAACCAGGGCCACATCCCATCCGGTCAATGACGCCCCCGGGGGGGCGGGGGACGGCGCAGCGGCCTCGCGCCGGCCCCGGGGGCCAGCTCCCACCCAGGCCTCCCCCAGCCCCCGCTAGGCAGCAGCCTGCGGCCCACCCACCTCGCGGGCCCACACGCACGGGG
>NW_008824360.1:239923-240828 GCF_000699105.1 Pygoscelis adeliae | reverse complement strand
TCACCCCCTGGGACCGGACCCGACGCCCTCAACATCTGCCCCCGTTTGGGCAAAACTTGGCTGGGGAGGAAGACACGGGGATCTGTGCCAGCACAGGTGGATCAGGCGCTCCCCGGCGAGGCAAACGCCACGGCTTTGCTCTGGGGTGGCGAGGAGGGAAAGGAGGTCTCCCAAGCGCCCCTTTGCCGGGACCGTGTCCGGGGGGCTGCGCTCTGCTCCATCCCCCTCTCGGAAAGGCTGGGACGGAGGGCGAGGCGCGGGGGCAAAGGTGGCTGCCGCCCTGCGGAGCGTCTCTGCCTACGGAGCCGAGCACCAGCACAGCTCAACCCGCTCCAGCCTCGGGGCCTTTTTGTGCCCGACCAGACCCAAGACGCTGGAAATTGGGGTTTGGGGCAATTACCCCCCAGTTACCCCCTCTGACGGCAGGAAAGGGTTTCCCCGCAGGCCCTGATGGCAGACAGGTGGCCAGGCGGCAATCCTCCGGATGGGCCGCGGGGGCCTCTCCGTGCCGCCACTCTGTCCAAAGGCCACCCAAATGCCCCGCGGCAGCGGAGCCCCGGCCCCCGCCTGGGAAGGTGACATCAGCCCCAAGTCACCCAGCCGAGGCGCCAGACTGAGACGTGATGAAGAGCGAGACGCTGGGCCACAGGCCACAGCACGGCGGGGGGGGCCTGGCTTCCCCTCCCGGGGCAGGCAGGTGAACCCCGAACAGCCCTGCAAAGGGGACCCGGGAAACTCCCACCCACCCCAACAGCAGGGCCTCGGGGGCAGGCGGTCCTTGGGATTTGGGGGGGTCCGGGGAACCCTAGATGTGGGGGTAAAATGCCAGATGGGGGGAGAGAACGCGGCACAGCTCCTCAAATGGGTCTTTCCGCTCCAGGGAGGCAGCGAGGACACGGGGAGGC
>NW_008824360.1:238696-239850 GCF_000699105.1 Pygoscelis adeliae | reverse complement strand
CCCGAGCATCGCCGTGGACCGGCCGGAACAGCGAAGGAGGAAGCTGCGGTGAGCACAGGGCACAGCCCCATCCCAAGTGCCCCAAAGTGCTCTTGCCCCAGATCTTGCAAGAAACGGGGATGTGCACCCACCCCGGGTGCCCCTTCACCCCCTTGCCGGCTCCTTTCCCAGCTGCCACCCCCACAAACCAGGGCAAGAGCGCAACCGGGTCGCACTGGGGTCCGGCAAGACGAAACCCAGCCCCCTCAAAATCCTTCCCGTGGCCCCAAGGAACGCGTCCTTGTCAGGAAGCGAATTCTTGGCACTGGGAGCAATAACAAGAGGCGAGCTCGGCTTGCTCTGGCAGCTTGGGGCAGCGCCCGGCACATATTTCCCCAGCAGTTCCAAGCTTTAAAGCACAAACAAACACCGGCACATACTTGGCACCAGGCTGGAACAGCGCGTCCCTGCGCAAACACCCGGCCCCGGCCTCCGCCGTGGGGTGGGCTTGAGGGGCTGCGAAATGGCCGGTTGGGGGTGGAAGACGCAGCGCAGAGGCTTCATTCAGGCAGCCCCAGGGAGGGGCAGTGGGTTCATTTGAACAGCGGCCCAACCCGGCGACACCATCGGCGGGGCTGTTAGACTCTAGAAAGGAAAGGGGTGAGGTCAAGGCTGAAAACCCCGGAGTTAAAGCCTCCGGGATGGCTGCCAGTGGGGCGGTGTGGGAGGATGTCACTGTGGGGCAGCCCTGACCCCTGTGGAGGGCACCAGGAGCCCCTGCCCCGCAGCATGGAGCAGGGGCAGGGATTTGTTTTGAAGGCAGGAGGGTAAAAACCATCTCCCCCTGTGCTCCCCGCAAAGTCTCTCAGCTGTGAGCCAAGGTGGCTGCTGGCACCGCTTGGCCCCTGGCCCCTGTGGCTGCACAGTGGGACGGACGCCGTGCCCCTCCCCCCCCAGCCCACACACATCCGATACACCCCATGGCCCCATCGCTGGGCGATGGTGCCCATACACCCCACACCCACCCAACACCCACCTTGCCCCATGCACACCCCAGAGCCCTAGGTATACCCCACGACCACATCGCTGGGGGACAGCCCCACGGAGAACCCATGGCCCAGCACACACGCCCATGGCCCCATAGCTCGGGTTCAGCCCCACACACCCCCCCCATA
>NW_008824360.1:232413-238682 GCF_000699105.1 Pygoscelis adeliae | reverse complement strand
CCCACAGCCCCACTGCCAGGGGTTGGCCCCCCCGCACAGCCCATAGCCCCATTGCTGGGGGACAGCCCCATGACACCCAACCACCCCATTGCTGGGGGACAGCTCTCCCTACACCCTATAGCTGGGGATGAATCCCACGTACACCCCATGGCTCCATTGCTGGGGGACAGCCCCACACATACTCCACAGCACTCGCACAGCCCACAGGGAAGGGTCCCACACCGCTCACGTATCCGGGGGGGGGGGGAACCCCCGGGCGGGGGGGGGGGGGGGGGGGAGGTGTTGCACTGCATTAGCTGAAAGGAGCCCTGAAGGAGGAGGAGGAAGAAAGGGCAGGGACTTTAAGCAATTTCGCTGAAGCCCGTCGGGGTGTCTCCACATACCCTCTCCCACCCGGTGCCCATCCCTGGGGTGCAGGAGCATGGCCACACCTGCCTTCCCTGCCTCAGTGAAACCCCACGTGGGCTCGGCGAGCCCAAGCCCTCCCTCTGTGCCCCGTTCCACCCCACAGCTGCACTTTGATGGCCTTGCTCAAGCCGCACAAGTCCCTCAGACACTCCAATAGTTGGTGCTAAAGGTGTCTTTCCTCCTGCTGGCTCACCCCAACAGCCCTGGGGGCATCAAGCCTCCCACCGTTACCAGCCTCATCCTTGTGGCAGTATTTTACGGGCTGCAGAGGATGGGAATGCAAATGCTCCCCGAGATCCAGGGCAGTTCCCACTGCACCCCTTCCCGGGAGAGGTGGGCAGTGAGGCAGACAGCATCGTCACCCCCTCGCTGCCTGCCAGGCTCTGGGCGTGGAATGGAAATATCCCTGCTCCACGGCTACTTCCCTTGTACGGAATTGCTCTTGCTGGTTCTCATCCTGTGTTGTCACAATCGCTTCCCCTCCCTCTGCAAGCAGGCCTGGCATTTCCGGAAAACCGGGGAAAGAGGTGGTTTGAGAGCCGTCCCCTCCCTCTGCCCCCCCTCAGCACAGGGGCAGCCCCCAAGTTGGAACGCCCCTTTGCATTCCTCACTATACTTCCTGTATATTCTTCACTATATATTAAAAAAAAGCAAGCGTAGCACTCTAGAAGAGAGATGAACATGTAAAAAATTATATATATTTTTATATATATGATTCATATCTATTTACAACATGGCTGGGACAGCAGAACATCCAAGGAGGTTGCACAGACACTGCCGGCGCCGCCCCGGCCAGGTCAAACAGGGTCTGGAAAGGTGACAGAGACCGAAGCACGGACCCATGGTTACAAGTGGGCAGCCCCCAATCCCGCTACGCTCCTTACCCGCTCCGCAAACAGAAAACTGTCCTCCGCAGCCACGGGGCTGGCAACGGAGCCCCTTGCTCGGAGTGCCCTGATGAGCGGAGCCGCGGCTGGCTTACTCCAAGCCACCTGAAGGCAGACACAAGCATTTGAGCACACCCTCGGCACTCTCCCGGGAAGCAACACCGTGTTCCTCGCTCCAGCCAGCGGCAGGCAAGCGCAATGAGTAAACCAGGTTCTCAGGAAAGCCTGCGCCAGCCGGCCAAGAACGCACGTAAGGAAAGCCGTGCCCTGCCTTGGATTCCCCTGACCTGACGGGAACCCCTAAAAAAACCAAACAAAAAACCCCCAAAAAAGTCCACTCGGCTTCCTTTTGCCCACATGCCTTCAAAACTGGGCCTTAACCGGGCAGGTTTAGTGCTGCCCTGGCATGCCGAGACCTTCCGCTGCACAGGACGGGAGGCCGCTTCATCTCCGCTGTGTGAGGAGCGGACAGTATATGCACCGATCACACAATATATCGATGCATGTATGTCGATCTGCAGGCTGCAGCCATCACACCAACCTTTTGTTTTGTTTTTTTGGGGTTCCCCCCCTACCCAGGCCTGGAAACAAGAAAAGGCAAGAAGAAAAAAAAGGGAGAAAAAAGAAAGAAATCCAAGCTTGGGGTGCCTGACACTGTCAAAACAGATTTGCCTCTACGCTCTTCTCTTCCTAATCTCCATGCTCTCTGCCTCCGGTGCTTTCTTCCCTTCCAGGGTGGTTATTCCCAGTCCTGCCTCTCTCCCTCCGGAGATCGGCTCCAACAGCTCACATCTGCCTCACCGGCTGCTGCCGACCCCCGCTTTGCGAGCGCCAAAGTCTGGGCATCAGGCAGGGGCTGTATGCGACCAGACAGGGCTCTGCCTGCCTGCCTGGCCACTCGCTCCTGTGTCCCAAGCGCCCTGCTGCTGGTGGGATTCAGCTCACCACCTTCCGCTGCCTACCCGGCAGCCGGGAGAGGAGCCGTCTCTCACCCCTGCCAAGGCAGACAGCCTCGCTGGCCAGAACTGACCAGGGAGAGAAACTGTCCCCAAACCCTCTGGGGCAGCTGTGAGCCTCACGCCGTGCCCCACCGTCACAGCCACACTCGGATGCAGGTGTGGTGGGGCTCTAGCCCCGAAACAGCAAACACCTCATCACAGCTCCAAGCCACGAGGACTGTTTCAAACACTTCCCTGCCACTCTCCTGCAGCCGTTGGATGCGTCATTCCCTCCTGTGAGCTCAGCTGCTTTGTGCAAGCAGGGGACAGACCCCAGGCAGCTCAGCCCAGCAACGCAGCCACGTAATTTTTTGTATCAGCTAATTTCTTCACTTAGAAGCTCTAACACACGCACACCTAACTAAACTTCCAGATCATGTATCGCACCTTTTGCCCAGCCGAGTCTTCCTCTGCAGACACCCGACGCCTGAAAAGCATTCACACACCACAGCTCCAAGCTCTCCCCTCCTACCTGGTGCCAAGCAAACAGCAACTCCTCTGAGCACTTTCCTGCTTCTCCCGGGGCCGCTCGACTCTCCCAGTGAGGAGGCAGCGCTTCAGTGGCTCTGCAAGTGAGGATGGTCTCAAACAGCATGAAAATTAAGGCAGCAAACCGACTCGCTAAAAGGAACGGCCCAATCAAATCTGCCTGTGCATCCCGGGCTACTGACACCTCTCGCTCGCCTTCTCAGTTTTGGTGTGTGTTCACTGTAAATACTCAAATAACTATGTGGATTCTGGTGCTCCCGTCCCTATGGTACAGTGAAGTTCAATCCATTTAGCCAAAAGAAAAAAAAGAAAATAGGAAAAAACCCAGCCTGTGAGCGCAGGCTACCCTGCCAGCTTGCTGGTTACAAGCGAGGATTTTCTCTGCGGGAGGTCCTGCGGCGTGGGGATGTGGTCTCCTGTCACCAGGTTCTTGTCTGGCCCCGCACTCGGCAACTGCTTGTTCTTCATCTTTGCCTTGGCCATGTTGTAGTCACCAGAATCAAAGTATTTTTGCTGGAAGAGGGAGAGGAATTTGGGTTACTTTGATTTGCAGGAGTGTGGGGACATAGCAGAGATACAGACAACTGGCCACAAATACGGTTCTTTAAGGAGCTGCTGGAGTTGCTCGAAACCAGGTCACCAAAACATCACACAAGGGGAAAATCCAAGGGAACCTGGCCCAATTTAAAAGGCCTTTAGCACCCACCCACAAACCCCCGAGTGACTCAGACCTGCCCCAGCTGGAAGAAGCTTGGCCCCACAGCAGCTGCCTGTCTGACTCGAGACACCAGGGTGCGTTTTCTCCCTTTGACCCACCTTTGGGCGTTGGTAGCCTGTGAACTTTCACTGCTTGGCGTGGCGCTTGCTGGGCAAAGAGCAGGTTTGTCCTGGTCTGCCCTTGCATCCCACTCAGTGTGACAGGGATTCAATCCCGGTCCAGAGATCCCCAGACAGCCAAACGCAGGCACAGCCACGTCAGCAGACGTCTCCAAGGGGAGGCCCAGCTACAGCGGCAAAGCCAGGGGACATTTGCTGATACAGTTTATTCTGGTTTGGTGAACAGATGAGCCGGTGTGACAGGGGCAGGATTTTCTCCCCAAGGAGCACAGCCTGGCCGGTGCCAAGGCCTTCGCTGGACCATCCAGGCTCCCAACAGCCGAAATGACGCAGGGAAATGCCTGCAAAGACGTGGCCGGAGGACACCTCCCTGCTGCACAGCACCACCGACCCGGGGTTCAAAGGGCATTTCACTCCCTTATCCCCTTATCATGGGACTCTGTGCTCCTTCACGGTGCTGCTTCACCCCCCGCAGCGGTGTAGGAAAGGCTGAACACCAAAGCAGAGCTTGCGCTGGTGCTACAGACAGGGCTTTGCTGGGCAGACAGAGCTCTGAAGAGCCCAGTTCTGCCCTGATGCGCCGTCATGCCCCAGTGAGCCCCGTCCTAACCAAGAGCCCTTCCCCACTTCAGCACCAAGCCATTAAACAACCCTCCTTTCTGTGCTTGCTTTAGGAGCTGGTACCTAAAACAGTCCTGGTGATCACGTCAACAGTGAGAGCACGTGTGCACGGCAGCTGCTCAGGCAGAAGGGACTGCTGTCAATGCAAGCTGAAAGGGAAGCAGCAGGACAGAGCCAAACCCCGTGCAGTGTGACACGGAGACACCGTGTGTTCAGAGCTGGGGAAGGCACGCGGCCACTGGTTGCCAGCAGTTCAGGAGGGATTTATGTTTTCCGCACCAGCCTCCGCAAGGAGGAGAGCCAGCAGTGACAACCCAAGCAGGCTACAGATGGCTGGTGGAGAGGGATTTAATTACATTTCCAGGGAGCACAGTCAGAGGGTTGGCTTTTTACACTGGTGCCAGCAATGGAGACGCAGCCAGCTGACTCACTGGCATTCTCAGTGCCCTTTGCACCAGCCCAGAACCCAGGCAAAGCGCAGACCAGAGAGAAAAAACTCGGGTCTGCAGCATCTCAGTGGCCCACTGAACCCCAGGGAGCACAGCAGCAGGCAGGGGGGGATTTATGGACTTGTTTCACCTCTAGACCCCAGGTTTCGGGCCAGGGTGTGGAGGACAGGGTGGGACCCACCGCTGGGGGAGATACGCAGAGCAAAACCACCTGAGAGGCAGCAGCTTTTGGGTTCTGAGCAGGCACAAGCCCTTCTTGCTTGACCACAGCAACCCTCGCTGCTTCAGGTTTGTGCCCGCTGGGTGCCACGTCCAGCGCAGGCACCGAAAGGAGCCTGCCCCTGGGTTCAACAGACTTTTTGACCTGGGGAATTTTGGTGTGATTCCTCTGGCCTGGTCAGAGCTTGGCTGCCTGTGCCATTGAGGGAGAAGAGGACGCAGACGAGCCGTGGCTGAGAAATAAATACCCCTTTCTGCAGTCTCTTCATGAGGAAGTCGGAGCCTCCGGGCTTCTGGCCTAGGTTGGGGTATTTGGCCTTCAGTTTTGCCTCTTCTGCTCTCTCAGGGGTGACGGTTTCCTTCTCTTGCGCGTCCTGAAAAACAAAGAGGGGGGTGGAAAGCCCTTCAGCCCCACAGAAAAACACACACCTGTGATGCCGTAACACAATATTCAGCAGCACGTCCAAACCCCGGCACCTGGCTTGCCGAGCGAGGTGTGGTCCCCTGGAAAACCCAGACGCACTCGGAGAATATTATAAACACTTTCCCAGCCACAAACAGCTTTTACCTCCAGTACCTGTGGAAACAGGCTGAGACAGACCCTCTCCCTGCCTTCTTCCCAGATGGGAGCCCCTGCAGGCTCTTGCGCTGACATTTGGCTTTGCAAACTGGGCTTAAAACGTCACTGCAAATCGCTGCTGGGCGAGCACCTTCCCCAACCGGCGACAGGTCAGACCAGCATCGACAAACATCAGTCCAGAGCTGCCCAGCACGACAGCCTGCAGCAGCACTCTGCGGTGCTGGGAGGGTTCAGCCCTGCTGCGCCCCGAACCTTTCTGCTCCAAAACCAATTTATGGGGAATGACAACCGGCACAGGCAGCAAAGCAGCGTTTTACCGCGTTTCACAGCCACAGGAGTTTCAGGACGTTCTGGGAAGCCACCCAGCCTGCCTGAAGCCTGGGACCCCTGGGACTGGTTGCAACAGGAGATGCCAGGTCCTGGTTGTCACCCGGCCCCTCTGCAGGGGCTTTGAGACAGCCCCCCCAACCCAGCTATTGAAGAAGCATCAGCTGAGCAATGACACCCAAAGGGAGGTTCCCAGTTCAGGGCTTGGGATCTGCTCCCCAACCACCAGCCTCTCTCTTCAGGGAGGCGCGTTCCCCCCTCCAGGGGAGGGCTGCAGGCCTGGGGACAGGAGCTTCAGTCTGGGGTGGGAAGGAGACAGGGCCCCAGCAGGGCCTGGAGAGCCTCACCTGCGGCAAGGCCGAGTTCTGGCTGGCCGCTGGCCCAGCTCCAGTGGGAACACGTCACCGCTGGCCACCTCTGCCAGCAACCACCTGGGGCCAAGCCCCTGCGCGAG
>NW_008824360.1:231019-232240 GCF_000699105.1 Pygoscelis adeliae | reverse complement strand
GAACCGCTCCCAGCCCACCAGAGACGGCATGCTCCACACAATAAGCATGGCAGCACTCTGCCCCTGCAAGCCTCCGCCCCATCTGCGAAACAGAAAAGCCCTTGGCATCGGACAGGACCAGCAAGCCGGCAGGATGCAGCCGACAATCACGCAAGGTGGAGGCGGGTGGGATGGGAGTCCCAGGCTCCCCAAGGACGAGGCACTGAAGTCCCCACTTAACTGGCGTTAAGGGGACGTGCTCCTGTGCGTCCGACTGCCGGGACTTCCCTTCCCAGGTGGCCAAGAGCGGAGCTGGAGCTCGCAAGCCCCCCGAGTTGGAAAGCATTGCTGGCACTGCAAGAGGTTTCCAATGTGATCTTCCACTGGTGCTGACCTGGGGGAGCAGCTCTTCGCAGCGTGGCTGCGGCCCTGGGGGCCAGCTCCCTGCAGAGGCTGCAAGAGCGCACGCGCAAAGGCGCCTCGGCTGCGTCTCAAAAAGACAAAGCAAACCTGAGTTAATGGCAGCTCCCGACAGTCACAACTGGGACAACTGGAGCTGGGGGCAGCAGCGTGACGCACAGGCTCGGCGCATCCCACTCGGAGCCCCAACCGCGCAGGCTCCTCCTCATGCCCCCGTCCATGGGGATCCCCAGGGGATCGAAAAGGGGAGCAAAGGCGGGGGAAGGTGCCAAGAGTCTCGTCACGATCTTCAGCTCCTGCATGCTGCAGGGCTTCGCCCACACACGGCCTGAAGGAGCCCGGCTCTTCTTACCCGTCTCCATGACAGCTCCAGGAATACGCCGCCAGCGCGCGCCACTTGCCCCTGCCACAGAGCCAGGCACCCCACAAGCCCCAACATCAGACAGGTCAAGGGAGGTTTTGGCAGCAGGAGCCAAAGCTTTTCCCCCCCTGGCCCCTCCACCATCCCAGCCTGCTCTCCTCAGTTCTTCATCTCCAAGTCTCCTTCCACGCTGAGGGAGGTTTTGGCAGCAGGAGCCAAAGCTTTTCCCCCCCTGGCCCCTCCACCATCCCAGCCTGCTCTCCTCAGTTCTTCATCTCCAAGTCTCCTTCCACGCTCGGGGGCCCCTCCCCCACCCCAGCCTGCTCTCCTCAGTTCTTCATCTCCAAGTCTCCTTCCACGCTGCCCGGCTGCAAACGCTACTGGCTCCCATCACCCCGTCTCTCCCGCACTGTCCGGGGTGCACCGCTGCACCCCGCTGCCCACCCACCTCCTGGGCACCA
>NW_008824360.1:221585-228781 GCF_000699105.1 Pygoscelis adeliae | reverse complement strand
GGGGTTAAAAAAGAAAAAAAAAATCAGTTTAACTTTTCCTCTTACTAAAAAGAGCAGGTGTGCGACGGGGGCCCAGCCCAGCGCGGGGCTCCACCACCTTTTGCAGAGCTGCTCCTCGATGGCGACACGTGCCGAGGGCTTTGGGCTGCCCCGTGCCGGCCAGCACGTTGGGTGATCCCAGCCGCCCGACACCCCTGAACCGGCCCCCTGCCCGCTCCCCTGCCCGTACCCCGCCCCAGGAGGGCTTCTGCACGCTCCCTACGGGCACCTGTGCTGCCCAGGCAGCTCAAAGGCAAGACCTGTCCATGGAAGAGGGAGCCGCGGAGGCGGCCGGACAAGCCGGTGCACAGGGAGCGCAGGCTGCTCTGCAGCCCCGTTTCTGCCGGTGTTTGGCCCATCTGAGCAGCTTGGTTCCTACCTGCAGAGGCAGGGCTGGGCTCTGCCACCTCCCAGCTCTGCACTGGCCCGAGAAGGAAGCCCATGGGCAAGCAGCACTGGAAGGGAAGCGAAGAGCCGCTGCCACCTCTCCCCGGAGGCACCGGCCTTTGGAGGAGTGTGCGACCTGCCCACACAGGTGGGCTCTTGCCCTCCCACCCCTGCCTGGGGGGGAAGAGTGAACCCCCCCCGAGTGTCCCCGAGCTGAGCCCACCCGCTGCTGCAGGAACTCCGTGCCCAAATGCTCCTGGCCTCGCGTCGAGGGGGTGAGGCCCTCCCACCACCTGGTTTGGGGATTTCGGGGGCTTTTTAGGACTTATTGAAGGCTGCCAGGACAGCCCAGATCATCTCTGCGCCCCTGGCTTTGGCTGCTTCCACTTCAGGGTCCATATCGAGGAGTTCCTTGGTCCTGTTCATTGCCACACTGTACTTGTCGTCTGCCAGGCTGGCGAAAACGTTCTCCAGCACATCTGAGGAGTGGGCCAGCACCAGGAGAGCCAGAGTCCTGCGGTCCATGCGGTGGGGGTCGTTCACCCACCGCTCCAGCATGCTCTCCTGGAGCTTCTTCACCAAGCGCTGCTTCTCGGTGGCGTTGCTGACGGGGTGGGTGGTCATGTCGAAGAGCAGGAAGTTCTGCTTCTCTGTGGTGAGGATGCCCTTCTCCACCAATGCCTTGGCAATGCGCTCGCGCACGTTCCTCAGCTGGTACTGCAGCTTGAAGGGGTTCCAGGTCTCCCCTGCAGGAGAGGAGACCCTGTTCAACGCTGGGGCAGCGATGACTTTGCCGCCCAACCCCAGCGCCCAGGCCGCTTCCAGCCCAGGACCATCCGTGCTTGCACGGACACCAGTCCCCGCCACAGGAACCCTCTTCCTTCCCCTTGGCCTGACTCTGACCCCCTTCACCCATCAGTCCAAGCTGGCAAAGCTCCCAGCGGCCATAGGGTGCAGCAGCCTGGGGCAGATCCCTTTGGAAAGCCCCTTCTACCCAGGACCTTGGACCCCAGACCTGGTAAAGACTCATAATGAAAAAAGAGGCAGTGGGGAGCGAGATCCAAGCCTTCCACCGAGCTCCCAACAAAAAAGACCTGGAAAACCATTCCCTGCCCCCACATTCAGCCTTCCCCTGTCCTGCTGTCAGTATTCTGCCCATCTCCAGTGAAGTGAGGGGATGGCCAAGCCGTCCCCTCCCCAAGAGAGGGGACAGGCAGCAGGGACAGGCCCCGAGGGAGCTGGGGAGGTGGTGTCTCTAACTGGCCCTACCAGTGAGCAGGTCTATCCAGGTCTGCACTGTTTCCGCAGACTCTGTGGCCTTGATGTGTCGGAGGGTCTCATCCAGCAAGACGTCACCAGTCGGCGTGTCTGACTTCAAGAGCACCTGGAAGGACAAAGCAGAAACACAGCGTAAGGCTGGATGCAGACCTGCCGCTCCTTTCCTGAGGGAATGGCGCCAGCCCTGGCGTGCAGCACTGCTTGTAGTGAATGGCGCCAGCCCGGGCTTGCAGCCCTGCTTCGGCAAAGCTCGCGGTCAGCAGGCTCGGCTGGGGTGGACAGAGCCCCGAAGCCTGTCGGGCCCCCAGCCCAGCCCCTGTGGCACCTTCACCTTCCTGTCCAGCAGCCTCCTCTTCCTGATGCAGCGCGGCTCCAGGCGGATCCGGCCGCGCAGAGCCAGCTCGATGAGGATGCCGCCCCGCAGGCCTGAAGAGATGCACTCGTTCCAGAAGGAGGTGTACCCCTGGGAGAGGGAGGATGGACGGAAAAAGGGAGAAGAGAGATAGGAAGGGGAGCTCTGCCGAGCCCCCCACCCCTCCCGGCCTGCTCGGCCCCTGCCCAGGCAACTCTCCCAACTCCCATTGACGGCTCTGCCTCCCGGGCCAAAGGGAGAAAGGCGCTTTCCCCACCAGGTGAAAAGTGCCCGGCAGCTCCAACTAACCCCCTCCCTGCCCAAAACCTCCCTGTAAACATTGAGCAATTCAGGCCGTGCCCTTCCCGCTGCACCCACAACCACCTGGCACACCCCAGCGCTGGCCAGGCAGCTGCGCCCAACCCCAGATCGTAAAAAATCCGAGCAAGAATGAGAAAAGCGGGGCCCTTTCCTCTGGCCACAGAAGGGACATTGCCGCTGCTGTGGGGCTGCAACCAGTGACACGAGCTCTGCTCTGTCCTGCCTCAGCGCCTGCTGCAGACATGCCTGGGGGAAATGGGAGGTGAAATCTGCTCTTCTCCTTGAAGAAAGCCCCCACCAGCTCCAGGTATGCCCTGAGAGTAATTACCTGTACGAAGAAATCCCTTGTCAGGGCCGTGAAGAAGAGTTTCCCCACTACCCACAGCACCGTCCCACGGGGCGCAGGCTGCAGCAAGCCCCAGCTCCCACCACAGGGCACAGGAGCTTCCCCAGCCCCTCGCCCATCCCACCCTCATCACGCCCCCCCCTGCTCAAATCCACCCACAAACTTCTGTGAGGGAAGAGAAGATTTCCAGCCAGGGATGAAGGATGGGAAAATAGATCCCACCTCTCCCCCCAGAGCGGGCACCTTGGGGCTGGGGTGCAGCAGTTCGGGTCCCAGCAGTGGGGCAGCGCTGGGGCTGCTGCTGACCGGATCTGCTGGACTCGGCACGTTCCACACCTGGCCCCAAGCCCTGTTCTCTGAGCCCGCCACGGGACGGGGTCCCCATCCTGAGAAGTGCAAACTCCAAAATTGTTAAGGCATTTGGCAAAGCAACAAGAAGGTGCAGAGGTCTGGAAAATACAGCTCACAGAGAACCAGCAATTGAATCGGGGTTTTCGGTCCAGGGAAGGGAAGACGGAGGGAGAACAGGATAAGGGGGGGGGGGGGTGTCAGACACAGAAAAGGCAGCAGCAAAAAGGAAGGGAATGGCCAGTTCCCACTTCCACTGTGCACGGGACAGAGTCCTGGGCTAAAATCGTAACCAGAGAGATTGGAGCTGGCACCAGGAAGAAATAACCGTCCCGACAAGAAAGCCCAGGAACAGTTCGCCCCCGGAGGGAGGGGGCAGGGAAGGGAAGGGAAGTCTCTGTCCCTTGAGGTTTAAGAACATTCAACTGATGCTTTTGAGGAGAGAGCTGACCCTGGTTTGAAGCAACGGGACAGCCTAGGCGACCTCTCTGTTCCCTTCTTCCACTCAGGACTGGGAACAAAGCCCGGCTGCTCCGGCCCGATGTCTGCTGCCTCACGGCACAGGCGCAGGGCGGCAGTCCTTGGATTTCAGGGCAAGCGGACAGCAGGCAGGGCTGCAGGGAGAGGCTCATCCGGGCAGGCAGCGGGGCTGGGAACGGGGCAGGCGCTGGTGTTTGAGATGGGCCCAAGGGAAGGGTGAGCCAAGCTGGATGCAAAGTCACGACGCGCTTATTTGCAGGGGGACGCCGAAACACCAGGAACGCTATGGCCTGCTCGTAACTCCCTTTTTGTTGCTCTTTTTCTCTGGAGGGAATGGGGGGGAGGAGAGAAAGGGCAGGTCTAAAAGCTACCAGGAGACTGCAGACAAAGCAACCTAACAAGCCCCTTTCAAAGGAAAAAAGGCTGAGAACATGCAGCCCGCCAACATGGAAGTTTTTACAGTCCGTATGGGTAAACTCTTGTCCCCAGCGTGTCTGTTTACACAGTGCGTCTGGACACTGGGTTGCTCAGCTTGCGTAGCACAGAGAACCATAAAAGAAATTAAAATCTTTATTTGCTTTCTTCATTTCCTTGTGAGGAAAAACAAAGCAACCTGTTATCCCTGCCCTGCTCATTTACGTCCATGGGAGATGCACTGTTTGAACGCACCCTTTAGGAACAAGTTTTCCAGAAAAGGGTGTGGTGGTGACGGAAAGTTTCAATTGCCTGGGCTGGAAGGCACGTTACCCCTCGAAAATTTTAAGGGGCCTGAAATCAAACAAGTCAAAAGCTCCTGGGTTACTTTCAGCTTCTGGAATCAGACCGGTTACAAATGCCAGGCTGGTGTGCAGCCAGTTTCTCCTAGATGGACAGACTCGTACTTAAAATAATGAAATTACACTGTGAGCTCATTTGATTTGGCTAAAATTGTCTTATTTTTTTCCAATTGTCAAATCACGAGTGAACAACAGAGCTGGGAAAACCCAATGCCTGGGAGCCCAGCTCACGGCCAGGCTACTGCTGCCTCTGGTCTTCCTTCTGAGATGGAGGAATGTGGAAGGACAGGATGGGGGGGGGGGAAGCATGACAAGTTTTTTTCGTACCTATTGTGCTCTCCTAACCTCCTGGTGGCTGAAGGACCATTCCCAGGAATACATTAACCAAGCCAAGAATGCTAAACGTAGCCCAGAAGAAAGCAGACCATGCCACGCTCCTAGGCTGCTCTCAAATACTTGCTCCAAAATTATTTGCCTGATGTTCTCTTTATAGCCCTGCTCTCCTGCTGCTGAGCCCAATAGGAAGTCAGTCCTAGATCTTATCTGGCTTCATTAAACAGGACAGCTACAAGTCTCTGTCACTCACACAACCCGCAGCTCTCCCCTGCCGGATCTGCGAGCGCAGTCCACGTCAGAAGCCGTGGCCTGAGCAGGTCTATGTGAGAGCAATGCACCAGCTCAGACTAACTCAGCAGTAGCGGGGCCCTACGGAAAAAAAGTTCAGGCACCTCACAGGGGCTTAATTTCAAGCCAGAGAAACAGCTGAAGAGAAGGTGGCCCATCTACCACAGCTTTAACAAACACAGCGTCTCCTTTCCTCAGGGTGGGAGACAGACACATAGGAAGAGTGCTCCAGGAGCTGAAAAACCTGTGTTTAAGGCCCTCCTCTGCCATTATCATCCCAAGAAGCACCTTGGGCAACTGGTTAGCTTCCCCTGGTCTCGACTTCCCCATCTGCTTGACAGCAATAGCAGCATCAGACTCCCCCAAAGAGATCAAGATGATGCATGCACTAAAGACAGGGCATGCCGACACAGCAGGTAAGAGCCAAGCAGCTCGGAGAATTCAATGCAAGCTGCCTTGCCCTTTCCCCACAGCTCGTTCTAGGCAGAGTTGAGAAACGAGTTCCAACCAGCTGATAAGCACAAAACAATTCAGTTTGACCAGGGTCCCTTTCCAGCAGAGAACAACCCCCTGAAAATAACCGGCTGTGAAGTTCGTCCACTGCTGCCAAGGAAAGCCATTAAACCGGCACACATGGGCAAGACGAGCGCCCAGCAAAGAGATTCCCATCCAGCCCCACTCCCTCCAAGCCTGGAGCTGCACGATGCCATTCCTGCCCGGCTAAGGAAATTACCAGCCTGAAAGCAGCCACAGGGACGTGGCTCCTACCCCCTTTGCCATTGCCGTGTTCAGACCCAACCTGCACCTGCTTTCAACTCCCGGTCCAGCTGCCTTCTCTCGCCTTGCCCTCTTCTCTCAAAACCTGCCCCTGCCATTTTTCACATCAATTTTTAGCGAAATGGAAACAGTGCTCAGAGTGTCTCTGTTTCAGCTGGTGGTTTTGGATAGGAAAGTGCACTTGGGCTAGGGAAGGGGACATTTACCACCTGATGCACGAGGTGAGGCTCCTTTCACCCCACGTCTTTGACCCTGGCAAAGAACAAACCCACCTTTGCTCTGCAAATGGCAGTAGCACAATAACCTAAGGCATTCTTGCCTCCAGCCGCTCCTTACAGTCCCCCTGGCAGAGCTGGTGGGACAGCACTCACAAGCAATCTCCACAGCTGTTTCAGCTACAGATGAAGGTGGTTTGAGCTAAGCAGGCTGGCTTTGCTGAAGAGGACTCAGAGGAACTCATACGATCCCTTCTGCTGCTCACTGAGAACCTCACCCCCAGGTACACCAAGGCAGCGCTGCCACTGCTGCACACACAGCCACTGGAGACGCCTGCCTTACCTCCTTGTCCTTCAGCCCCAGGAGCAGCACCTCCTCCATGAGCGTGAGGCGGATATCTTTGGAGTCGTCAGGGTCATCGTCATTCAGGTCTCTGTCCACAGCTGCATCTTCCTCGCTGTCAGGCTTCTTGTCCGAGTTCCTTCCCGCCTCAGCACGCCGTCCTCGGTGCGTTAGCGTCGTCATCTCCCCCTCCGGCTGGGCACACAGAGAAGCAAGGTCTGCCTTGTTTGTAATCACGACAGACGACAGTGCTAAGCCCCAAGACCCAAAACCCAGGCTCCAGGGAGGCATAATCAAGGACAAGGGATGCATGCCCTTTCTACCCAGGAACTTTCGGCTCACCCTTCCCAGAACGGCCGTCCGAGAGTCACTGATAGGGAGCGGCCGTCTGTCACCTAGGGACCTGCTTGAGGACACGACTGCACGCTCGGGGAGAGGACGGGACGTCTGAGCCACGGCCGAGTCCTTCCACCCAGGGGACCTCCCACCGCGCACGCACAAGAGAGACGAGGTCCCACAGCCAGGCAGGACGTGGGACACCCGGCAGCGTCCCGGGGCGATGCAGAAAGGGCACCCTCATTTGCAGGGTTCTCTTTTTCACACTCCCCCCGTGCAACCTACCCGCCTGCAACCGACACGCACCTCTTCGCGGGGGTTAACGAGCTGCGCCTTCAGGTTCTCACGCCTAGGCTGCCAACCCCAAACCTCCCGCTAGCACCCCAGGCCCCACGCAGCAGTAACGGCACCCGACAACTTTTCCCCTGCGAAACGCGCAAAAACAGCAAACGAGGGGGAGCGCGGCCGCGCCCCCCCTCCCCGCACGGAGTTTCAGGGCCGAGGAACAAAACCCGGAACCGCGCTTCCCCCGGCTCGGCCGGTCTTACCGCTGCTCGGCGGGCCCTTCCCCAAC
>NW_008824360.1:207130-220967 GCF_000699105.1 Pygoscelis adeliae | reverse complement strand
TGGCAGATTTGCTTTCGCCCGCTGCCGCAGCCCCCCGCTCCGCTCAGCCCGCACAGGGTCAGCCCCCCCCAGCCCAGAGCTGGAACAAGAGCGAGCCTCGGAGCTGGGGCGCCCCAGCACCCCCCGCATTTCACCAAGGCCCCCCCAGGTGTCCTCCAACCCACGCCGTAAATAAACGCCCAGCCACTGAACGTTAACGTTGTTTTAATTGCGGAATGATAAAACGACATTCCTAATTTAAAAGTCAAAAGCGCCAAAAAACGTTCCGCCAACCCCCCCTAAAGCGGGCAGCAGCTCCTCGCCAGGCAGGAACAGCATCGCGCCAAAGCATTTACAGCGCAGGAACAATGAACCGTTTGTTGTTAAAAAAAAAGAAATGGCGCCATGTCCAACCTCTGCAATTAATCATTTTACCTACACACAAGTTTCTTCAAATAATCTCACACCGTTATAATAGATGCCTGCCACAGACTAATACTTTCTTTGTAATTACATACGTATGTCTCACCACAGCAGTACAGAAATTCCTGCGTTTTGGCATGAAATACGTAAACTGAAGGTGTGAAGAATGCCTGTTTTTTATACTTGAGTCTGGTGCCTTCAGTCTGGAAGAAACGCAAAGACTCAAGCCCCTAACTGTCCCAGCAGCAAAAGCAAAAAATGTAATAATGCTCTGACCACGCAGCCCTCCCGGACCTGCTCCCTAAAGCTCTGGAAATTAACCCAAGACTTGTGTGCCCTGCGTGGCAGGTTCTGGACAGGGAGTTCCTCAGCTTTGAAACAGAGGCCAAAGTTACCGGTGAAACCTTGTGTTGTGGGTAATGAACCTTACACAGTCACCATCAGGATTTAAACGCGTTATGAGCAGGGAGTCAAATCCCCCCGAATCACCTTCGTTACAGAGATTTTCTCCGTCACATCAGCAGTCAGGTACCTTCTGTCCTTCCTGATGGGGTACGACCTCCCGTAAAAGGTAAGTTCTGATTTCTTCAGCTGGGCTTCCTGACAGATTTTCTTCCCTTAAAATATGCTCCATTTTGACTAAAAACGGAACAGAAACGATCCCTAAAAGATACTTAAATACAAACATTCACATTAAACAACAAAATGGAAGTGGTGCGGAGAAGAACTCTGTGAACAAACAGCAGGGAGATGAGTATCTAAAACTGCTCCTTTGGTTCACTGATCTTTCTCCTTTTTGGCAGCACATCTTGACTAGATGAGAGTTCAAAGTGGTGAACCTGCCAAGGGAAAATAAATATTGCATTACAGGTTGCCACACTGCGCAGGCTGTGGCCTGCTCCACGGCCTTACAAGTCCTACGTGGGAAAAGCCCACCCTGAACAAGACGGCTGTGTGATGCATCGAGAGGTGCGTGTGGAGCATGCGGCTCGACCTTGCTATCACCTGGTCCCTGCCCAGAGGCGCGAAGCCTGGAGTAACATCTGGATACTATTTTCTGGCAGAATTGACCCTCCCTCCAAAGGGAGGGAGGGCTGGGATGTATTTATGCTCTAACAGCAGGACCTCCTGTGTGTCACAGCTTCAAGGGAACGTACTGAAGGCTGTTCCCTCCACAGAGGCAACACGCCTGAAGTCCAATTCCATGAGCAGCTGGGAGCCAAGGCAGCGGCCCCAACTGCAGAGCCAGGCGGCACCAGGAGGGCTTTGCACAACAGCAGAGTGCCCCCTACCAACGGGAGAGGGGGCTCAGCACCACACAGGCTCACATTACTGAGTTTAATCCAATTATTTCTCACTTGCACACATGTGGAAAGATAAGAATTTAGCCTTTAGCTCTGCTGTGCTTTTGATCATTTAAAGCAACTGTGCTTTGTTTAAATTCTAGTATTGAGTTCATTAACAAAACCTTTTTTTATAAGAAAGATACGGTGATACTGAGCATACAGAACAATTTTTTTTTTTTCTTCACATCAGCGAATAACATAAAAAAATACTGTGTATGACCCTGGGGTTGGAAATAAAAAAATTCTATTCTGCGGTAAGCAGTACTTCACAAAAAGACTGAATCTACTAGTTCTACATTCTGAATTTAACATCTCCGCTTCATGAGTTTGTTGCGAACTCTGTCAGCCCTTTTCACATGCAGCTTTCATACATAGATATTTTTAAGACACAGACCAATTTCTCTCTGGATTTCTTTAGAACATTCTGCTGAAGAATGAAATTTGCATGCTCCCAAGCTTGATTTCCATCAGCCTTCATAGAAATAAAGCAACCATTAGTTTAGGAGAAAACTGCTGGCAACAGTTGAGCTGCACATTATGAATCCTTGCACAACTACTGTTCCCTAACCCGCACTAAAAATTAATGAAGAGCTTTCCTGAGCGGGGACAGGAAGGGTACAATTTTCCTTGGCCCTGACATGTAATTTCCCCTCCTGACTGTAAGTGAAGAGCGCTTACTTATTTACTAGAACAGTAGTATTCGCCCCACAGCTTTTTCTGAGAAGAACCTACCAGTAACCCTGAACATTCACAAGCAGGAGAGATGTTGAGGTCTTGTGAAGGCCTTCCGGTGCCTCACAAAGCTGAAGCTACCAAGCCCAGTTGGTAAAGGCAGCAGGAACAGACAGATGGGGGCCCCCAGTGCCATCCCCAAAGGCCAAATTCCACCCTGAAGACAACTTCTGCTCCACTGGTGCAAGGCTGGAGGAATTTGGCTCCCCGCAGGTCGCACTGACTACAAGACTCATCTGCTGCAATGTGATTAAGCAAAGAAGTAACAGATTTTTCTTGGTGTGAATGAGTCACAGATCTGAGGTTAGAATTTTGGCCTTGTGCTTTCCAAGTGAAATCACTAGCAAGCATATGGTAACACTGGGCTGGGGATCCCTCCTGGCACACACTCCTACCAACTACGGACTAAACCAGCGGGGAATTTGGCTAAACACATTCTCAAGAAGATGTAAATCAATCCTAATGAATCTTTCTCAACTTGCGTTAACTACATCAACACTCAGCTTTTAACTCTTTGGAACAGACTTTTTTTTGACACTAAGAATCCAAATTGAAGTTAATGGGAATTTTAGAAATTATGAGAGTTTCATTCTGTCAACATGGAATGTATTAAAGCTTAGAGTTTTATTCACTGTGTGGAACAGAAAAAGGCTTAAAGAAGAACAGAAATAGGAAGAACAGAAGTAGAGAAAAAACTATACTAACAGTGCTGGTTTGAAATATCTTTCCACTTCTCGTCCTGCTCTCTGACACATTAAGTTCAGATGTTTTACTTGCCAAATGATCGACCTAAAATCAAAAAATAGATGTTGCCTTGTGACAGCAGTAAAAAAATATATATTAACGGCTACAGCAAGGTTCAGTGCTGTAGCGTGCAAAGAGCTCTGGCTCTGCTCACCACAGCACTCAAGCTGAAATTTAAATACAGGAGTATACCCATTGAAGTCAACAGCACTATTTACTGCTGAATGTGCCAAAGAGCCCTGACAGATCAAAGCATCAGTTATTTTTATACAGTAGGTCGCTCACGGTTACCTAGGGCTATTCTGTTTTAAGAAATCTTAAGGACCTGTGTTTGAAGTAGTCCTCCACATTTAAATTATACCATTTTGCTATATGCAGGGAATATAGCCTGAGTTTTAAGTCTGAGTAATAAACCTGCATTTTAAGTTTTAATCAACTTTTAATCAAGTTTTGGTCTGTCAGAGAAATTTCTATTAGGCAGAGTGTTTGGTTATGGCAGTTTATAAACGTGGAAGTTACATTCCCATTTATCTTAATATCAGTCAGACCATCTGGTTTGAAATCTGTATCACAGAAAAACAGCCTTTTGTTACTGCTTTTGATTGCTTTAGAATATTAATCGTTTTTGTGAAACAGTGGAAAGTAAAACGTAAATGCATTTTATTGCTGAAAATACTGACTGTGGTAAATAAACCTTTAGCAGATTACCTGTTAATCACTCAAAGTAGGAAAGAAGCTTCACAAAAGCTCTAGTAGAAGTTTAAGACAACAGAGTGCAGTTTTCATACCTGAGGATTAGGAACATACAGATTCTGGTTCCCTCCAGCCTTCGTAACTTCATCCTCTTCACAAGTTACATTTGGTTCTATAAAAGAGTTGTTAAATAATAAAGCACACCACTGACAACACACTAGCAGCCTCTTAACACTGATGCTTTGCCACAAAGAACACCCCCACGTTATAAATGCAGCAAACAGGTGCTCCAAAGGGCTCTAATTCTCTGTGTGCAAGCAAGTCATTAACTCCACCAAGCATTACATTCTCTTACATCTTTAATTCAGCGATTTCCTATCACAACTTCCTATTGCAGGCACTTAAGAGATGCTTACGCTAGGTAGTACGGATTTACACGCCGGATCTTTGGAAGAGTGGGCTTGATCCCCAAACTCGTTTATACACTGTACTGCTAAAGGCCACGAAGAATGAGCAGTCAGTTCTGGAGGGTTTTTTGTGGTGGTGTTCCTAATCCCTGCTGTTTTTTTTTCTAGGATACAAAATGTAAGCATGAACTGGTTAAAGATGACTGTGCTTCAGCTGTTGAAATGACTGAAGAATTTCAGGGCCACAAATGCATCTTCCTGTGTCTTGTAGTTCCAGTAAATAAAACATTGTACCAACTCCATAAGACAAGCAATTCGCTGCATTTTTGCATGCTTCTGGAACTTCCATGAATTTCTAAAAGCACCAGATACAGCTTTATGTGGTTATTTCAGTTCTGCAGCCTACTAGCATCATCAAGATAAAAATGCTAATCTACACATGCTGTTTCCTACACATTTCCACGATTATTTTTGAACAGCATGGAAATGTTAGCTGTTTTTGCAAAGTTGCACGTTTTATTTCTGAAAAAAAAAAATTAATGGCCATTATTTAAATCCACAGCCCGTCACATCAGCAGTCAGGTACCTTCTGTCCTTCCTGATGGGGTACGACCTCCCGTAAAAGGTAAGTTCTGATTTCTTCAGCTGGGCTTCCTGACAGATTTTCTTCCCTTAAAATATGCTCCATTTTGACTAAAAACGGAACAGAAACGATCCCTAAAAGATACTTAAATACAAACATTCACATTAAACAACAAAATGGAAGTGGTGCGGAGAAGAACTCTGTGAACAAACAGCAGGGAGATGAGTATCTAAAACTGCTCCTTTGGTTCACTGATCTTTCTCCTTTTTGGCAGCACATCTTGACTAGATGAGAGTTCAAAGTGGTGAACCTGCCAAGGGAAAATAAATATTGCATTACAGGTTGCCACACTGCGCAGGCTGTGGCCTGCTCCACGGCCTTACAAGTCCTACGTGGGAAAAGCCCACCCTGAACAAGACGGCTGTGTGATGCATCGAGAGGTGCGTGTGGAGCATGCGGCTCGACCTTGCTATCACCTGGTCCCTGCCCAGAGGCGCGAAGCCTGGAGTAACATCTGGATACTATTTTCTGGCAGAATTGACCCTCCCTCCAAAGGGAGGGAGGGCTGGGATGTATTTATGCTCTAACAGCAGGACCTCCTGTGTGTCACAGCTTCAAGGGAACGTACTGAAGGCTGTTCCCTCCACAGAGGCAACACGCCTGAAGTCCAATTCCATGAGCAGCTGGGAGCCAAGGCAGCGGCCCCAACTGCAGAGCCAGGCGGCACCAGGAGGGCTTTGCACAACAGCAGAGTGCCCCCTACCAACGGGAGAGGGGGCTCAGCACCACACAGGCTCACATTACTGAGTTTAATCCAATTATTTCTCACTTGCACACATGTGGAAAGATAAGAATTTAGCCTTTAGCTCTGCTGTGCTTTTGATCATTTAAAGCAACTGTGCTTTGTTTAAATTCTAGTATTGAGTTCATTAACAAAACCTTTTTTTATAAGAAAGATACGGTGATACTGAGCATACAGAACAATTTTTTTTTTTTCTTCACATCAGCGAATAACATAAAAAAATACTGTGTATGACCCTGGGGTTGGAAATAAAAAAATTCTATTCTGCGGTAAGCAGTACTTCACAAAAAGACTGAATCTACTAGTTCTACATTCTGAATTTAACATCTCCGCTTCATGAGTTTGTTGCGAACTCTGTCAGCCCTTTTCACATGCAGCTTTCATACATAGATATTTTTAAGACACAGACCAATTTCTCTCTGGATTTCTTTAGAACATTCTGCTGAAGAATGAAATTTGCATGCTCCCAAGCTTGATTTCCATCAGCCTTCATAGAAATAAAGCAACCATTAGTTTAGGAGAAAACTGCTGGCAACAGTTGAGCTGCACATTATGAATCCTTGCACAACTACTGTTCCCTAACCCGCACTAAAAATTAATGAAGAGCTTTCCTGAGCGGGGACAGGAAGGGTACAATTTTCCTTGGCCCTGACATGTAATTTCCCCTCCTGACTGTAAGTGAAGAGCGCTTACTTATTTACTAGAACAGTAGTATTCGCCCCACAGCTTTTTCTGAGAAGAACCTACCAGTAACCCTGAACATTCACAAGCAGGAGAGATGTTGAGGTCTTGTGAAGGCCTTCCGGTGCCTCACAAAGCTGAAGCTACCAAGCTCAGTTGGTAAAGGCAGCAGGAACAGACAGATGGGGGCCCCCAGTGCCATCCCCAAAGGCCAAATTCCACCCTGAAGACAACTTCTGCTCCACTGGTGCAAGGCTGGAGGAATTTGGCTCCCCGCAGGTCGCACTGACTACAAGACTCATCTGCTGCAATGTGATTAAGCAAAGAAGTAACAGATTTTTCTTGGTGTGAATGAGTCACAGATCTGAGGTTAGAATTTTGGCCTTGTGCTTTCCAAGTGAAATCACTAGCAAGCATATGGTAACACTGGGCTGGGGATCCCTCCTGGCACACACTCCTACCAACTACGGACTAAACCAGCGGGGAATTTGGCTAAACACATTCTCAAGAAGATGTAAATCAATCCTAATGAATCTTTCTCAACTTGCGTTAACTACATCAACACTCAGCTTTTAACTCTTTGGAACAGACTTTTTTTTGACACTAAGAATCCAAATTGAAGTTAATGGGAATTTTAGAAATTATGAGAGTTTCATTCTGTCAACATGGAATGTATTAAAGCTTAGAGTTTTATTCACTGTGTGGAACAGAAAAAGGCTTAAAGAAGAACAGAAATAGGAAGAACAGAAGTAGAGAAAAAACTATACTAACAGTGCTGGTTTGAAATATCTTTCCACTTCTCGTCCTGCTCTCTGACACATTAAGTTCAGATGTTTTACTTGCCAAATGATCGACCTAAAATCAAAAAATAGATGTTGCCTTGTGACAGCAGTAAAAAAATATATATTAACGGCTACAGCAAGGTTCAGTGCTGTAGCGTGCAAAGAGCTCTGGCTCTGCTCACCACAGCACTCAAGCTGAAATTTAAATACAGGAGTATACCCATTGAAGTCAACAGCACTATTTACTGCTGAATGTGCCAAAGAGCCCTGACAGATCAAAGCATCAGTTATTTTTATACAGTAGGTCGCTCACGGTTACCTAGGGCTATTCTGTTTTAAGAAATCTTAAGGACCTGTGTTTGAAGTAGTCCTCCACATTTAAATTATACCATTTTGCTATATGCAGGGAATATAGCCTGAGTTTTAAGTCTGAGTAATAAACCTGCATTTTAAGTTTTAATCAACTTTTAATCAAGTTTTGGTCTGTCAGAGAAATTTCTATTAGGCAGAGTGTTTGGTTATGGCAGTTTATAAACGTGGAAGTTACATTCCCATTTATCTTAATATCAGTCAGACCATCTGGTTTGAAATCTGTATCACAGAAAAACAGCCTTTTGTTACTGCTTTTGATTGCTTTAGAATATTAATCGTTTTTGTGAAACAGTGGAAAGTAAAACGTAAATGCATTTTATTGCTGAAAATACTGACTGTGGTAAATAAACCTTTAGCAGATTACCTGTTAATCACTCAAAGTAGGAAAGAAGCTTCACAAAAGCTCTAGTAGAAGTTTAAGACAACAGAGTGCAGTTTTCATACCTGAGGATTAGGAACATACAGATTCTGGTTCCCTCCAGCCTTCGTAACTTCATCCTCTTCACAAGTTACATTTGGTTCTATAAAAGAGTTGTTAAATAATAAAGCACACCACTGACAACACACTAGCAGCCTCTTAACACTGATGCTTTGCCACAAAGAACACCCCCACGTTATAAATGCAGCAAACAGGTGCTCCAAAGGGCTCTAATTCTCTGTGTGCAAGCAAGTCATTAACTCCACCAAGCATTACATTCTCTTACATCTTTAATTCAGCGATTTCCTATCACAACTTCCTATTGCAGGCACTTAAGAGATGCTTACGCTAGGTAGTACGGATTTACACGCCGGATCTTTGGAAGAGTGGGCTTGATCCCCAAACTCGTTTATACACTGTACTGCTAAAGGCCACGAAGAATGAGCAGTCAGTTCTGGAGGGTTTTTTGTGGTGGTGTTCCTAATCCCTGCTGTTTTTTTTTCTCTAGTATACAATGTGTGCGTGTGCTGTTTTTAGATGACTGTGCTTCAGCTGTTGAAATGACTGAAGAATTTCAGGGCCACAAATGCATCTTCCTGTGTCTTGTAGTTCCAGTAAATAAAACATTGTACCAACTCCATAAGACAAGCAATTCGCTGCATTTTTGCATGCTTCTGGAACTTCCATGAATTTCTAAAAGCACCAGATACAGCTTTATGTGGTTATTTCAGTTCTGCAGCCTACTAGCATCATCAAGATAAAAATGCTAATCTACACATGCTGTTTCCTACACATTTCCACGATTATTTTTGAACAGCATGGAAATGTTAGCTGTTTTTGCAAAGTTGCACGTTTTATTTCTGAAAAAAAAAAAATTAATGCCACTATTTAAATACACAGCACAGCCTGTTCAGTGTCGGGCTTGAACGACAGGGCACTCTAACCCATTTAAAAAAAATAAAATCCAGGCTCAACTTGCTTTCTCCAACTGCTTCCACAAGCACTCGGACACCATGGTAGCCCCAACAAGCTCCTAGTCTTGTTTGGGTTGAGAGGACCAAAAGCCTCAGCACCGACACAGTTGCTGCTTTTGTAGTTACGTGGAAAGCAACATGTCTGGAAGTTTTTATGGAAAATCGGTGTTTCTGAAGCCTGCAGAACCAGAGTTACATTTCAAAGCAGATGCAACTTTAGGGAAACGCATTACGAAGAGTGAACAGAGCAAGCAGCACTAATGGGCATTTCTTCCAAGAGTGCCATATATTCATTATCTCCACAGAAGCCTCTACCTCTGCTACAGAAAAAAGGCATTTTACACAGGCATCTCATCCAAATAAAGTTCTCCCCTCCTCCTACCCTGATTTCAGTCATAAAGCTTGGTTTTTTACTTCATAGTCTTGAGAACTGTGTTCCTTTAGCTATCCTGTTTTACATGAGCATATCAGAGCATTTCTGAGCATACTCTTCTACATCATCTCTACTTAATCTTCTTCCAAAAAGGGCACTTATTTCCTCTTTTGATCTTTCTTTGCTATGTTTGAAATGCTTTATGTACAGCAAATGGTTACCAGTATTGTCTGGATGATTCCTATATAGCCTCTCCAAGATGAGCAGACCAACAAGCAGCAATTCATTCTTCAGTTTGTTTGGTAGCAAAGTTCAATCTTTGAGCCCCTGGGCCATCTTGGGGAATCTGAAGATAAATCATCTTCTACTTTCCCTCCTAGTTTCTCTAAAATCTTAAAGGGAAGCTTCTGCTCACAGAGATCCCTGAGGACAGAGTTCGCTGTCTCATGTTTTGAATTGGAGACATCTTGGAGCACTGATTTAAAAAAAAAAACCAACCAACCAAAAAAAAAAAAAAGACAGTGGAATGCTTCCAGGGCCTGTTTCTGGCAGCAGCTGTGGTCAGGCTGGTGTAGCCAGGACAGTTGTTTTATTGGCACTTCTGCATTCTGAGCTTACAGTGGAGGACATTTATACAATCGTAAGCAAACAGCACAGAAACTATCTGTTTATAAAGGCTAAGAAAAATCCAACAAGACAGGTGCTCCTGTTTTTCATCGGAAAGGATTAACAGGTACTTCCTGATGTCCTGCATAGCAGGAAGGACATAATCATTTATTTGATAACAAGGGAGAAGGCGGCTTTGCCTTGCAGTGTTAAGAGTCCTCAGAGTGCTTCCAAAACGTAAGATTTCATTTATATTCTCTGCAGAATTCTCAGTTCAATTGCTTATTGAAGTTGTTATATGAAACTTTTTAAAAAAAATAAAACAGAAGTAAATGTTTTTGGTACCTTCTTGAGAAGTGCTGCCTTATAGGCTTCCACCTGGAATTTGCTTTTTGCTGCTACTCACATCGTTTGCATAGTTTTACATTGACAGATTTTACAGTGTTAGGATTTTACTTGAGGAAACTCAGTTTGCCAAGATTCATACTAACAAAAGTGCTTTGCTAGAACTTGTACCTATTAAAAAAGTTCACTTGCAATTATCAAAATAAGCCATGTACGCAGTAAGAGAAAAGGGCACAGAGGTCCAGAGTAAGCTGTGAAAGCGAGCAGCTGAAAAAGGCACTAAAATAGCCAGCGGCACAGACATAATCATACAATCATTCATAAAACAAAACATATTTTGATACGAAGTTACTGATTGTATCAGGAATAGCAAACCACAGTAAAAAGTTTCCTTTGTACAGAAGAACATGCATCATATGGACAGGTATTTTTACAAAGGTATCATTCAGTCAACGTAAAAACTCTTCGGTGTCCACAAGCCCCGATGGTCTCGATTCCTCCACAACCACAGACTGAAGCATGTATGGATTGCAGAATCAGACCATGGTCCTACCGTAATCAGAAATTAAGGAAAAAAGATGGCTAAAGTGGTATTTCTGCTAAACTTATGTAGTGGCTGAAGCAGTGAAGATACAGTCCAAACAGCTGTGACTTAAACAAAAATAGACCTGGACCATTTTTTGCAGAGAGAATTCTGCTTCACAAGTCTGTAATAATGAACTCAAGAACACAATACCTCTGCAAGCTTTATGTGGAAATTAAATATATTAGTAAAAACATAACAACAACAGAAAAATAAAACAACAAAATTTACTTCTAAATATATAACCCATTAGATTTAGCTTATCTGATAAAATGGAACGGAAGATCAGAATTTCAGAATAGAAACATGAAAACGTGCATGTGCTAACCAAGTGCTTTACAGAACAAAGCCACGACAGAAAATAAAGGTAACTTTGAATATAGTGGTTTACACCAGAAAATTGAGTTTTTGTTTTAGTAACATCAGGAAAAAGGGGCACAAACTGAAGAGACTTGAAAAATACACATAAATGTTACCTTGAGCTTCTGAAATATTTACATTATTCCTATCTTCCACTTTACTATCCAAGACAGGATCTTCCTAGATTAAGAAAAACTTCTATCACTTACTGAAGACAAATAAGGACAAGAGTTTGTAATCAGTTGCTTAGGGCCAGAGCTTATTAGATGGATTCTCAGTGAACAAACTATATTGAAATAATTGAATCTGACATGGAAACGTACAGGCTAGCTCAGCGTTATGTAATTATTAATGCAAGCACACATTTAATTCAACTACCAAGAAAAACATCTGTACAAAATATTGAAATTGTTACAATAGATATTGAAAGAATACTATCAGTGCATCAATTACCACCTTCCCATTGCCTGTGAAACAGCAATTGAGAGGCATATGCAGATTTAGAGGGCCAAGTGGTTTATTTCCATCATATCACCTACAGGCCTCCCGAGCAATGCTAATTGAGGGGGAGGGGCCAGAAGCCTTGAAGCTCCGCCTCCTTCTCACCTATGGCCAGTATAGCTCAGCACACATATTTGCACATTCTAACATGACTAAAGGTATTTGCTGCCTGCCTCAACTTACTCCTCCATGTGCTCCAATTGCTGCAGCCTGCACCAGCGCAATCCCAAGAGCCACCTCGGGCACTCTAGCATCAGCAGCGGGATCCACGAGCCTGTCACGCACTTGTGCCTTCAGCAAGTGTCGCTTTTTTCTAGGGAGGTTTCCCCAGGGAAAAATCCCAATACAGAATCAAGTTTGTTTTAACTTTAGCTGTGGCATCACTAGCTGTATGTATATTGCTGTACAAGAGGATCCCAGAGCAAATTTATTGCCAGTCAATACCGTCTGGCTGCAGCAGCTCGCTTGGGACCAGTATGGGGCAGCTCCAGGGAGGTTCCACCTGCACCTTGTGATTGGAGCTGAACAACTGGCACCTGTACCCACAGCACGAAGCTGCCCCTCTGCTTCCCACCCTGCTGCTCCTCTCCAGTCTCGCAGAGAGATCACTATCAACAATGCTGCTGCTGCTGCTGCTGCCAGGCATTATGCTGATGCACTTGCTCAACACGGCTTTAACAATGACAGATTGTTAACTGGAGCAGTAAAATTAAAGCAAAAATGTATTGAAGACATATTGTCTTGTTTAAATGTATCTGGAAACACAGAGGTTTTTATTAATGTTATGGTAAGACACACAGTAAAACAATTAATGGCCATTTTCTAGACTATAAGTCACAAAAAAATTCAAGAAGCTACACAAAACGTTTGCGCTCTTACATTCATGTCCTGATTCTCTTCTTCTGGATCATCTCTGTCCACTCTGAGCACCCGGAGAGGCACATTAGTGTCTCCGTGCTTTAGGATGCTTTTATCAACATTTTCCATTCGTTGTTTTTCAGTTGTAACTTTAACTTTCAGCATATGAAAAGGCGTTGGCACTTCACCCACATTAAGATACATAGGCTCCCCCTCAAATATCATCCCCTCACATTCACCCTCCTTAAAACCAGGAGGTTGGTAATCAGATGGTGTAACTGCAGAAAAGAATTCATTAAATGAGTCAGAATGAAACACGTTCTTGTAAAATTGATTTTAACTTGTGTGGCTAAAAGACTCTTTTCCCCTTTAAATACAAAGAGCTACTCCAAAAAAACTGTGTGTGTGGGGAAGGGAATAATCAATACTCAAGTTGTACTAAATGAAGTTCCTTTTCCCCTACGCAACAGGCAAAACCCAATTAAAGCTATTTGAAACAGTTTATATATGCAGAGATGAGCTAGATGCTCTGATTTTTCCTTACAAAGCAATAATACATTCTGAAAGCAGAGCTAGTGTCAGACATTTAAATAGTCATCCAAACTAGAACTAGTCTGGCAAAAGCGTTACATCCTAACATACTCAGGAAAACTCAATTTGTTTTTAAAACACACTGAAATCCTTGCTCCAATGAAGTCAGTGACAAGATTGTGTTCCTACAGTGAGATCAAATCTGTTCTCCTTGGATTTTACAAATTATCCTGAGAAACAGACACATGCAAAATAACATCATTTAACAAGTCCCAGCAACCATAAAGATTATATACTAAAATATTTCTTTGAATTGTTTTCCAGTGTCTGAAAAACAGTTGATAAATCAAGGTGATATGGAAATACTACCTTCATCATAATAAAACAGCTTCATAGTCAGGCAAACATCATTTGGTAAGGGACTCAGGTTTTGCATCAGAACATAAATCTTGCGAATGAGGAGGATACTTGCTTTCTTGGTGTCTGCACAGGTGATTGTGGAATCATTCCTTTTATTCTTACTAAAAATGGACAAAGTATTCAGAGTTTTTTAATACAGAGTAAGCTGTTTCTAGTATTAGGATACACGACGGTTTAACAGACTCTATGAATGTCAGAAGCAGACGTCACATTTATTGCCCAAGGTCTGAGATTACAAGCACTGCAATTCCTAATACTAAGTGACCTGCATGTTCTCTGCCCCTTGGAAGATCAAATTCTGAGCCAGGGACATGGTGAAATCAT
>NW_008824360.1:200828-207107 GCF_000699105.1 Pygoscelis adeliae | reverse complement strand
ACTACTGTGTTTTACATTACACAGTGCTTAAAAAATACCCAATCTGAAAAAAAAAGTAGGTACTTTTGAAAGCCCCAATTCTGCGAAGTCTTAGATACTTGCTTTCCCTTAATTAAAAGTAACATTACTGACTTCGACAAGAACGGTTACTGATTAGAAAATGCGTGCCTAAGTGACTCTTGGCATCCAGCCCAACACTTCCATGCTCCTGTTCTAACAGCAGATGACCCAAAGCCTACCTTACCACCACTAAAAATGCTTCCCCTCTACTCCCCTTCTCCTCACAGCCACACAGCTTAAAGAGGCACCTGAGGACCGGAACAGCCAACACAAGGCAAGCAACCGTGAGCTACTTGATTGGGTAACGCTCTCTTTTGGAAGCACACCCTCATCTGCAATGGTTTCAAATGGCTCACCCCTCTGCAGATGGTTATCTTGTTCCCCGCAAGGTGACAGAGAAGCAGGGTTCATGTCTTATATTTTCAAATTAGTCCGGCGTGAATTTATGCTAATACACTAAGGCAACTTGGTGTGGCTGAGATAGAGTCACATCCCCTTCCACCAGTGTTTTTTACATGACTTACAACCTCTTTCAGAGGTAACTAAATTCAGCCCAAAGGATCCAGGTCTGCAGCACTGCCTTTTTTTTTTAATTTAAAAAGCATTTTACACAGGAGGAAACCTAGGAGAAATTTTTTAGGTATGAACTTGCTACATTTCAATTACCTGTCTTAAAATAAGCCATTTCCCTGCAGCTGTGAGTAACCAATAAACCCCTACAATGGAAGAAGGCTCAGTGGAGATGGGCAAGGGTGATGTGCCCATGAAGCTCAGGGAAAGATGCAGGGTGTCACTGGCCACAGCTGTTGCAAAGAAAGCTGACTTTGTCTCAAAACACAGGGGACCTGAGTCTGGCTTTCATTTTAGATAAATAGCTGTGTCAGTTGAGTGGATCAACTGGTGCTGTAAATGTTTCTCCCTGTTCATTAAAAGTGTCTGAATGTCTCCTTGAGTTAGCAAGACCATATTCACTATACGTGGCTCAGCCCAGAGTATAAAAACTAAACAACTAACAAAAGAATTCCAAAGAGAGCAACGGGCTGGAGCTGGCTTCAACCCACGTATTCCTTCCCCGTGGCTGGGGATGCCCAGCGTTGTGAAGGTGAATGGGAATCACACTGGTATTGTGATTGAACTGTGTATTGCAATAGCTATGCTTTGCTAAGCGTAGCTTACGTTTGTATTGCATTTTCAGTGTATTTTGTATCATCTCTGCTAAATGAGAAATCCCATGCACCATCAAGTATCTTCAGGTAAGTAAATCTGATATTACACGTCACCCTCCACGCGTGGAGTATCTTCAAGAACCTGTTCAGAGTGTATTGGACTCTGACACTAAGAATCACCTTTTGAGTGGCTATTTAAAAATATGACCATAATCTGGCAAAATTATTCAATGTATTTTAAGAATAAGTCTAAGCTAACAGTATACATTGATAAAATTACTCTTAAGATCCAGAATTAAAAAAGGAAACACCAAACCGAAAAAATCCAAAGTTTTTACATTCAGGTGTATGCAATAGACTGTAAAACCGCAGAGCAGAATAAAGTCACAGTGACAGTACCTGCTGAAATCCAGAAGTGGCCCATTGTGAGTGTACTTGAATTTGAAGTGGTAACATTCTGTAATTGTCTGCAAACAAATCCAGTAACTATTAAACTATCAGCTGTCAAGCAAACTACTACTGCTGCTTCTGTCTAGTAATCTATTAACCTTGCATTTAAAGAAAATAATGGTAGTCCAACTCCTGTCTGATGCACTTATACACAATGAATACAGCTTTCTAATGCTGTAACAATTACTGGTATTAATGCATATAATTGTCATCAAATAAAAATGAAGATCTACATTATTTTCCAGGAATCACCGTGGTAAAATATTTTGAAACATCAGCCGAAGTTTTTAGAATGAAATATTCATTCAGCTTCTAATCACTATGAAAATGTTTCACACACGTAACAGAGACATGGTGACACCCAGTGGTTAGTTAAAACATATTGTGTTTTCCCCAAAGAAGTTCCATAAATGTGTTATGCAGATTTAGGACGCTGCATCTTTACGGGCATTTAACTCTGCAACGACACCTTGGGTTTCTTGTACTGGCCTGAGAATAACCTGACACTAGATATTCAAAGGCAATTCACTATGTAGAAATTCTGATTAGCTCTAAGTGATTCTTGTGTTTGGTATTTTAAGATGTCTTTTTTTTAATTTGCATTAACGTGAACGTTAAGTACTGTTGCTTGTATACACATTTCACTATATCCATACTATCATTAATCATCCAGTAAAATATTCTAGCAGATTTACCTGAGGATCTTCTGGATGGGTATAGACCTGTGTTTTTAAAGTAAAGAGAGGGAACAGTAAGAACTGTACATAACTCTAAGCATCTACTTTAAAAAATGTGTACCTTACCTTTCAGAGATACTTACTGCTAGGACAATCATTCTTAGCTGTCAAATGTAATTAAAGAAAAAAAGAACATTAAATGTATTCCATGGCCCATTTCTGCTTAACAAGCTGTTTTGTTTCTCTAGCTCTGGAAACCAATATAGACAACTATGGGCCTGTTTGAAGAGAAACCTCTTCATACACTTAACTCCTTATCTGTTTAAGGACTTACTCAACTGGCAGAAGGAAATTCCTAACTATCCCTGCCTTTAAGTGTTTCTGTTTACAAAGAATATTATCCTCAAATGTCTGTGCATCCCACATTGTAGCTAACTGTTTTAACATATTAAAGCCGCTATTCCCTAACCAGAATATATATGGTTATAATATAACTATGCTGGCAGCTAATGGACTTCTATAAATGAGTGTTTAAATACATTTAAAATAGCTGAATGATACTGGAAGACTTACATATTTCTTCTGCAAGGCATCATAGCATCCTAACATCCTGCAAAAATAAAATATTGTCCACCTACTGCTAATTTCCATTTGCTTTGCTTCTGACTAAATAAAAAAAAAGTCCCAAAAAATGAAATTCTTGTGTTTAGCTTTCTTAATATTGGATTAGAGCAATAAAGAATACTTATTTGATTATTCTTTTTATCAGTAGCGATACAAGCAATGACTATCTTTGTAACACCCCAAATCATCCTAACCTCTTTGCAGAATAAGTAAAAAATATAATCTTTAAGTAATTTGTAAGTAAAAATGTAACGCAATTGTACGGCTACCATTTTCAAACACCTTCTAACACATGTATTCATTAATCAGTTTATAAATAAGCACTCAGCTGAACACCGACATCTCTGAAGCACGAAGGAGTTATGTTATTGCCTTTATGTAGATGTTGCAATCTGCTTTTTATATAACAGGCAAACAGTGAACCAAAACTTACCCTAGTTTTTTTTTTTTCTAACATTTCTTTTGAATATAGTCAACAAGCAAAAATTGTTTTTGGTGCGTACATGACGCTGAGTTAAGAAAGGCCACTGTAAACTCCAAACAGGCAGCATACACCCTTCACACAAAAAACAGGGAGCTTTTCCTCGTCAGCATCCCCAGGCTGCCACACCACTGCCCTCGCTAATGTTTCACGCGTGAGGGTAAGGTGAAACGCACTCGGCACCACTTGAGTTTGCTCTACCACAGAAGATCAATTAAGAAATTCCAGGTTACAGCGAGGAAGCCTTTTCTCTCCCTCTCTCAGTGACGGCACGTGGACAAAGAGCGGATGACCAATTACACCTTTAACATCAGAACTCAGACCTACATTTCTGAACACCTCAACACTGATGGCAGCTGCAAACCCCCTCTGCTGAACGCAGCAGCATTTCCGATGCCTTACCTTGTACTACAACTGGTAAAAATGTGAAGAGAACAAAGATGGCCTTTACAGAGGTAACAAAAAGCGAGGAGAGCAGCCATGAACAAATCTCACAGTTATTGTGAACAGAAAAAAAATCAAAATAAATACCTCTAGTCCCAAGTGACATACTTAGGCTCAACTGTGTGAATGTACAAGTGGACGGACTATCGTTCACAGATACAATTCTGCCTCTGAATATAAAGGCCAACAGTACCACTTTCTTACACGAGTCTGAGAGCAAGACCTTTAAATACAAGATGCAAAATGGTAACACTGCGTCTCCTATTCAACTAGAGAGGAACTACTGCTTAGATTTTTGTGTTTATGTGCACCTTGAGCACTCATATAAACCCATGGAAACTAAATGTAAAGTATAATCACTCTGTAAACAAAGATTTGTGCTCTATTAAGCACCAAGTTGTAAGCCTTTCTAGAAACACAAGTGTACAAGTCAATTACATCTTTACCAAAACACAGAGTTTGATTTTCCATTTAAAAAAAAATTGTCAACATAGTAAATACCACACACTAAAAGCACTGCCTGGGCAGTTGTTCACTCACAGCAAGGGAATTTTTTTTTTTTTGTATTTGCAAACAACCAGAAAGCTATCTTTCAGAATTGACGTGCTATGGAAGTGTTATCTATGGAAGTGTTATATATAATTGACATACCATTTCACCAGCTGAGTAGAGCCAGGACAGTTTTTGTCTTCCCTCAGAATTTTGACACAGACATCTCAAAAAAAGAATATATACATGCATTATTTACTTAGGACAAAATGCAACTACATTGCTAAGAAAGTGAAGTTCATTCCCTAAAAGTATGTGTCAAAAGCAGACTAAAATTAACATTATTGACAGGTGTCAGCATGGTTTTAATTGCTGAGTTAGTGTCATGCGTCACCACTATAACAAAATTCAGCGACCACTGTATTAGTGAAGTTTCCATTACGGTCATTGAAAATGGCTATTGGCTTTAATACCACTCATTAACTTCACAACAATCCTATGACAATAGATTTTGCAAAGAATCATGGAAACGGCCTGTTACCATCCATGTATCTTGTTCCATAGGCACTTTCAGGAAAGATTCCTCTCAGATATGTAATGCAGGATACTGCTACTGCCAGGAGCCTCTTCACTAGCATCAGAGACTGCTGTTCAGTAGATATTTTGTTGGGAAATACAACTGCACTCTGAAAGTTAGAGAAAGAAAAGAATTAATCTCTGTCCACAACAACAAACCCGTACAGTCTACAATCTGGTCCAACGCCTGCTTAATGTTTTAATTTAATTGAAAAGTATGACTTTCAGCATTATTTATGAAGTTAAGCATATTCTTAACACTTGGCTTTACTGTGTTTTTAGGACATAGCTGGTTTCTACCAAGTGTATGACCACAAAGCTCAGACTCAAACTATTTTGCTATAAGCATCTTTATACATAGCTAAAAGATTGAATTAGCCTGTACTTTTCAAGTGAAGAAATATTAAAGAGCACCTGGGCGCACTATTTCAGCTAAAATCCACTATTTTTCCAATTCAAATAATATACTGTGCTAAAATACACAAGAAAATCATACCACACAATTTCTTTGCTTCTGAGCCATTGCCATTTTATAGATATTCTTCTGTCTGTTAACAAAACATCGGCATTAACACATGTATGACCACCATCCACAAGCACACGCAAGCCCAGACCTCAGCTATTCAGCTTTAACTAGTCAGTACTTGAACCTCCAAACACTTCCTACACAATTAATCTTTATCAGTTTAAACAAACCCCGTAATTTCAAGGAAACAGAACGGTTCATCTAATAATCACCAATATTAGATTCTTGATTTTACACCAGCACAGACCTCCCCGAAGGCTGCAGCATGCAGAAATTAAAATATTGTCTGCCTATTTATATGAAACATGAGCCCTTCAAAGTGATGCTCTGAAGTGCTAACAGGCACCCAGCCTAACGGACTTTCAAAGGACCCCGAGGCTCTTCACATCTATGTCACCTCCAGCCAAAGTTGAGGCAGCACCTTCGGAAAACACCTCCAAGCCTGGGTTGTTTTCCTCCATAATTTAAACAAGTATTGTAGAAAAGAGACCCCTCTCCAGCCGTTCTTTTTGTTCACCCATGTTTTGATTTAAGCCTTTAACCCTCAGCGCTGAGCCTGACTCCACAAGACAAGCCTTCCCCACCATCTGTAAAAATGAGGTGCACCCACAGCCGAGGACATGGAAAATGCCTTTCCCAAGTAGGAGGTTGCCCCTGGACAACGCAGGGAACTGAGCTCCCCCTTAGCCGAGCCTCCACAAACCCGTCTGACCTTGGTACCTGGCTAAACTCAGCACTTCTGTGAGAAATGCAGAAACAGAGGAGCCCCTTCCCAGCACTGTCACC
>NW_008824360.1:181495-196355 GCF_000699105.1 Pygoscelis adeliae | reverse complement strand
TGGGGCCGGGGCCGGGCCACGCTCTTGGCGCTTCGGCCCAGCTGACTGCAGAAGCGAGTCACAGCAGCTGATGTCCACTGAAACGTTTTTTAGGCCAGCGCGTAGGCCTCACGTCCATGTAATTGATGCCTAACTGTAAAGAAAAGGTTCTAGTGCGATTGCGGCCTCAACCAGCAGTTTATACACGAGGACCTTTTTCCTTCAGAATCGGTTTTGCCTCCCTGTTCGACGCAAGCGCTGTGCTTGATCCCAGGTTGGGTTGTGTGGGTGCGGCAGAAAGTGCCAGCGGCAGCGTCTGTATTTCGGTGTCGTTATCACAAAAACTCCGGTCAACGTGAAACCGCCGACAGCGGCTGCGTTCCCTCCCCACGCTTTTGGCAGCAGCGGGATGGTCCATCTCCTCCATTCCCAAATCAAGAAAAATGAAGAGCAGCTGGCCAGTGCGTGGGCCTCCGTGGGAGGGCAGGAGGCCAGGACACGTGGCCTCCGGAGACGCTGCCTTCCAGGAGACCGACTCCACCTGAAGCTCTTCTCCAAGCAGCAGGAGATGTGTGCACAGCTCTGTGATCCCTCAGCCAGCTCAGGGGGTCTGGGCCCCGCTTCTGGATAAACTAAATGTATTAAATAAAGAGCGTGTACTCACGCTGAAGGTGTGGGAGGGGAACATGCCTTGTGAGAGGTTTCCCACCTGGGAGAGCCCTTGAAATACCATCCCCTTCCCAAGGAAATGTTTCTGTCCTGCTTTTTGAACAAGAAGAATTCACCACGCCATGGGCAAGCAAACTATGGCGTAGCTGCCAGGGACAGCAAGCAGGCAAATCTGAGCACCAAACAGCTGTGCTGTAGGAAAAGGGAGCTGAAGCATTTTGTGAGAGGTACCTACTTGGGGGAGCACCGCCAGATGACAAAACTACCAGCTAGAGCTGGAATTCCCTCTGCCACCTATTCCTGCCTCCAGATACCACATACAGGATTTTCAGACAGTGAAACTGACCTTTAATTCTTCAAAGAAAGTCTACAATTCTATCAGCAATGCACAGAGATAAAGTGATATCTGTGTCATGGTTGCAATACTCGGTGCTGAACTGGAGGGAGGACAACGGGATGTCCTTTATGACTGTAGGCACCACAGTTTTACTCGGAAAAAAAGAGGTGGCCCTCCTTGAGCAGGGGAGTTGGACCAGATGACCTCCAGAGGTCCCTTCCGACCTCAACCAGTGTGTGATGGTGTGATTCTGTGTCCCCATTTCCGTCATTTGGTGACATCTTGGAAGCTCTCTCTGCCCCACGTGCTCCTCGGGGACCGAGGATTGGGGGTGTGTTCTAGGGAGCAGCCCCGCTTTCACTGCAGGACCAAACTTGGCCGGGTCAGTGGGCGTGGGGGTGATGTGGGAGTGTCCCTCTGTGACCCCAGCCCATGTCACAAAGCCCCTCCTCAACATAACCCCACGCCCCAGGCCCTCCCTTCACTTTCCTGCGAGGCCTCGGCGAGCTCTCAGGTCCAGGGGACGCGAGAAGTCTCTCCTGTACCTCAGAGACACAGAGGACGCAGGGAGGCGGTGGGACAGCTGGCTGGTGAAGCACAGGCGAGGACGTTGGAGAGGGGGTGTTTCCCAGTAGGAGACATCAAAATCCTTCCCCCGGCACCCTCACGTGCTGATCCAAAGCAAGACCATGACAAACCTGGAAGCGCTGATCACCAACATTGAGCTCTGCAGCAAGGCTGACGGCTACAGCACTGTCACCTTTCCCACCCTCAAGAAGCTTTCCGTCAATGGTAAGGCCTTTGGGAGCTCTCTGACGAGCATCACTGCAGACGAGATGAACGGCATGAATCGTTGTGGGAAGTGGGGTTCGTTCCTGCAGGGGAGGCCCCTACGGACACCCTGAGCCCCGCAGAGTCCAGTGCACGCAGCACCCCTCCCCTTGCTACAATGGAAGTCCCATGGATGGGTTTCCCTCAGCAGTGGGTCACACTCAGGGATCTGGCTCTGAAGGGAGAGATGTCCTGCTGGAAGAAGGCTGAGGCCAGTCAAAGATTCGCCCCGTGTCACAGATGGATTTATCCTGTGAAGCGTGTTGGAGCACACTTGCATCTGCCATCTCCTTGTCTACAGATGTGCTGACGGGCCGTGAGCTGGCTGACGTAGAGCTTGACGTGTCTTTCCCTTGCTTTCCAGATGTCACTACTATTTGGAGCAGTGTGTCTAAGCATGTTCGGCAACAGCTCCTGCAGATAAAGGTGGGATCCTACCCTACCTCTCCCCTCGCCCAGATGGCTTCAGGGGTCCCAGCAGCCCCGTGCCAGCAAGTGCTGTTGTTCTTCCCAGAACAGCATTGCGATTTACAGATTTGCCACAAATGTGCCAAAGACCAGCTTCTCCATAAATTGAGAGTCATAAAATATTTTTTTTTAAAAAGTAACATAAAAAATATATATATGCAATATATAAATACAGAAATAAAAATCTGGTTGAGGTGTGCAAAAGTGTTCTGCGCCAGGAGTTGGCAGGGCACAAGGCACCCCCCTTGCAAGCTCTCACAAGTCCTCACTCTCTTTTTCAACCTACTAATGCTTGCCCTTCTTTTATTTTTCCAGCCTCAGGCTGTCAGTGTACAAGGACTGGGGATATTTCATATTCAAAAATGGCTCTCTTTTGAAAATGACGAGGTGCTCACGTTTCAGAGACCTCTGTTTTCACTGTCCAGGACTGTTGCACAGATCCGTGAGCTGCGAAGTGCTTTTGTACCTGTTCCTGGTAAGAAAAGCAGTTAAAGTCTTTGTTTTCCCCTACGTCCATACATTTGGGGTTTATGCTGGTTGCTGTTCGGAAGCAATGACGGACACGTCAGAGGCCTTCAGAAGGCCCTGAGAACAACCTTTGTGGGATGATGCAAACAGCCCACCAAGTAGCAATGCCTAGAAAGGGGCCATTTCTTTTGGACTAGTTTTTATTAAGGCTGTACAAAGTTAGACCATCTCTCCATGATCTGCTTTAGCAACTGGCTTCGTGCCAGCCACATTTATTGATTTGCAGGGTGCCTGCTGGCTGATGGTCGTTTATTGGAACCGTTTACCATAAAGCTGTTGAGATGATGCCGATATTTTGTTCTTGCACCGCACCGGACCTTGTTGAGGCAAATGCCCGCAGGCCCTTAGAGCTACTTTTATGCAGAAAAGTGGGTCAAAGTCAGCTGTAGAGAGCTTTGAATGAGAGGTGGAAATGATAGCTAGCACAGAAACCTCCCAATGGCCAGATCTGCTTCCATTTCTGACCGTTGCTGCTGTTGCTATATCTGCAGTGTGCCATCGACGGGGCCTTGTGCAGCACTAAGAGCTTGGTGGTTTATTTGTGTTTATATCCAAGTCTCCCCAGACCAGGACTGTGCTACATGTGGGCTCAGCTCTATGGCCCGGCACCCTCCACTCTTCCCATGGGAACCAGCCCCATTCTTCCCACCTTTGCCCTGCCTTCCTGCACAGTGTGGACACAGATGGCCGAGGTCCTTGGTTCCTGTTTCTGTTTAGGGAATCATGGCTGTGGCTTCACACATCTGTTAATGGAGTGATTTGACCTTAACTTGAGGAGGGGCCTACATCAGTCCCTTTAAGGAGCTGTCCCAGGTGGTTAGACCAGACAGTGCTATAGCAATGTATTTTACCTGAGAGTTACTGGCACTTTGTTTGCTCTACTGCTGTCTGAGTTACAGTCTTCCTACTCTTTTCCAGATGAGATAAAGAAAGTGTCAGTGAGCTACAAGAACATCCACTCGGACGTCCCCTATTCTGAGGAAGTCGTGCAGAACTGTATGCAGGAGACCCTGAACTTCTTCTACTTCATCCTAACAAACAGACAAGACGTGGACTTAATTTTAAAGGATGTTGGCACTCTTGCTATCCGGGGAACAGAAGTGACAATGGCATTTTGTGAAGACTTTTTACTAAGCCTCAACAAGTCCACATACGTGGTAGAGAAGTTGCTCACTGTAAGTTTATTGTTTTTCCAGTGCTACTTAGACTGGGTTTGACATCCCATCAAAGGACTGGGGAACTGAGCCCTGCTGGCCGGCTGTAACCTGCTGGGTCACTTGGGCTAGGCATGGTCTGTTGCAGTGAAAGCTTTCTGTACGTTCTTTCTTTTATTTGCTGTGGTTCAAGGGTGCTGGGAAGGTACACAGTACTACTTTTGCTGGGCAAGGGAAAGCCCTAGAAGGGCCTTGCCATAAATAGGAAAAAGGCCAAAGCAATAGCAGGGGTGATGATGTTCACTCCACGCTCTGGACATGAGGCTGAGGTGCAGAGACACCAAGGCCTCCCTGAGACGAGCCCCTCGTGGCTACTAGCACACTATTGGTGTAGTTCTCCTGGCCTGACCGAAGAGAAGGAGCCAGTGGCTGGGTTCCTCCACGCTGCAGAGGCATGCAGACTCTTTGGAAGTCTTTGGAAGGATGCGGGGGATAAAACCAGCTCGGAACCATTTGCTCTTGGTTCAGCAATAGTTAAAGCAAGCCATCTCACTGCAACCAGCAGCCAGGAACCAGGCTCATAATGGGCCTTCCCTTCTGTTTGCCTCCATTGACTTCTTCCGTGGTAAACAAGGAGTCTCCTGCCCGACACCATCAACTCTTGTCCTTGCAAAAAGGCTGGCGACGTTCCTCGCCCTAGCAGATGGTATGCTGTGCAGCTTGTTTTAGCAAGGGGGCTGAAGCACTTGGCCAGAAGTTTGCTGAGAGGCCGCTAATTCTTGGAGCTATGGAAAGGCTGTTGTGAGCATTTCCCTGGAGTCACGTCAGGTGTTTCTGTTCTTGTTGCAGAAGAAATGGGTCATATCGGACAAAGAAGTTGCTCTCTTTCCGAGCCGTTTTGGCCGTGTCTACCAGCTTCCACAGTGAGTATATTTGTTTCTGCAGCCCTTGTCTGACCAAGTGCAAATGTGCTCAGCTCATGTTTGGTAGCACTCTGTCAAATTACTGGTTTGCAGTTAATTTCATCCTTGTTTTCACTTAATCTGGAGTTATGCACCCTCTGTTACTGATTGTGGTTTGCATTTTACCATTACTCCCCTCGGAGGGAACTAGTTTGCTAGGCAGAGGAATTTAGGCAACCCTCCTAACATTTCATCTGCTCATTCTCTTTCCATTGGTAGGGACTGCCCAAACATTTAACAGAAATAAGATCCTAATATTTCTGTTGTTTTTAATATAACATGGAAAGGTTCTCTTAGAGGGTGGATCAAAGACCAGATGCATGCAAGTCCGCTGTGATGTTTCCGAGCCTTCTGTGAAACTCATGTGAATGGAAGTATCTCCAAAACACCTTCTTGGGTCAAGATGGCATAGGAGGACTGAGGCAAAAAACCAAAACCTCTGTCTAGCGAGGGGCTACTGAGCCATTCTTGACCGTTCCTGAGGCCAGCACTGCTCTGTGGTTCCCTTAATGACCTAGGATGTGGGGTTGACTCTATAGAGATACCTTGACATTCATCTGGCAAAGAAGCTCTTTTCTCAGAATGGTGCCTTCTTCCTATTTCCAGGTTTGAGATTAGGGCAGTGCCTCGAAGAGCTTCTCTCACAGACAAAGAGATACTTGGAGAATTCGAGAGTGCTTTGAGCAGCATGGGAATAAGAGGTAACGTTAGTGAGTGATTCCTGGCAGAGGTTTGTGCCTTTGCCTGTCTTCATTACTGGTGGGTGTTTAGGGACCAGGCTACAACAGATGCCTGGGATGGTAGAGACACCCTGTGTGCCTCTATTTTCCCCTCCTGGTAATCTCAAGTGACTTCTTTTGGAGCGAGATCCCAGGAGGGCTCAGCACACCAACTGCAGGTGACGGTGCTGAAGTATTTTTTGCCCCTGCACTCCATGCCCTGGAGTATACCTCTTCCATTTTAGGAGTTTGTGCAGGAGGGAGTAAATGTTTGGGGAAGTCTGTCAGCACTGTGAATCACAAACTCTGCCTTGAGTTGTGGGAGACTGAAGGGTTGGCCTATCTCTCGGAATCACCACGGCGTGATTCGATGAGAAAAATCATGTAGACAACAACTGTGCAAAGGTTGCTAAGCTGTGCCGAGACCTCACTTCTCTTTTAACGCTGGGAAGTCTAGCTCCTCGACCTTAATTCCTCAAGAACATCAGAGCTATAATGTGTTTGAGTTGAATGCGCCATTATAGCAAATTTTTGTATACTGAACACATACGCAACGCCAAGAAATTGTTCCCCCAAAAGAGACTGTTAAGCACCAAGATCTGTCTCCCCCTGAAAGCTGCTGTGCAGAGGAAGGACTAGCCACAGCAGGAGAAAACTCACACCGAAGAGAATAATGTGGCTATCAAGGGTTGAACAGGATCGAGGACTGGTGCCAGGAAGGGCTTAAGATCTCCCTCTGAGAAAACAGGTCTCAGAAGGAATCCCACTGAGGCCTTAAACAGCTTCTAACATTGCAGAGCAGATCTGTGCCTCCTCCTGCCTGTTTTGAGAGGTTTTCTCCTTTCATGCTTGCAGCGGCTGTTCGTCGCACATTATGCCTTCTGCGAAGGGGCCTTCCTCGAGACCGCTTAGCCAGAGCTGAGATGGAGGAAGAAGCAGAGGAGAAAACGGAGGGAAAAGGGCCTCATGGCAGGTGAGACTCTGAAAGGACTCGATTAGAGTGGCCTTGTGCTCTAGTGCTTGTGCAGCATGTTTTATAGGCTCATACAATAATGGAGGTTGGAAGGGCTCTCGGGAGGTCCTAGTCCAACCAGCTGCTCCAAGCAGAGTCAGCTGAGTTCAGACCAGATTGCTCAGGACTTTATCCAGTCTTGCCTTCAAAGCCTTCAGGAACGGAGACTGCCCAAGCTCTCCGAGAAACCTGTTCCCCCGTTTCCTTTGGACCCAGTGTTTGTATTTAACTCAGAAGGGCTGTTAACACACGTCACCACACAGTGCATTTCCTTGCTGGATGGGAAGTCCCACAGTATTTGGGACTGCTTTGCAGTGGTCAGTGTAATGGCCAGGAGGGGGATACCAGTATCTCCAGGTGCCTGTCATTGCACAGAATGCAAATATTCTCATCATTCCATCAAGAGGGCCACATCAGGCTGTGTGTCCTGGAGCCCTCCTTATGGAAAAAGCTCATCTCCTTGATTTCCTTGGTGGCACATCTGAGTGTTACAGCTCAGGGTTATCCCTGTCTCTGTGGAGGGGAAGGCAACTGGGTGAAGAGAGCTTGCTCTGCTGCCGAAGCGGGTGAGCAGCGTGAGCACAGGATGGAGAAGAAACTCTTCCTGCACTCATACCAACTCACCCCCCGGTGTGTCTTTTCAGACTGTTGCCACAAAGTGCAGGCACAGAAGGAAGGCAGCACAAAGAAACTCCTTTTGAGAGCCCTGAATTGCCATTGCCTACTTCTGAAGAACACGGGCAGACAGGACAGGTACGTAACATGGATTGAGGCAATTGTTGTGTCACTTGATTGTAGAAAATCAAGTGGGGATATCTTAGGAGAAATAGGTACATAAAAAAATATGCAGATACTGATTCTGAGTAGATCTCTTACTGTGGCTCATTTTCCCATTCAATTACCTATTTTGGGTATTGTTCATCTCAGAAAAGGAACTGTAGCCCTCTTCAAAAAGTAGCTCTTTGATGACTTAGTTCATTGGTCATAACAGAAGGGCTTTCTGGTTGCATCTTAAGAACTGTCTATCGACAGAAACTGGAAGAAAGGGAAGATGAGAGAGAAGAGCATTATTTTAAAAAAAAAAAGACAAATGAGACTAACCACTGCTATTGCATTTCTGGGTTCCTGTAGAAAGGACAGTCTGTATTTGGGCTGAACAGTAGAAGAAAACTGGAGGCATCCATGGCCAAAAGGAAGGAGGAAGAAGAGAACAGAAAAGCAGGAAGGGCCACCTTGCCAAAATTGCCTCAACAGCAAGCGGGGAGAGAAAGTGACAAGGTGTGGAGGGCCCAGGTATGGGAGTATCAACAGAGCAGCCTTTTTCTGGTTTGGGTGGCACTGAGTTTGGAAGGTCCCCAAGTCCCAGCAGCATCATTCCCTCCAAAGAGCAGGGTGGGTGGCTGTGGTTTTGATTCTTGCCTGTTCACTGCTGTGAGGGAGGAATTGCTGGTAGAGGCCAAGGGGCAAAACGAGCAGCCGGCCAGGGTGAGGTCATCAGTGGGCCTGCTCCGTCCCTGGAAAGGAGGCCACCTCTGCCCAGGCGCCGGCTCTGGAGCTCGAGCAGGAGCTCTCCCAGTCGCATGGCTTGAGCCAGCTCCAGCTGGTGGCATGGAGGGGGAGAGCTGTCTCTCCAAGTAGCATGGAGAGCACTCCGGCCGTTCTTCATAAACAAAATGGCCGACGTTATTTCAGCTGCTCCTTGGTGGCAGGGAGCCAGCATTTTGTGCAATGGCAGGACCTACCTGTTTTCGTGCTGCTCTATGGTTTGCTGATGGCCCTGTCTCCACCCCTCCCGGTTCAGCCAGAAGCACATCAGAAGCAGAGGCCCCTGCCCACTACATGCACGGAGGCCGCCACTTTTGACCACATCCTACTATGCTTGTTTCCATACTGTTCTGTGATGGGCTTGCTGCTGTTTTTGGAAACCACCATACCCACCTGACCCCAACTCTTGATTCTGCAAGAAGCACATCTGTTGTTGCGTAAAGTACCAGCGTGAGCAGTGAGGATGTGATCAAGGGTTTGACTAATGTCAAGCCAGAAGTGGCCTTGGAGCATGGTTTCCAATGACACCGTTGGAGAAATATGTATCAACTTTTGCCTTTAAACTGAAAGCAAGTAGGTGTGGGCTATCCAAATCCAGACGTCACATTATTTTTGCTCCACCTGTGGCAAGACCAGCTTCTCCCTTTTTGAAACCAACTTGGGCCACAGATTTCTGTCATTTGTCTGTTTTGCAGCTGCCCCAGGAGGAAGAAGATAGCCTCAGCTCCCCAGAGACCACCTCTGATACAGAAGAGGGTCTACAAACAATGGAGGCTTGGATTGAGGCGAGGAGGCAGTTTCGAACTGAGCTGGAAAGCTTAGGGGACATTGAAAAATGGCTGTCTCAAAAACCTTCCCTCAGCTATCAAGAAAAAAGATGCTGGCAAAGAATAAAGGCACGCAGAGCAGACAGGAAGGCTGCTGTCAAATCAGCTGTGACCGACAGCCTGGACGTAAGTAGGGAAGTGCATGGGAAATAGCGTTTGCTGTGAAATCAGTAGAGCGACACTGCTTTACCCCAGCTGATGCCACACTGACGGGCATGGTGATCCTGAATAATGGTGATCTCAGGGTATTTTCTAATCCTTTTCAGCACTCACCACCAAAGAGCAGGCAGCCCTTGAAGAAGGGTATTGTTCCCCTTGTTTGTGCACCATACCCCCAGGCTCTTGTCACGCTACATAACCTCCTGCACAAACAAAAGCTGAGGATGGTGGACGTATTCAAGAAGGCTGGTATGGACAGGAGGAAGATCACGAGAGCAGACTTCATCAGAGTCATCAAGGAGGTACGTAGGGAGCAGAAAAATAATGAACAGCTGCAACTCTGCCCTGTTTTCCTGCATGCCAACCCAGAGCAAATGGAAGAACTTCAGCAAGGGGCTTTTTCGCTTGCCTTACTCTCAGAGAATGGCTCCCACAACCTGTGAAAAGCTGAAGGGCAAAGGGAAGGGAAAGCTGCAGAGATGCACCTAGAACAAGTCCTAGGAGGGATTGAAGAAACCCATTGCCTCCCAGACTTGGAAGACAGTCACTGCTCAGTAATGTGGCTGTCAGGATCCTGCTGTAGACCCTGAACTGGCATTGAGTTTCCCAGTGTTGATACTTGGTCCTTCCCCAGCCAGGCTCCTACATCTCCCCACTGCCTTTCAGTACGTTTGCACAGCACGGCTCACACTGGGCCTCCACAGGCCACAGCATTACAGAGCTGTGAAGAGCACATTCAGGTTTATTAAAGTTTTGTTCACTGATATTCTAGTCCAAGCCAAAATATCTTCCTGAAACCCAGAGGGCTGGGAAGTTTGGCACAGTGAAAGCCAAGAGCTCTGCAAGGGGCAGCAGAAGTCAAGTTGTGAATGCTGGATAAACCCAAGGAAACCTCAGCAGGTTGCCTTTGTGCCATGCTTCCCTGCAAAAGCATCTGGAACAACAGCAAAGCTCGCCCCTCCCACTCTGGGGCAAAGCTTGATCTTTTGGTGATCCCACTGTCATTTTCTGTTTTGGTTGCCAGACCAAAGTTCCCATCAGCAACAAGGACCTGGAAGACGTGGTCATCTTCTTGACTTCCTCAAAACCGGGGAATTTTATAAGCCCTGAAGATCTGATTGGCTGTCAAAAGCAGTGGCTGGAAATGAGGAAAGAACAATCCAGAGAGACCAAAACAGGTGAGAGGAGAGCACTGGGTTGGGAAAGCATCTCTATACAGACAGGAAATGCCAATGTGGGTCCAGAAGATGGCTTCTTGAGACCATTGTCCTAGAGCAAAGTGGCCAGAAGGAAACTTCTAGGGAAAAGCTGAAGGATCTGTGGGATGTGCAATACCGTAGTCAGCCCAATTGCAGGAGACAGGTTATCCAATCTTTTAGGTTGGGAGCAAAGTCCGAACCCTGTGGTTTAACATCCTGTACTGGATTTTGTTTGTTAGCATTCATCATCCAGCCCATCCAAAGCAGACCCTTTCTCCAGCTGTTGGTGGCAGCTGGAAAAGACCAATTCAGAAGACCTTATTCTTTAGTAAGCTCTGTTGGGAGTTCCAATCAGCACAACATGCCAAACCCCTTTGTCTTAAACACAGATCAGATGTTCCTCTCTGCTATGCTCTAACGTGGCTTCTCTCGGCTTTTTCTTTGTTTTTTAATCTATCCTAGGTGTAGAAGCTCAGTTCCAGAAAGACACCGGGAAAACTGCCACTTGCCCACCTTCTGCTGGGGACACAGCCAGACAGATGAAACCTCATGCTCCTGCCAAGCCTGAAAGAAAGTTAATACACTTGGAAGTTCCACCAGTCAACACCGAGCCAGAACGACGACATCTGAGCTATGATGAAATGGAAGAGATTGGAAAACTCGTAAGAGAGAGGAGACGGTGGGAGAAGGTACTGTGTATGTGGCATGATAACAAGCGCACCTGCATGCCTTGGCGAATGTGGGGTGGTTTAGAGGACAGTGCAGCAGTAAAGGAAAGGGCAAGGGGTTATTGTGCGTATTAGGTTCTCAGTAGTCCCTTGACCACATGGTGCCTTGCAGCTGAGGTGCTACAAGCCATCTCAAACAATTTGTTTGGCTTCTGGACACTCTGGTGAGATAAACACTTTTTCTGGGTAACTGGCAAGAAGAAGAAGGAGGAGAAGTTGAACCAGTTTCTATGTCTGGGGACGGAGTCATCTTCTGATCATTTCGTCAACCTATCCACCAGACTGTGATTTGTCCCTTAAGGTGCTGATAAGCACTTTGTCCTGTTCAGTTGTGGGGCTCAGTGTAAGACGAGCCAGTGGGTCACTGTGGGTCCAGTGACTCACTCATTCACTCACTCCCAAATGTTTTCTTTGGAGCATCTTGGGTTGGATGAACTTTGGCAGAATCCAGGGCTACCTCCTCTTGCCAGCATGCTGCCCCACAGTCACCGGCTATGGGGAGAGCCTCTGGCTCCCTGGCACAATCAGAAACAAGAAGGTGACTGCAAGACTTTTTTCACCTGAGGCACCTGTGCCCGGTGTGCTGCTCTTCTGCTAAGCCCTCCAGGGAGTATCTGTCTGAGGACCCAGCTCTGGATGGGAATTGCACTCCCAGAGTGCCTGTCCCTGTGACCCCATTGCAGGGTGCTGACTCCTGTTTGCACGTGCTTGAGGTGAATCCCTGCCTGTAGCTTCTCTGAAGGGAATGCAGCAGCTCCAGGGCCTCAACCAAATGCTAATCGGGACCTGACCTTTACTTGCAGAATAAAGACAGCCCAATAGAACGGAAAGAAAAGTGCCGGATGGTGAGATCTGGGGATGGCCCCGTTGATGAGCACTGCCTGCCGTCAACTGTAGAGGCTGACTTGGGAGAACTGGTTGACCGATATCGGCGGAATGCCGTCGAGAGCTATCTGAAGAGCTCCCAGCTGTGCAAAGAGCGCAATGTTCACATCACCGAGCCAACACTGCAGAGAGGTAAAGCAAAGACCAAGGGCCTGATGTGAATGCACTAAATCTGAAAGTTCATGTCTCTTCCCAAGCCCAGAAGCATTACAAATGTCAGGGGGGGGTGCTGATGGAGCATGTTTGCAGCCCTCAGAGAGCCATGGCAGATGTTGCTGGTTAGGATCAGCAATATCATCAGTAGGGCCAGAGCAGAGCTGAGATATCAAAGGGTGCTGCAGATCAGCCAGGGCCCTGTCCCGTTGCCCCAGGGATGGTAGTCTGGTTCAACCAAGAGTGCAGCTCACAAGGCAAGTTCGTGGTGATGGGGCAGGTCCAAAGTCAAGCCAGGAAGTCAGACCATAGTCAGGATCAGCAGGCCCATAGCCAGGAACAGACATGGCTGTGGCTCAGCTGAAGACTGCTACGCTTACAACGTCTGAGCTGAAATGGGGCTCCTGATCCCGGGGCAAGGCATGACTCTTTTCTCTGTGCACTTTGCCAACAGCCCTGCTGCATCCAGGAGACAAGATCATCAAGGAGGGAGAAGACATAAGGAAGATCAGGCAGCCCGGAGGATACTACAGCACAGGACGTGCTGATGCTGCATCACCAGGGAGCGAGGCCGAGGAGGCGGAAAATAGGTTTGTTCAACGAGGGCTTAAGATCAGCCCCCTCCTGCTGCCCCGCTGTGTATCACCCCTCTGTGCTCAGTCCCCATGGTGTCAGAGGCAGTACCGAGGTACTGGAGTGAACCATTAGGATGCTGAAAGGGAGCAGCGAGTGACAGGAAAGAGGCAGATCCTCTTCTCAGCTACACGGCAACTCTTGTGTTTTAACCAAGTCATTGGGTTGCAGTGGTGGCAGTGAACAGTTTGTAGCGCCTGGCAGGAGCCTTGCAGATTAGTTGGGACTAGCTCTGTGCTCTGAACTACAGAGGTGACAAAACTTCTCCTCAGACCAACCCAATGCTTGTCTGAAATCCCCTCAGAGAATGTTTATTCTTGTGGAGGAAAGACAATCCTGAAGAGCCAAGCTTTGGATGGCTGGAGAAGCTTTTGGAGAGAAAAAAACATTGCAAAGCAGAGCACAATCTTGTTTATCTCAGTTAAAGTGTTTAGATATTACAGTGATGGGCAACATACCAGCTCTTAAGATAGCTTCACAAGCTGGCATTTCCAGTGTCAGTCATGTCTAATAAGAATCGACACGATCTGCACAGGTCTGGCAGAGCTTCCCAGGGCCTGGAAGCCCAGATAGCTGGTTCCTGTCAGGCTCACTTTTGCCCTTACTAAGAGAAGCAGTGAAACTGCCCAGGATTTTATTTCTGTAAAGCATGCTATTTTCTCTTATATTTTTTTCTTCCTTCCCTTTTTTCCCCCCTTTTTTCACAGGCGTCTTCAGAGGAATAAGATGCAAAAGTCAAACGACAATAACTTCTGGCCAGGTCATCTGCTGGACAAGCTATGCCTTTACTTTCCTGAAAAGCAGCATGACAGGGCACACGCCTTGTTCAGCTATGTTCATCCAACCAAGCCCGCCTACCGTGGCTTCTAAAGCCCTGACGGCAGCGAGCCACGACACTTGGCCTCCGGAGACACTGCCTTCAGGAAGACCCATTCCACCTGAAGCTCTTCTTCAAGCAGCAGGAGACGTGTGCACAGCTCTGTGATCCCTCAGCCAGCTCAGGGGGTCTGGGCCCCGTTTCTGGATAAAGTAAATGTATTAAATAAAGAGTGTATACTCAAGCTGAAGGTGTGGGAGCTGGACTGACCACAAAATTCACTTCTCAACTGGGAGCTTTTCTGCTCGCCTGGTAACAAAAGGCCTCGGCATTTTGTGATGGGTAACGAACACCACGCTTCCCAAGCCCAAGAGCTATAGCTGAAGTGTGTGTGTGGGCAGCGTGTGATGGAGGGACACCCTGCTCGACATCCAGCCACCAGGATCCGACCCTTTCCGGGTGGCACCTGGCACTGCCAGTTCTGGAGGTCTGACCCTGTCTGGTGACAGGGGGACGCTGGGGGCTCCGTGGAGCAGCCATCTGCAAAACGTGTGGCAGGGCTCAGATGGTCGCCAAGTTGCTGAGCCTCTAGTTCAGTCCCAGGAGAGAAGATCAGACTGGTGGATCCTGGAGAAGGATTGCAGGAACCCCAGTTACAAGTGCAAAGAAGAAAGCAATCATTAATAGTTAATGCAGCTAAACGACCCCTCGGCAGGAGCCTGTCACAGTGCCGCAATGGTCCCCTTCCCTTGTGACACCTGAAGAGTCATTACTGGGCCAGCATTCATCAGTCTCATCATGGGGTAGGGCCAGCTCCTGCTGCCGCTCTTGACATGGCAAGCCCCCAGCTGACTTCTTCCCCACTTTTTCCTTCAGGAATAGGATAATAATTTGGAGGGGAACATGCCTTGTGAGAGGTTTCCCTCCTGGGGGAGCCCTTGAAATGCCATCCTTTTCCCAGGGAAATGTTTCTGTCCTGCTTTTTCAACAAGAAGGATTCACCATGCCAAGGGCAAGCAAACTATGGCGTAGCTGCCAGGGACAGCAAGCGGGCAAATTTGAACATCAGACACCACATACAGGATTTTCAGGCTGATCTGAAACTGATCTTTAATTCTTCAAAGAAAGTACACTTCCATCCATGCTGTAGAGAGATAAAGTGCTATCTGTTTCATGGTTGCAATACTCAGTACTGAACCGGAGGGAGGAAAATGGGATGTCCTTTAGGGCAGGAGATGAGAGTTTTACTCGGAAA
>NW_008824360.1:176390-178916 GCF_000699105.1 Pygoscelis adeliae | reverse complement strand
CAACAGCCCTGCTGCATCCAGGAGACAAGATCATCAAGGAGGGAGAAGACATAAGGAAGATCAGGCAGCCCGGAGGATACTACAGCACAGGACGTGCTGATGCTGCATCACCAGGGAGCGAGGCCGAGGAGGCGGAAAATAGGTTTGTTCAACGAGGGCTTAAGATCAGCCCCCTCCTGCTGCCCCGCTGTGTATCACCCCTCTGTGCTCAGTCCCCATGGTGTCAGAGGCAGTACGGAGGTACTGGAGTGAACCATTAGGATGCTGAAAGGGAGCAGCGAGTGACAGGAAAGAGGCAGATCCTCTTCTCAGCTACACGGCAACTCTTGTGTTTTAACCAAGTCATTGGGTTGCAGTGGTGGCAGTGAACAGTTTGTAGCGCCTGGCAGGAGCCTTGCAGATTAGTTGGGACTAGCTCTGTGCTCTGAACTACAGAGGTGACAAAACTTCTCCTCAGACCAACCCAATGCTTGTCTGAAATCCCCTCAGAGAATGTTTATTCTTGTGGAGGAAAGACAATCCTGAAGAGCCAAGCTTTGGATGGCTGGAGAAGCTTTTGGAGAGAAAAAAACATTGCAAAGCAGAGCACAATCTTGTTAATCTCAGTTAAAGTGTTTAGATATTACAGTGATGGGCAACATACCAGCTCTTAAGATAGCTTCACAAGCTGGCATTTCCAGTGTCAGTCATGTCTAATAAGAATCGACACGATCTGCACAGGTCTGGCAGAGCTTCCCGGGGCCTGGAAGCCCAGATAGCTGGTTCCTGTCAGGCTCACTTTTGCCCTTACTAAGAGAAGCAGTGAAACTGCCCAGGATTTTATTTCTGTAAAGCATGCTATTTTCTCTTATATTTTTTTCTTCCTTCCCTTTTTTCCCCCCTTTTTTCACAGGCGTCTTCAGAGGAATAAGATGCAAAAGTCAAACGACAATAACTTCTGGCCAGGTCATCTGCTGGACAAGCTATGCCTTTACTTTCCTGAAAAGCAGCATGACAGGGCACACGCCTTGTTCAGCTATGTTCATCCAACCAAGCCCGCCTACCGTGGCTTCTAAAGCCCTGACGGCAGCGAGCCACGACACTTGGCCTCCGGAGACACTGCCTTCAGGAAGACCCATTCCACCTGAAGCTCTTCTTCAAGCAGCAGGAGACGTGTGCACAGCTCTGTGATCCCTCAGCCAGCTCAGGGGGTCTGGGCCCCGCTTCTGGATAAAGTAAATGTATTAAATAAAGAGTGTATACTCAAGCTGAAGGTGTGGGAGCTGGACTGACCGCAAAATTCACTTCTCAACTGGGAGCTTTTCTGCTCGCCTGGTAACAAAAGGCCTCGGCATTTTGTGATGGGTAACGAACACCACGCTTCCCAAGCCCAAGAGCTATAGCTGAAGTGTGTGTGTGGGCAGCGTGTGATGGAGGGACACCCTGCTCGACATCCAGCCACCAGGATCCGACCCTTTCCGGGTGGCACCTGGCACTGCCAGTTCTGGAGGTCTGACCCTGTCTGGTGACAGGGGGACGCTGGGGGCTCCGTGGAGCAGCCATCTGCAAAACGTGTGGCAGGGCTCAGATGGTCGCCAAGTTGCTGAGCCTCTAGTTCAGTCCCAGGAGAGAAGATCAGACTGGTGGATCCTGGAGAAGGATTGCAGGAACCCCAGTTACAAGTGCAAAGAAGAAAGCAATCATTAATTAGTTAATGCAGCTAAACGACCCCTCGGCAGGAGCCTGTCACAGTGCCGCAATGGTCCCCTTCCCTTGTGACACCTGAAGAGTCATTACTGGGCCAGCATTCATCAGTCTCATCATGGTAGGGCCAGCAGAGAAGATCAGACTGGTGGATCCTGGAGAAGGATTGCAGGAACCCCAGTTACAAGTGCAAAGAAGAAAGCAATCATTAATAGTTAATGCAGCTAAACGACCCCTCGGCAGGAGCCTGTCACAGTGCCGCAATGGTCCCCTTCCCTTGTGACACCTGAAGAGTCATTACTGGGCCAGCATTCATCAGTCTCATCATGGGGTAGGGCCAGCTCCTGCTGCCGCTCTTGACATGGCAAGCCCCCAGCTGACTTCTTCCCCACTTTTTCCTTCAGGAATAGGATAATAATTTGGAGGGGAACATGCCTTGTGAGAGGTTTCCCTCCTGGGGGAGCCCTTGAAATGCCATCCTTTTCCCAGGGAAATGTTTCTGTCCTGCTTTTTCAACAAGAAGGATTCACCATGCCAAGGGCAAGCAAACTATGGCGTAGCTGCCAGGGACAGCAAGCGGGCAAATTTGAACACAGGTGCCCCCCAAAAGCCTCTCAGTACAGCCCAGAAGGTCCAAAACAGATCTGCTCCTCATGACTCATGGGGACCCCTTCTATGGAGGTGAAGCTGAACAGAGAGAGACCAGGCACCCACGCAGCCCCTCCAGCAGCCCCTCTTCTCCACACCACCTGGACACCTGGCCAGGGGCAGGCCTGGGGCGTCTTGGGGAACCTGGAACAGAGTTTAGGCGGGAGTTCAGCCGCCCTCGGGCTCAACATGGCG
>NW_008824360.1:161948-174990 GCF_000699105.1 Pygoscelis adeliae | reverse complement strand
CAAAGTGATCTGTAGGAAGGTGATAAACTTTTTTTCTGGAGTATTTTCTAAGTAGTACAGCTGGTGTAAAAACTGCTGTATAAAACAGCCATTTTAAAACATGAGGCCAAATTATTTTCACGCTTAAGCAAGTTATCAGTAGGAGCTGTATGTCCAAGTTCTAAACAACTTGGTCAGCGCCTGGTCAGCCCTGACCTGAGCCTCGGTAACCCTGAAGTGGTCGGGCAGTTGGACTAGATGATCGTTGCAGGTTCCTTCCAACTAAACTTTTCTGAAGCAAGTGTAACTTAAAGCCTGAACCTGTTTTCCAGTTTCAGTAACAGGAACAGTCTTGCTGTTCTGCATGTTACCAGCCTATGCTGGAGCCAAGTTTAGAAGGCTGTTTTAAGTTTTCTTCCAAACTTGTTCAAATATAAAGTTATCAGGAAGAGTGTGTTTTCACAGTGTATTGTATCTTCTTTTTCACATGCATAGTGTTGGTGGGACTGCCAATTATGTTCTAAGGATTTGCCTTGTGAGGCAGCATCAAAATGAGTACTCGTTTTGTCATTGGATTTGTTCACAGACAGTATAAGAAAGAGTGGCAAATGTCCCCTGCCGCGTATTCACTGTAGTTGTTCTCTGTAAGTTCTATATCCGAAATGATCGTTACGGCCTTTTAATATGTGAGGTTTAGTAGTGAGTGTTTCTTTGGTCATTGCTGTTAGCAATCCTAAGTGGTTTTACACATTGTTTGCTGCGCAGTGGTGTCTGCTTCTCAATACTTAACGTCCACCTGAGGATGTGAGATTTTCAGCGTTGAAGAACACGTGGCTTCAGGTAGCCTCCGTAGTCGTACCAGATGGAAGTAAAGTATTTGCTGACTGGCAGTTTGAGACACCTAAAAATTGGAAGATACTGTGATGCCTCATTCTTCCATCTATGTTTTCTCCATAAGCTCTGGTGGCGTTCTGGCATCCAGTGACAAATTGTATTGCTGTGGGAACCACAACCAATTAATTTGTTAATGGGATTATTTTTTTTATTGCATATGTTGCTTTTGTTAGGAAATGTTCGGTGATGATGTTTTCAGAGTAGTTAACTACGATGGCACTTAAGACTGTGAGCGAATGGAAATTAAGGACCCTGCAGGTTAACGAATGTACTTTTTTTTTTTAAAAGTGTGGAAGGAATGGAAAAATAGAATGCATGTACAATGCATTAGACTTATGTCCCTCTATAGCTGCCTTCTGGCTCTCATGCAAGTGCCGTGCCTCATTGATATTTATGAGAGCGGATAGATACCTTTGGATGTTACTGGAAGGTTCTCTTTTTATAGAGTCTTGTTTTATGTTTATGTCCCCAAAAGCATTTCAGAATTTTTGGAAGGATGTACTATCTAACTCTCTATATGTAGAAAAAGCTATAAGGTCTTTGTTGTAACTCTTCTGCCGTATCTTCTGAATCTGCTTGTGAATCCATGGCTTTTTCTTTCTTAGCACTTAGATACTGACACAAAATATTATGCCCTTGTTTTAAAAAAAGGGAAGGGGGGAAGCGCAGTCATAGTGTGGATTAGTTCGGATCTTGAACAGAAATTCTAAATTCGATGTCCATGTAAGGGGAGCTGAGAGAAGTATGTTGTTTGACTAATAATATGTTTTAATAGTCTCTCGGATTTCTGTCAGAGATGCCAATTCAAGTGTAAGATGCCTTGCTTTCTGTTTGAGCAACTTTACTGCTTAGTTCTACATCTGTTTCCCCATTTTTAGAACAGAAACAGTAATTACTATATTAAAATGTGCTGAAGATAAACCTAGTGTTTTTATTTGGGCTCAAGGTTGTGAAGAGGTAGATTGTTAAGTGGTAGATATAATGTGCTTTCTGCTAATATTTGTAAAGCTTTTGGGTTCAACAGCAGAAAGGGGAGAATGAAAAGGATGTTCACCTCTAGAGTACTAGGGTCAATTTGTTTGTAACATCATTTACCTCTGCTTTCCAACGGCTGGTCTTTTGCAACGGTTGTCTTTGAAGCTGCAGGCTCTGGGAAAAGGTCCGGCTACAAGTAAAAGCAAAGATGACCTTGTGGTGGCAGAGGTAGAAATCAATGATGTCCCCCTCACATGCAGAAACCTGCTGACGAGAGGACAGACTCAGGATGAGGTATGTTCAGGATCTACGTCTGATTTGTTGGGCTTGGCAGCGTGTTTGTACCTGTTTGTAAGGTTAAAAGAGCTTGCAATAAACTATATACAGAGGTTGTTTCCTCTTTTTTACAAAACTTGTGTTTTCTAAGACACTTTGTTTAGTAGTTTATTGATTTGTTCAATAAAATGTCATATGATGAGGTAAGGTAGCGTAGCCTAGTATCCTTTAGTGGGCACCATTCATTCTCTTACCACTTTATTAATGACTTCTGGTCTTGTCATACAACAACATAGCTTAAACCACTTTGGGGTTTTTGTGTGTGCTTTGTTTATTATTGGTAAACTTGTCACTGGGTTTTTTAAATTGTTTGTAGATAAGTCGACTGAGTGGAGCAGCTGTCTCTACTCGAGGGAGATTCATGACTGCAGAAGAGAAAGCAAAAGTGGGACCCGGGTTTGTATTTCTTTTCGGGGGTTTCTGCTTTTTTTTTCTCATTGAGTGGCTAAGTGGTGGGGTTTTTGTTTGTTTTGTTTTTCATGAGCAGTGTCACATTTGGGTGCCAGAGCAAATTGAATATTGAGTGTTTTGAATATGTTTACAATTATGACAGTACTGACTGCATAGCTGCTTTTCTCCCTGCTTAATATCGATAGGGTGAAATAAAAAAACCCACAAACAAACCACAAATGTGACAGATCAGACCTTCTGACTGAACACTATAGTGGATCTCTTGTGCATTTTGCTGAGAATGGGGAACTTTCCAATTACAAAGAGAGCTAATATTTCATAGACTCAGTGCTTTTAGTTAGTTAACCTTTCATGTGGACAAGCAAATGAAAGTTTTCAGTGGTATAACTTTAGTAAGTTGTCATGTAAATAACTTCTGAATCTCTTTAGTTTTCAGTGCAAAGCTTTGCTTTTACTGAGCCCTGTGATATTCAATGAATATGTATTTACTTCCTTATTTGAGGAGTATTTTAAATCTTTATGGAAGACTTTGTGTCTAGATGACTAATATAATTAGATTGAATCCATTATTGTATGTTCTCTGTGGGTTTAATGGAATATTTGACATTACTTTCCAGAGATCGTCCTTTGTATCTTCACGTCCAGGGTCAGACACGGGAATTGGTTGACAGTAAGTGTACAAAGCATTCTGCTTTTTCTCTCATTATTTGTGATAAAGGGGTTTTACTGAGGGGCTTTGTTATGACCGGTATGGATTTGTACTATAAATATCTCGGTGTCGATAACAGACCCCATTTAAATGTTGATGTTAAGGTCTCTGCTCAAAACTACCTAAGGTGCTGTGTACTGCATTCTGTAAGTCATGAAACTAAAACTTTTGATAGACTACACGGAAGGTGGGGGGACTGGGTAGGGTTCCCAGGCAGGTACAGCTCTTACGTATAAGTTTATTCACTGGTAACATGCTGAGATCCCGTAACGATAGGTGTGTGATTAAAGGAGACCTTCCCTTTAATATACAAGTATGAACATTTTTTGTGAAATATCTACATTTCCTGTCTTGCCTACACCTGCTGGGAAAAAAGGAAAACTATAAACTGTTCAGGTGTTCATTTGTTCTGTGTATCAGTTCATGGGCTTGCCCTCAGTTGTCTCTTGAAACTTGAAGCTGCCCATTTATATCTACCTTGGTTTCCACAGCCAGTAAAGAATTTTTCACGTTAGTTTGCTCATTCATGCAGATTTACATTAACTCTGTATAGCATTTACATGTTTCTAGCATTTGCTAAAATGTGTGGGCTAGAACTGCCCACCTGCATATATTAGCCTAAGCTTTATCAGGGTGGGAGTGGAGAAAGAACCCTGTTGCTTGTTGCCATCCTTTGTGATCCAATTGCAGAATGCTAATATTGGGCCCCACCGTCAGATGCAATCTTTTTGCCTGCTGTCACAGAATATTGGAAAGTAACCTAGTCATTTCACAATTTGGTTAATCTGGGCAGTTGACAAGGGCTGAAATATAAATGAATTTCATATTCTGTCAACTAGGAGCTGTTAACCGAATTAAAGAGATAATTACTAATGGAGTAGTGAAAGCAGCCACAGGTTCTAGTCCGACGTTCAACGGAGCTACAGTTACTGTCTATCACCAGCCAGCCCCTATTACTCAGTTGTCTCCAGCAGTTGGCCAAAAACCTCCATTCCAGTCAGGGGTGAGTAATTAATTTATGTGACTTTCATTAAATATCACTGATTACAAGATTTGCCTATTACAAAGTATACATATAATGTGCTATTTATTAAAAAAAAAACCCTAAAACAAAAAACCACCCCAAAAAACCCTTGCGTGTTGTGAAAACTGGAGGACTAATCAGACTGAGTCTGAAGAGTGAGACTCAGATGACAGTAGCCTCCTAAAAGAAAAGGGATGGAGAGAGCAGTCCTACTTACAGAAAAGCAAAGGGCCGACTGTGCCATCCGACACTTAACTGTTCTGTCTGTCATAGAAATAAGATTCCTGGCCTCCAGAGAAATGAACATCCTAACTCTTAGAGTGAAATAATAACCTTTCACTGTTACATTTACAGATGCATTATGTTCAGGACAAGTTATTTGTTGGTCTGGAACATGCTGTACCTACATTTAATGTGAAGGAGAAGGTGGAAGGGCCTGGTTGCTCCTACTTGCAGCACATTCAAATTGAAACGGGTGCCAAAGTCTTTCTTCGTGGGAAAGGCTCGGGTTGCATAGAACCGGCGTCGGGCAGAGAAGCTTTTGAACCCATGTACATCTACATCAGGTATGACTGGGTTTTAAAAAAAAAATTCCAGTGATCAGTCATGAATATAGCTTAATGTTTAATCAATTTGGGGAATTCTTAAATTGGGAACACAGTAAAGCTGCATTCTTTTGGGGCTTGGGTTTTGATGTTGAGCTTTAAGGGAAGAATACAAAATACACTGACGAATCAAGTCATTGTTCTGTGCTCATTTCTTGCAGTATTTAGACTAACCTGAATTTTCATGTAGAAAATAAATATCCATCGCTTTTGTTCACAATTGTGCTAAATAGCTGCAGAGCTGCTAGAGTCCTGTTGAGGTGACTGATCACTCGTTAAAGGGATAAGATCTGACAGCAGGTTGCTGATGAAAGAAGTAGCTCCCAAATTTGCCGGAAACATTTGTGCTTATGAGATTTTTTTTTGTATATGTTTTCAGTCACCCAAAGCCAGAAGGTTTGGCAGCTGCTAAAAAGCTGTGTGAGAATCTATTGCAAACCGTGAGTAGCTCTTACAAATAGGAGATTTCAGAGCCTGTTGTAGCTTTAGCGTGTGCCTGGCTAATGACTTTTTTTATGCTCTCAGCAAAACTGTCCATGTGTTCTGACTTGCTAATAGGTTTTTCCTTCTAAGTACTGCTGTCTCATTTTTGTGTAGTGAATAAACATTTCTCAGGATGGAGCTGTAGTAGTGGAATTTTAGGGGAAAAAAAATGCAAATGCTTCCTGAGCAGAACGGGGGGCGGAAATTGTCTGACTGTATGCAAACATAAAGGAATCCTGCTTTTTTCTGATTGCTGTAGCTTCCCTTGCTTCAGCTTTAAAAGTTGTCTGGAGCCACGCTGTCTGCTTTATATTTCCTAAAGTGATTGTTGTACCAAAAAAATTATAGAAAATCTCTCACGTATACACATAGAAAATTAATTTCTCAGCTTTTCTTATGTGAATGCAAATAGAGTAAAATCCTGTGAGACAGTCTTTCTGTTAGTATTGGTAACTGAGCATGGGCTACAAAGTCTCTTTTGAAAAATATATGGAACCTTTAGATTCTTTGACTTTGAGTATTTTTGTCTCTACTGAAGTAGTTAGTTTGCCACTCTGTATTTCCTGTGAAAGATTATCATGTATTTTACACAAATCTGCCGCAGAGACCAGCAGGATTAGTGGGATGTTCAGCGGGGTTTTAGTGGTGTTTTTGGTGTGTGTGTGGGGTTTGTTTTCAGTTTTTGTTTGGATTATTGCTGTCTTTGTGCATAATATGTTCTGTAATCAAAGTCCCCTTACAGTTTTATGGGGATGCATGCTAAGATACCTTTTGCCTGCAAAAGATTAATATAGTAAATAGATGTTTATTGTCTAATCTTTTAAAATCTTTTGTAGGTTCATGCTGAATACTCCCGATTTGTGAATCAGATAACCACTGCAGTACCCTTAGCAGGTAAACGTTAGCAATAATGAAGTCTTTGGAGTTGCATTCTGCGGAGCTGTATTTACAGTTAGTTTTGTGGAACTTATTTACCCGTGGAAGTCTTTGTGTTAAGTCCCTCAGTTGAAAAGGAGTCCAGCTTCTTTTACATTTGGTAATTAAATTTACTATTTTTGTGACTCTGAATTGAAGATGACCCTTTTTTCCCCTTTCTCTCACCAGGCTTCACGCAGCCTGCCGCTATAAATAGCGTACCTTCCCAGCCATCATATTACCCTTCCAACGGGTATCAGTCTGGTTATCCTGTTGTTCCCCCTCCTCAACAACCAGTTCAGCCACCATATGGTGTACCAGGCATAGTACCACCTGCAGTGCCGTTGGCACCTGGAGTCTTAACAACATTACCTACAGGAGTTCCGCCTGTGCCGACACAGTATCCCATATCTCAAGTACAGCCTCCAGCCAGCACTGGCCAGGTACAGCCACAGATTAATTACTTGCCCTACAGTTGTCACCTTACTAAGCTGTTTCTTTGCTAACAATAAAATATTTAAAGTAGTTCCAGATGGATAATTCTTCTTCAGGGCATTTTTTTGGTTATTGCTTTGCTGATGCTTCTGTCTAAGCAACTAAATTGTTGGTATGGCTGCTTCATACTGTGTTTTTCATATCATAGCCACCGGTTAACATAAAGGATATTTGCAGGGGGTGGTCACTTGTTTATGAAAAGTGTTATCACAGGCTGTGATACAGCTATGTAGGTACAATGAGTTTGAGTTACAGATAGTGATTACTTTGAGGTGGGAGCATTCTATAAAAGAAATACTTGTTTTATCTTTAAGCTGTGAATTTCCTTTTAGTTTCTCTTAGGTTCTGCAAAGAGAAACTAGTTGTGTGTTCTGCTCCTATGTATGAAACTGTACATTGAATTAATACTTTACATGAGTATGATCAAATTTTCTTGTGCTTTGTTTTCAACTCCTGCATGCCAGAGTCCACTGAGTGGTCCTTTTCTTCCTGCTGCCCCAGTAAAAACAACCGTGCCGACTGGTGCACAACCACAAGTCCAACCCCATCCCCAAGGTCAAAAGAGACGCTTCACTGAGGAACTACCGGATGAGAGAGAGTCAGGACTGCTGGGATATCAGGTGGAATAAAATCGTCAATTTTACTTCATTCACCAAAATGAAACTTGGCTGGAGAGGGATTGTTATAAGCACAGTTTATTTGACAACAGTCATGCAAGACCTTTGGCAGATGGCAGCAATTGTTACAAAACATTGAGACCACGCTTTTGTTTCTTTGAGTGGATGCACTGTTCTTAAACTATGACTGACTTGATTCATTGGCAGCTTGTTTTCCACACCCTCAATCTTTCGTGAAGAATAGCAGTGCGTTCAGGTCAAAGAGATGACAAGAGCATGTTACTAGTTAGTTTAAAGGGAGATTATTTGGGGTTTTGTTTGGGGTTTTTGTGGGTCTTTTGAGTGGGCTTGTTTGGGGGGGTGGGAGGGAAATGTAATAACTTCCAGATTTTCCCATTTACCTTTCTTGCAGGTTGCACTTGAGAGGATTTCAAGAAGCCTAGTTTTAAGAGATTGATTTTTTTTTTTTTAGATAGCAAATGTTAAACAGTTTATTTTAATAAAAATAATTTTGAGTTCTTCAGACTTGATGTGAGACAAGGGAGTTTCTGCAAATGCTTCTGTGATGATACACCCCTGCTCACAGGCAGAAACCCTTAATAAAAGCTTTGCCTAGAGAAAATAAGGAACTGCCTATATGTTAGACCTAATACTAGCATCTTGAGCAGAGTCTGCTGTGGCATGAGGTGTATACAGTATTCAGAATTACCTGATTGAGGAGGTAATAAGTCGATCCGTGAACTAAGCAGCTATCTTTACTGTCCTGAACTACTGGAAAGGTGGAGTAGGTGGTGAGGTGTCTTCCATACTGGTGCTCAGGCGTGTTTCTTACTACGTTACCCTCAGTATTTTTAGGAGAAAGCATTTTGTTTAACAATGGCGATTAGTGGTTTCTTCTACTAGTTGGCAATATGCTCTGAAAAGTTGGGTTTCCTATCATTATCATTAAGGAGCTATAGCTTATGTTGTAGTTGTAGATTTGCTAATGCCGTGTGTTTTTCTGCTCATAGCATGGACCCATTCATATGACTAATTTAGGTACAGGCTTCTCCAGTCAGAGTGAAATCGATGGAGCCGGATCGAAGCCAGCAAGTTCCTCAGGAAAGGAGAGAGAGAGGGACAGGTGAGTGATGAAAGAATTACGTTCAGGTCTTTTCTGATTCTGATGGAAAGCTTATTTCAGAGATGATCTGTGTGTCATGTTCTCTTCTGTGACTTGGGGGTTGGAGGGGTTGTTTGTTTTGTTGTGGGTGGGGGGTTTTTTGTTGTTTTTGTTGTGTTGTTTTTTTGTGGGTTTGGGTTTTTTTTTTAAGGAGAAGGGATGCAAGGGTTACCTTTTCATGCTACATAATGAAAATAGCTTAATACTCCTCCCTAAGTCTGTATGCTCTTACTTTGTCTGGGTCTGGTATTTTGCCAACTTCTTGAGATAACAGGATAGTCTTGTGAAATAGGTTAGCGCTTGCACTTTAAATTATTCCAATTTTAAAACAAATCTGGAAAAGTTGTAAACTTGAAATTTTGCAGCCTGAAATTTCAGGGAAAGATTTACTTGATTGTCCCTTTTGTTTTCTAGTCATGAAATACATCAAGGGTATTGCTAAAGTTTTCAATGTTCTACATCTTGTAGGTAGTCCTAAATTCAGCCTAGCTACTTGAAGTCATCAGGCATCACTACTCTTCCTTAGGCACTCCAGCACAGAACTGTCAGGCTTGCATTTTATTTCATAACATCATAGCATGGTTTGAGTTGGAAGGGACCTTTAAAGATCATCTAGTCCCACCCCCCTGCCATGAGCAGGGACATCTATGTTGCTCAAAGCCCCATCCAACCTGACCTTGAACACTTCCAGGGATGGGGCATCTACCACCTCTCTGGGCAACCTGTTCCAGTGTCTCATCACCATTCAGAAAAGAATTTCTTCCTTATATCTAATCTAAAGCTGCCCTCTCTTAGTTTAAAACTAACCCCTTGTCCTGTCACTACAGGCCTTGGTAAAAAGTGTCCATCTTTCTTATAAGCCCCCTTTAGGTATTGAAAGGCCATGATAAGGTCTCCCCAGAGCCTTCTCTTCTCCAGGCTGAACAACCCCAACTCTCTCAGCCTTTCTTCGTAGGAGAGGTGTTCCATCCCTCAGATCATTTTTGTGGCCCTCCTCTGGACCTGCTCCAACAGGTCTGTGTCTTGTGCTGGGGACCCCAGAGCTGGATGCAGTGCTCCAGGTGGGGTCTCGAGAGCAGAGTAGAGGGGGAGAATCACTTCCCTTGACCTGCTGGCCACGCTTCCTTTTATGCAGTCCAGGACATGACTGGCTTTCTGGGCTGCAAGCGCATGTTGCCAGCTTGTGTCCAATTTTTCATCCACCAGTATCCCCAAGTCCTCGGCAGGGCTGCTCTCAATCCATTTATCCCCCAGACCGTGTTGATGCTGGGGATTGCTTTGACCCAAGCGCAGGACCTTGCACTTGGCCTTGCTGAACTTCACGAGGTTCGTGTGGGCCCACTCCTCATGCCTGTCAAGGTCCCTCTGGGTGGCATCCTTTCCCTCTAGTGTATAGACTTGCACCACTCAGCTTGGTGTCATCTGCAAACTTGCTGAGGGTGCACTTGATCCCACTGTCTGTATCATTGATGAAGACACTAAATAGTATTGGTCCCAGCACGGACCCTTGAGGGACACCACTTGTTACTGGTTTCCACTTGGACATTGAGCCGTTGACTGTAACTCTTTGGACGTGACCATCCAGCCAATTCCTTAGGCATCTAATAGTCCATCCATCAAATCTATTTCTCTCCGATTTAGAGGTAAGAATGTTGGGGGGGACCATATTGAAGGCCTTACAGAAGTCCAGGTAGGTGACATCAGTTGTTCTTCCCTTGTCCACTGATGCAATCACTCCATCGTAGAAGGCCACTAGATTAGTCAGGCGATTAAAAGTTAAACTCCTCAGGTCAAGGACTGAGTTATGAATGTGTTTGCTATTACCTTTGACTCTTTGCTTGTTTTAAAAAAGAAAAAATAAGGGCTTGCATTGGTTTAAATAGGCAGTTGATGCCTCCACCAGCTTTTCCTGTCACTGGGATGAAATCGGAATCTGAAGAAAGAAATGGTGCGGGGTCTTTACCAGGCAACCATGGTGAGTGCGATGAATAAAATACACTCGTAACTCAAGTTTCCTTTCCCAAATGTGTTTGTGCTGGTCTTAACACTCTTTAAATCGGTGATTTTTTTGGCTGTTCTTTACACCGCATTGTTTAAGTGAAAAGCAGGTCGTATTGCACTGCTCTAAAATCACTTACGTTCGCTGTGATTATACACACATGATAACTTCTCTTAAAACTTTAATATCTGTATAAATGAGGAGAGTGTAATTAGTGAAGGACCAAAGACAGGTATTTTTGACCCATCAGTCAGCTGAGGCACAGAATGTCATGGGATTGTTTTGTAACAGATATGTGGCTTTACGTTGTGAACAGCTTATCTCTAGAGGCACTAAGGAGTATCAGTGGGAGTTATGGTTCAGGTGTGTATTTACAGACATGAGTTACGTCTACCTTGTCTGCAAACAACAGAAGTGCTGTCAGATTTCATCCTTTTGTAGGGCTTTCATACATCGAATATTTGCAACTTGGTAAAACATGTAATCATTTTAACTCTCCTGGTAGTTTAGTGCCTTTCAGGTCTGCAGGTACATCTGTTAGTCTGTTTAACCTTAGTTTTTCTGCAGTATTGGTCCCAGAGATTGCTCTTCTGTTAGCTTTCTTTTGAACAAAATTTCTACTTTTCTTTACATATTTGTCTCATTAACAGTGAAATTGGCATCACTTAGACCCATTTGCTAACTTTACCTTTTTTGTGTGTTTCTTTCTTCTTTCTCTGTTCTCTTACATGGTTCTGATGGATCACATGTGCTGTTGCTGGTGCTGTTTCGTGTGGCCTTCGACCTTGGATGACCATTGGCCTTGTGACCTCAAAATGGTGTCCAACTAACAATTTACAATTAACATCTTTTTTTATTAACTTGTTTTTGGGCATTTTATTTCTCTTTTTTTTTTTTCTTCCTTTTTGGGGGCTGGGGGGATTGTTTTGTTTTCACCTCCTAGATCATCAGGCTAAGAAGATGAAAACTGCAGAAAAGGGCTTTGGATTAGTAGCATATGCTGGAGATTCATCCGATGAAGAGGAGGAACATGGTGGCCATAAAAACGCAAGTACTTTTTCACAGGGATGGAGTTTGGGATACCAGTACCCTTCCTCACAACAGCGAGCTAAACAACAGATGCCATTTTGGATGGCACCATAAAAGCTGCAGAAGAGTTTTCGTTCATCTTTTTTTTTTTTTTCCCCTCTAGCAATAATGCATGTATATTACAAAATGAACTTTGCAAATAGGCATTGTTTTTACATTTGCAGAAGCTAAAGGTTCAGTATTCCCCCTTGAAAAGGGCTCCATTATTTTTAAAATCCTTCTTTCTGCAGTGAATTTGTCAATTAAAATATTTGAAATAGTATTCTGACAGGGCTAGTCCCTTATACAATGGGGGAAGTACTGTGAAGAGAAACTAGGGAAGCCTGTCGGTCCACGTTTCCAGTTTTTCCAGGATAACTTAAAAATGGAAAGAGTCAGTCACGCTGACTTCATTCTACACCTGGTGTTCCTATTTTATTGACTGTTCCTGCTGTCAGCCTGTGTTAGCAGTCCTGTTGAGCTAATGGTGACCCCGGCCTCAATGTTCGGACTTCCAACAAAGGAAAGGAATATACAGTGGTTCTGAAAGACTTGAGGATCGCATTTCCTAGAACTTGTAATTTGTTTTTATTTTAAGCATCTCCTGTAACTCAGCACTGTTTTTTCTTGAAAATGTGGTTTTACTAACCCCACAACTTCTTGTTCTAGCCAAGGGTGGGCGGGGGGGGGGGTGGCGGTAATGCTCAGGTTTTTTGGATGGGTTCATCTTGCCGCTAATCCCCAGGTGGACTTGGCGCTGTAGCACTGGTACTTAATCTTCTCCAGTCACCCCTGTGCATTTCGTTCCCATTCAGCAGTTCGGATGGAACTCCTTCTCGTGAGGCTCGCCCCCGTCTCCTAACTCGTTCACTTACTTGATTCTACCCTTTCTGTTTCATGGTGGTTTAACAAAGAAAAGGCAGGCAGCAGCCGGCTCCGCGGTGCGCCGGGACCCCAGCGCGGGCCTTGCTCTTGCCTTGGAGCGCGGAGGTGGAACCTGGGAATAAGTTGTTGGATTGTTTACGGGTGTGAACTGCGACACGGGCTGTCTTGGCGGGGCGGGCTGTTGCAGAAGGAACTCTTTTGTATGGAGGTCAGCGGCATGTGGGACTGCGAGGACGTGCCGCTCAGCTTTCCAAACAGGAGGAATAGCTTTAAAAAGGGGGACGTGTGTCGCTGCTGCACACTGAAAGACCTTGCTGGCTCACTTGTACAAACATTGTCTTTGCTACGTGTTGTAAATAATCAGAACCGTACTTTCAGTATAAATAAATGTACAAACATTCTGCTTCTCGCTGCTTTTTTGGGCGCGGGTTGACCGGGGGGCAGCCAGACCCTGCCGGGCCGTTCGCCGGGAGCCCCTGGACCGA
>NW_008824360.1:152599-161390 GCF_000699105.1 Pygoscelis adeliae | reverse complement strand
GGCGGGACCGCCGGAGGGCTCTGCTCGGCGGCCGCGAGAAGACGCGTGTCTTGAGCAAAACCGCCCGGTTTTGGGCGCTGTTCCGCCCCCCCCGGTGTCTCGGGAGCGCGGTGTGTCATCGCCTTCCGCGTTTTGGCTGTGTCCAGCTTTGTTTCTGAAACTCGTAGCGGGGTGCTTTGTGGAGGACAGGGGCGTAGTTCTCAGCGTCTCTGAGTTATTTAACCTGTTCCCTTTACCATCTTTCCTTCGAGTCTTGCACCGAGTACGGTTTTACGTTTTAGCTGTTAGCGAAATAACGTGCTCAAGCGTGTTGTGAACTGAATGCTGAAGCGGCAGAGGTTGACCGAGCCTGGTGCAATCGTGTCTCTGATTTTTGTTTCCAGCCATGACCATGCAGTTCATCAGTCACCGGTTTCCAGAGGATCATGATCCCACAATTGGTAAAAAAAATCTTTCTCTTCTCTTTGCTGTTCACTCCCTCTCCTAGCAGGTTAAGCTGTTGTGGGGTCCATTGCTTTAAAGTACTCAATTTAAAGAAGGCTGTGAGTTTGGCCGTAAATGGAGGAATCAAGTCCCTTAGATTACTCACTTAAAGATATTAAGAATTCTGAGGCTGCTGTGAGGACTGGGATGCATATCCTGAGTTTTAGATCTTTAATGGGTTTTCTATCACGTATTTTAGGCCATGCACTATATATTTGTTTGTATGTTGGTAGACAAGGATGAAAAACTGCTGATAAGTGATTATTGTCTATTCAAAAAATCTAGTCTCCATGCTGTAAATCAGCTCTCTGCTATTAATTTTTCAGGCCAAATTGTGCTCTGTCTTTTAGAAACTAGGAGATATGAAAGTGCTTAACAACTTACTATACTGTTGCATAATTTTTGCAGCACCTCGTAAGAGAAACCTTAACCAACAGTTACACTGTCCAAGGAAAAGTGGGAAAAACAGCCAGCTTCTTGTTGAAAGCGACTGTTGCAGTGTGGGAGTGCTAACTTAGAGGGACAGAATATTTATTTTCTTACTTTTAAGAAAATGGCAGTTGGTGGTGGCCAATTCTCTTGAATCACGGGTATTTTCTGGCTTTGAGAAAAATATAATGCTCTTTAATCTGCGCTTTCCACCAAGGTGTCCAAAATTGAATTTATAGGATGTGGCATGTCTATCAGAAATAGCATGTACAATAGCATGATTTTAGCAAACGGTTGGGAGGATATTAAATCACACCAGAACAATTAAAAATTTAATTTGTTGTTAAACAAAGATCAGACTAATTTAGTATAGTAATATTACCGGATTAGGTTCTTCTAGTGTAATGTTCTCTTTGTGAATTGATGATGAATGAGTATTGCAATTGTATTCTAATCTTGTGCTTTCCGATGTGCCGTGAATTCACAGAGGATGCTTATAAAATACGAATACGCATTGATGACGAACCTGCCAATCTGGATATCTTGGACACGGCAGGACAGGTAAGTGAGTAATAATAAGTGAGTTGGGAGGATGTTGAGAAGTCTGTAACGGTCAGGTGTAGAGACAGAAATCCTGTAAAAGTATGCCTGTCTTTTCTTCCAAATGTTTTTTTGAGCTCTCTAACTTCTAAGCATCACGTTGCTTATAGCATCTGTATCATACTATCTATATTTAGGCAGCTGAGACGGAACTCTGGTTTCATGCACTGCTTTCTCTGTTCGTGATCAACAAGCAATATGTATTCGCTGATAAATGACATGTTGGTATGATTTCTATAGCGAGGGAAGCTTGGTGTTAATCCCAGACATATATAATAGCTTGTCCTGTATCTAACAGGATGAGAAGATAGATGACCAGCTTGTTTACAGAGTTCCTATGCAGCTGTTTTTGGAATGCATATTGTGTTTCCCATTCTGAGGAAATTAGAAAGTCATTGTATCTGTGCAATTGAAATGTAATTGTCTGTTTCTAGGCAGAGTTTACAGCCATGAGAGACCAGTACATGAGGGCTGGCGAGGGATTTATCATCTGTTATTCAATCACAGACCGGCGTAGTTTCCATGAAGTGCGTGAGTTCAAACAGCTAATCTATCGAGTTCGACGCACTGATGACACTCCCGTGGTCCTAGTGGGAAATAAATCTGATCTGACACAGCTACGGCAGGTAAATGGCACAAGAGAGGCCCACAATTACAAGCTATTTCTGTTGTACAATGCAGTAATACAAGAGGTTATACTCCCTTTCTTAATTTTTTTGCATGTTTACTGTATAGTAAGTTTAACATTAGAGAAGTACTTGTTTAACCCAGGATGTGTTGAATAACCAAATGCGTATAGCAATCACAGAACTAAAGTCTTCAAGTTGATGCTTTGGGTTTCAGCTGCTCTTGGGCTTTTCCTTTTTTTTTTTTTTTTTAATTCTTGAAAGGAGATACTGTTAATAGAGATTTAGCATTCCATAAACCACTTGCAGATACTAGTACAAATTGCAGATGCAAGTGTGCTAAGAATGGACGCGTAATAATGGAGAACTTGAGTAAGAATGGGCAGAAAGCAAAATTACTTTCAGCTTAAGAAAACAGTAACTACCGTCTGTGGGAAAACGGTTTGAAGCAGAGCTTCACTCAAAGGAAACGTACTTTGGAAAACAAGTTCCAGAGGTGCTGTTTGTATACCTGGAATTAGATGAATTTTCAGTGCGCGTTGTAGCAGGAAAATTATGGTAGCTATTGTAGAACACCATGCCAAGAGATGTAACGTATCGGATGAGGAGTGGGTGTTGCTTTTCTGTGGCCTGGGGTTGGTTGGTTGGTTGGTTGGTTTTTCCCCAAAAGGTTTGGCTTGGTTCTGGGAAGTAGTTTGACAAATATAATAGATTTTGAGCAGGAGAAGGAAATAGCCTTAGCTTACCAAACTGACAAATGCTTGTGTTAGGGCTGAGGACTGCTCACATTAGGCAACTTCTAGATTAAGCTCCAAGAAAAGAATATTCTTTCAAGGACTTTGTTGTTTCATGAGTGTCCAGAGGGTCTCTTGCAGATGATTGCATTGCTAGAGAAACGATGAGTGAAAGAGAAACAGGTTTGTAGAGAAGGATTTAGAGATCAGTGGAAGTTAGCTGTTCTGGAACTGGGAGGGTCCATGCACAGTTATAGAGCAAGCAGAACAAGAAATGGTAAAGAAATAAACTTTTTGGTTTTGGCTTTCTTGGCAAGTGTGAACTTTATTTTTCAGGTCTCCAAAGAAGAAGGCTCTGCTTTAGCACGAGAATTCAACTGCCCTTTTTTTGAAACTTCAGCTGCATACCGTTATTATATTGATGATGTATTTCATGCTCTTGTGCGAGAAATCCGCAGGAAAGAAAAAGAAGCAGTAATGGCAATGGAAAAAAAATCAAAACCGAAAAGCAGCGTGTGGAAAAGACTGAAGTCACCGTTTAGAAGGAAGAAGGATTCAGTCACTTGAACAGGGAGAATGCCTCTGCAAAATAAAACAAAACCTGTGAATAGCCATTTGTAACCAAAGCGGTTTAGTGACAACATTTTGACGGCGTGTTTTAAACCTGATGGGACTTTTATGAGGGAATGCATAACTTTTACCAATTTTTTTTTTTGAATGATATTCCCTTAATTTTGGGTATTTAACTTAAGACACAGTAACAGTTGTACTTTTGTTTGTTGTCATTTTTTTACTGGATCCAGCAAATGTTGCTTGTATGTCGGTTACAAATGCTGATAGGTTTATGTCCCTGCACTTTTGAATGTTTGTCTTCGGTTACTGCGTACTGGAAGCTGAATTGTGTAAAATATTGCTGAAGTTCTACCCAACCTAACTTAATTCATTTTTTTCCTAGTTTGCACAAGAAAATTTTGCCGCTCTCCGGAACAGTAACCCACATCACGAGAGGCGGCTTGTCGAGGTCGTGCTGAAAAATAGTTTACAAAGTGTATGTCATGACTAGCAGCCTTGGCTGTGTATAGATGTCACTGAATGGAGCTGTGCTAGAGTTCTTGTGTTCTCATTGAACAGATTTTTTCCAGCAAAAGTAATGTGGAATACTTGTACAAGTTTATCTAAATTATCAGTTAATCAGCGGTGTTGTAGGTGGGATTCTAAACAAGTCAGAAAAAGCAAATTATGGTTCCTATGGCAGCTATAACTTGGCAACAGTGCATGAATATGTAGCATTTTCCTACTGTATATAGCATTTACTGTGTTGCCATAGCATGTGTAATGTAGTGATGCTGTAGAGACCACAGCTTTGAATTTTCTGACTTGCGTGTTAAAAATCACAGCTGTAATGGTGCGCTGGCTTATTTATTTACATTCGTGTCAGTTTTATGTTCTTGTCTTAAAGGAGCCAGTATCTTTGTTAAGTAGAAGTCTCTAACATAGTCATTTCAAGTTATTCTATGATAACTACTTTGTAGAGAAACTGACTGATACTGAGGTATCTGGGCCCAGAATTAATATTCCTTATACTGGTAAGATTCTTCCAATGCAGTCTTAAAAGTAGAATTGCCGGTGCAGTGGAAGGAAGCGATTAGCTGGACAGAGTGACAGTCCTGACAGATACTCACATCCCTGACCTTGCATGTGTGGGCGGTCCAGGCAGTGCAGGTTCAGGTTTTCTTGCACTCGTAAAGAATGACGTGGTTAAGAGAGTGCTTCCGAGGGAGACTCTCCATACGTAGAGAGATTCTCTGCTTTAGAGCTGATTTACATATACATCGGTTATAGAATTTAAATCCAGCAGAGAGAGGGATGTCTGGTGTTCCTCTTGATTTTGTTTTTTAATAATAGAACAAATCATAGTTAGGTAACTCAGACATGGTTAAAACAAGTTTCTCGGAGAACTAAGTGCCTAGAATCTTTCAGTTTAAGAGTGAAAGAGCTTAGTAGACTAAGTGTAGTATAGCTTCTATCATCTGTGTCGGTAACTACGTTAATCTTACTGAACAAAAATCAGATCTGTAATGTCAGTCTTAGTGTGCTGGATGTGATAGTGCAGTCAAAACTGAAAATTTTTGTGTAAAAGGATTAGTACAAGAAGCAAGGATAGCAAATATATAAACTTAAGCTTTTTTTCTTTCTAACTCCTCATTGCTTAAGATACGACTGGAAATTCTGTGCCTGTTGGTTTTAAGAGTATTATTTTTGTGTAAGATTTAAAAAAACTTATAATGAGAAATCTGGAGGAGGGGTACCTTTATTTTGTTTGTGGCTGAGCTAAACATTTAAATTGGTTTCTGTTTCTCACTCCTAGTGCTCCAGCGTTACGCTACGCTGGTAATAATCCCACGTACGTTGTTTGAAAAAGAGGCTGAGAATAATCCAGTCTGTTTAGAATTTAAGACCTCTTTTATGTTAACTGTGTGAGCAGTTGTGCGCCTCTTTTCAGTAGTTACTGGTTTAGGACTGAAAGCCCTACTAATCATTCATTGTTGGATTAAATGCTGTCTAAAACTCAGATAAAAATCCTGGGAAAACCATCTAGCAGAAAACTTGAGGAGAAGGAGGGGGCAACAGCTAAGAAGTTGCTCTAAAAGCAGTCGCTGATTCTGTCATCATAAAAATTATGTCAGACCAGCCTTCTGGAAATGCTGAACGGGGGCCTAATTGTGATGACGAGTTTTCCCCGTGTTTTTCCTTGATACAGTAAGTTAACATAAAATACTGGTCGGCTTCCTACATTCAAAGTTTTTGGATAATATGTGAAAGTAACCTGTCAGCAGCACTGAAAGCTGTGTGGGACTATTTTCACCTTTAAGTAACAGATGTCTGTGCCTTACGTGATTCCTTCAATGCAATTTAAGTGTTTACTAATGCCTTTTGTGAGCCTGTTGCTTATAGAATTATTACATCAGAACAGCAGCAAGCACTTTTTTTACACAGTGTTATTCAAAAAGAGTTTTATTTTTGTCATGTATAAATTTGTACACAGAATTATTGTTTTATTTGACACAATATATAATTTTTAATACAAACATTTGCATTTGATGTTTTAATCTGTGGTGTCTAGCATGATGGGTAGAAGGCCGTTCAGCCTGAGAGTGCTGAAGGAAGAAAGCTCGTGGTGTGTTTGTAAATCATTTTGGAAAATGCTTATCTAGCTTGAAAAAAAGGAGTTGGTATGTTACGTGTAAGTGGGGGCAAAACTTAATTCTGTGATGCAAGTCTGGTGCTAAATCATTTAAATATGATCTGGACATTTTGCAACTGTATTACGTTACCTTTGTATGCTCTGCCTAAGGCGTGTTGACTTTCCGAGTTGTAGGTATGCGTGGGGCAACAGCAGCTGCATGAGGTAAGGGTCTAAATCTTTGCCCAGATACTTGAGTATTGGGGCACCGGCCAAAGTAGTCCCTCTGCGTTTGCCACTGCCCGAGGTTCTCTGTGCATGGGTGGTTTGCATTTTATTATTTCCTACTAGTAGAAAGCGGCTGGGTTTAGACTCCTCTGGGGCTTTGGTGCAGTTGTTTTTTCTTTCCTTAAGGTGTTTATACTGTAGCCAAATTTGCAATACATCTCTCGCTTTATGACTATCGAAAGGCTACTGTGGTCACTTGTGTTGGGTCAGAGAGGATCTCATCTAGTGGTAGAGGCGCAGAATGTTTCAGCTTCTCCTGCACACAGCGTGAATGTCACTCGTGCGTTCACTAGGCGTTTGGAGGCAACTTCCCCAACTACCATCTCTTGTAACCATGTCTTGTAAGAATCGTCTCATTGTTTGCGGCAGTAACTCGGGTGTGCGTGTTTCTAGTCTGGAGGGACATGCTTAAATTTTAGTGGTTGTGTCAATAAGGTCCCCAGTCGGGTTTACAACTGTATCTGCTTTGCTGTCTAAACAGATGAGTCGGCAGATAAATCTTCCCCTGGTTGATAGGCTGATACGTTGCCCGCTTCTGCTTTTGTGAGAAAGCCTTTTGGACTATAATTTTGGACTAAATGCAAGATTCCTAGAAGGTTAACTCTCTTACGTATTTTTGTTCGTCATGATGTCCAGTTGACAGCTGTAAATCGCATAAGTGGCATGCAGATGTCGTGGTTCTTCCATTATTATCCTTCACTTAACAGAAAGGATATCTTTGTCCGTCACCACTTAGCTGATGGTTAGGAGTGAGTTTAAAGCACACTTGAGAAACTTCTTCCTATCCAAGAAACTTTGAAAAACTAGAAATTAATGAAAACTTGCTAGACCTGCAAGATGTTTTTAGCAACATCAAATGACTTCAGGATAGTTTCTAAATAGCAGTAAGTGATATAACAGTGATAGCTTTGGTGGTGTTACTTTCTTCTTGTGTGGTTTCCATCCTGTGTGCAGTCTCATCCAGTCATTTAACAGCATAGCTCCTTTCTAAGCCTACTAGGAAATACCTCAGGTCTGTCTAGCTTTTAATACCTCGAAAGCCGTGACACATCACGGCTTGCTCCATTTTGCAGGCTACTTAAGAATATATTGAGCAGCATTGACTCTATAGTGTTCTCTTAGAGCTTCCCAGTAACTCGTCTGCTGTGCACAGTGTCACCTTGCTCATGCTCCTTTCGGTTTTTATCCTCTTGCAGGGTTGACGACATTCCTTCTTACTCCGAGACAACTTTGCTTGAGAGTCACCGGTAAGATACAAAATACCCAAATACAGGCACCAGCTATTTCACCACCTACCTACTAAATCCTTCGATATATCCTGAGTAAAGGTCTGAAACACAACTACCTTTCTCTAATGCTATGTTGTCATTGATTGTGCTGCTGCTTGTGTTATTTACTACGGATTGGGCCGGTTTATCCAGAGTCGGCATGTTAAAGGGTATTCAGTCATAGGCAGGTAGCAGTTTTTCAGTAATTTTGCTACGTCTCTGTTGTGTTCTCCATAAGTACAGGAAACATAATTCAGACCAAAAGAAAAGGCTACTCTTGCATCTTTTTTGGCTACGTGGCTTTCAAATGTAGACCGAAACAAATTACTTTGCAGACATTCATACTAAAAATTCCTAAGTATGTAGGAACTCTGGTAAGATCCAGAGATGAATTAGGGGAAAAACTCTAATTATCTTGTTAGAAGCAGATAACTAAGAGCTTCATTTTTAGGCTTCTCCCTAGAAATTCAGAAGCTGTTTCAGCTGTTCAGTGGTGACCCCTTTTCTTAAAGGGCATGAACAAATCTGTGGAATGAAAACAATCCTACCGCTGCATTCTTGCCATTCTTTCTCCAACGTGATTGTCAAGTGCCATTTATCTGTCATCTAAATAGTTACAGCAGTGTTTTCCTTACATAAAAGCTTACCGTGATGGAGGCTTTAAATAAAAACTACCTTATGGATCAAAGAAGTCGGTACCATTGCGTACCGGTTGCTTGGGTCCCTGAGAGTTCACGTAGGTGTCAAATGTATGGGAAGAGAGAGCTTTTCAGTATCTCCCCGAGGCCAGACTCAAGGGTGTTGAAGGTTGTAATTACCAAGATCTGCTCACAAACAGTGTATCCGTCACCGGGAACGAAGACATCTCAGCTAAGAAGGATCTAACACCGTCGCAGTCAGCGTGTGTGTATAGTTGAGCAAATTTTGCTGTCTACTGTCTGCTTCGAGTGTACTAAGAAAATCTTTCATATATTCTGTGGTGCTGATACAGGTTTACTTCGCATGATTTCATTACCGGAATGCAAAACTATAATGCCCCCTTGCTGATAATAAAGGTCAGTCTCTTGCTGACATAACAAGAAATTGTTTACAAAAGTGCAAAACTGGTGAAATGTAAGATACCTGGAGGTTAATTACATGTAACAGAGAGCTTAAAAAACACCTGCCAAAATTCCTGCT
>NW_008824360.1:136396-152589 GCF_000699105.1 Pygoscelis adeliae | reverse complement strand
CTGCTGAATTAAAGCAGCAACACTTGTGTCACAAGACTGGAGGAGTGAAACAAACTACTACATAGAAACCCGATGATTAAGTCAAAAATCTGGGTCGTGGGCAGCTTGCTGACGTGCTGCCTGTTCTACAGCCGTGTAAATCCGGTCGCAAGTAAACTTGCACGACTGGAGATGAATGCTCCCGAGCTGCCCGTGTTCTCCCGCGCAGGCCAGCTATCTTCCGGTTTGCGCTTTGCCACAGCAAATGAGCAGAACTGGAAGGCTGCGCTTGGCATAGGCTGAGGTCATTTCTTCCAGTGAGTCTGTGCGTTGAATTGACGGAAGACGCACAAAAAGCATCTGACTTCAATCTGCGCCCTAACAGCTGAACCACCAGAGGGCCTGCAGTGGAAGAGCTAGCCGTCACTAACCGGGAGGGAAAGGTTAATTCTGACAAATGCTTTCTTTACTAATAATCGGCTTTAAATCCTGCATGTAATTTGAATGCTATACGAAGAAATAAACCCTAAAAATACAGAAAAAAACTCCTCTGAAAACATTACCAAAACTCACTCTTGAAAAACATTACCTTAGGATGACTAGGAAAGGATGAAAAGGAAAAAATAGAAAGCTTATTACATGGCCTAAAGATAAGCGTATGCATAAACATGGTCTTGCTAATATGCATGAACCAGTAAAACCAATATTGCTGTGAGATCTCAAGGAACATTTGGATGAATTCGGTTTAATCTTTCTATCTTTTTTGGTTTTGGTTTTTTGTTTTTTTTTTTCCCCTGTTCTGTATGACAAATAATAGAGCACAGCACTTTGAAACTGGAATAGTTCTCCTCTAGAGCCATCGTGTGACCACGATGTTGGAGTTATTTGGAAATACAGATACTCTGCAGAGAATATTGGTAATAACAATTTAAAAAAACATATAGACTGGTGATGGCCAAGACACTGATTCAATCTGACAGCATCCAGTATGATCAGATGATACTCTGTGCAGGCTTGCTACTGGATTTTTTGTCTGGGCTGTGCAGCTCTTGTGTAAGGGCATCTTTCCTGTTCAATCCTTTATACTTTTTCCCCCACCGTTCCCAAACTTAATTTTTTTTTCGCCAGACCTGTTACTGCTATATTATTGTAAGAAAAAAATTGACTTGAGAGCATCAGCTCAGGCTTTGTGCTGTAACGTGTGGTAACACGTTGATTCTTCTCTTGTCTACACGCCTGGTGTTCCTTTCAGAGACCTAAGCGTATATCCTAAGGTATGGCATACGTATTTCTTTTAATTATAAGAAGATTTCAGTACATAAATCTCAGTGTTGTAATTCATTCTTTTAACAGTGTAATACTGTGAGACACTTGGTATTTGCTAAATTTTGCTTTGCTGAACTCCTGTTCGTCTTGTTACATTCGTTAGCAGGAAGGAATCTGACAAGCTTTTACATTTTGGCTTTCTGGATGTAACCTGAAGTCTGAATTTTTATGTATGTGTATTAACATCCTGTTCAGGACCAAAAATGAAGATGGTGAGCTCCCTCTGATAAGTTGCATTGCTTGTTTAAATTTTTAAAAAGTCAAGGTTATGTAAACTGAATGTTCCCCAAATAATGTTGCCGGTGTTTTTTATTCTTTTCTGGGTGCAGATGGCTCTAGCCCTTCCCTGGTCCCAGCTGAAATTACCGTGTCCCGAGTACGTTGTGAGTTGGAATCTACCTCGCCCTTCTCGGACCGAACGTGCTCAGCGTTCCTGTGCCTCCCTACAGCTTCCCTTCGGGAGCGTGGGGAGGGGTAACGTGCTCCCCATGCTCTCATTTGTTTGGGTACCCCTCTAATATTCTTCTTTCCAACAGCTGGCTGCTTTTCTTCAGGGGTAATGGGATGTCCTTAAGTGGCTATCGAGTCCTTTGAGATGACCAATTCAGATGAATTAATACACTGATGTATGCGATGCAACAGGTTCTGTGCTGATGTAGAGTCTAAACATTGTCTGTACAGGCCCTTCCATGTTGGGAAGAAGGGTGGAACTGTTGTGCAATATAGTTGGGGGTGTGGTTTGTGGGGGGGGGGGGGGGGGGGGGGCGTTTTGGGTTTTTTGGCCTTTTTTGGGGGTTTTTTGTGGATTTTTTTTTTTCTTGGCATTGCCCTTTCTGCCACTTCCTTATGTTCTACTTATTTCTTGGTATGTTTTTCCTTTCCTGTCCCGTTTCCCACTTGGCCCAATAGAGAAAGCATCTCCCCAGGAATCGTGTACTTTTGTAGCACAGAAGTGAAACCAGGAGTTCAGGCCCAGCACGTGCAGATGTCCAGGCCGGTGCTGCGTTACAGACCCGCGGTGTGCAGGCATGGTGGCCTCCCGGTGCAATAGGCTGCGAGAGGGACCGGCTTAGCTTTAAATAGTTACTGGAGAAGACTTTTCGAGTTTCGACAATAAGGGTGTTAACGTTGGGGCCCTGTGATCTGTCTGACCCGGTGGAACGGCTCGTTGAATGCTCGAGATCCAGTTGTTGCATTTTAATGAGGGTGAGATGAGGGCGCGCTGAAGCCCTTCAGAGGGACCCATCTGACGGCAGCGTCTTCCCCCTTAGCGCAATCCCGCGGATATGGGGCTCGGAAAGGAGACGGGGCTATTCCTGGCTCTGCCTGCTCAAAGGAAATACCGAAAGAGCCCTGACCCAGCGTCTGCCATCAAAAGTGAATCGCGTTGCCGTGGCAACATGACTCGCTCCTACGGGGAATTAGGTGAGGCAGAAGCTGTCAGAGGAGAGACCCAATTGTGCTGAAAGCAACGCAGAATCCTGCTGACTTGAACGGCACCAGCACCTGGACCCAAGGAAGGTGGGAAGAAAGTCAGAGCCGAGCTTCCATGCTCTCCACAAAACCATTTCTCTTTTCATGGTTTGTCAAACCCATTCTGTTTGCTTTTTTTCTTTTTCTTATGCAAATTCTTTTGTTTCTGTTTCAGCTGAATGGTGTAAGAACCTGAAACGGGATGTTTTATTAAAGGCATGCAGTATTAGAGGCAGAAGCCAAGCAGAGAAGGATGAAGAGAGATTTTCTTTCACGTCTTGCACAATGAGTAGAAAATAATCGGTGACTGTGCGCTTTGGCTGAGCAGTTTTAGCCAACTGCTCTAACTGCGGTTATTACCATGATAAATAACTGAAAGTGGTTAAACACCGCGATCAATCGCAGTGCAGAGAACAACGTAATTAATGGTAAGCATAGGTGTTAAGTAAACCACTGTGTCCCGAGTCAGTGGACGCTGAATTCAAATGCGTGCACAAGCCATGTGGATCGCTGCCTGCATCGTCTCAGCGGCTTCTGGTATTTTTGTGTGTTCAGCACCTTCTCTGGCTGCCGCTGTTGAGCGATGTGGTGGAACTGAATCACCAGAGCAGGAGTCAGGTCAAGCTAATTAAAACTTCTTGAGTGCTTCAGTAACGCCTTCCTCGGTATCACTGAAGTAGCTGAGAACGTCACTGGTGAACCTGGCGATGGGAACGGCGTCCGTTGCGGTTCGATCGTTTTCATCTTTGTCCCGGAGTGAAGCCAGAGAGAGCTGATTTTTAACGTTAACTGCAGTTAGAGAAGGCACGCAAAGGTGCTCCAAAGACTGCGCGTTACATCCGTGTGGAAGGCGGGAAAGCTTGTGGTAGCCTTACCTCCGGTGCAGAATTGTGTGTGAAGAGCTGCAGCGCCGGCCACGTTCCTTTTTCTGGGACATTGGGCAATCTCTTTGTAAAGCTTGGACTGAAACCGTCAGGTTCCTTGAAGATGAGGCCTGAAGCTCACGTGAAGTTCGTTTTAAGTACTGAGACGCCTAAAGCACCTCTGGAGATTGGTCCTTTGCTACGCGGGAAGCTATCAACGAGTGAAGTATGGCATTAAAGTGCTTGCTGTAGTCTGCGTTGCTGAGGAAACACAGCTCGCTGCTCTGCACTATTTGGCATTTTCTAAAGACGTGGCTTTGTGCCTGGCAATATTGTTCTGTGTAGTGCTGGTGGGGAGCTGCAGAAAAACAAGTCACAGAAGCCAGATCACTGTACTTCAGGAGAGACTGTTGCATCTTGCGCAGAGCGAGATGGACAAAAGTGTTCCTGGAGAACTCAGTTTTGACTAGGAATCCAGGAATGACTCTAAATTACAAGTGTTGAGTCAAATTGCTTCTTTTTCTGCCCATCTAATGTCCTCTTCTTTCACTTAGATTCAACTTAGCTAATAAATATCCATTTATGCCAAATTATACCCGGGTACTAGGCTGTGTAGATTACCGAGAGTCTTTGTATGTGCTAATGTTTAATAGTGTTACACTTAATTTGCCAGGATTCTGTTACGTCCCTTTATTTCTTTGAGATTGATTTTGTGTGTGCTTTTCCTGTGAATTGTCATAGCAGAAACGCATGGTTTTAGAAGCAAATTCTTGAAGTATTTAGTATAGCCATCGATGTGTTGCCTACGGTCAAACATGGCGCAGTCAGCAGCTAAAGTGATTTAATTTTTATTTGCACGCTCAATGTGCGTTAACAAATTCAACATACAAGATAGCGTTACATAATGTAGGTTAGCTTATAGCATTATGCAGTTTCACACGTTAGGTTTTTTGCCTTTTTTCTTTTTTCACACAAAGTTGTAACTGTCCAAGTTAATTTTACAATAGAAGACACAAGGTAAAGAATAACCACACCTGGGAGATTTTACAGTGAGTCCGCTGTCACTTACTGTCTCTTTTACGTTTTAAAAAATATATATCTGCACATCTTCAGTTTCCTATTATTCCAGAAGAGTGTTGGAGCTACTCCTATCTGCCCGATAGCCTAAGTCTATTTACCCTGAGCATGTTTCCTTGACGAGAAGTTCATCTTTCCTTTTCAACTAAAGGAATCTTAAGGAGATCATCTAGGCTTAAGCATGCTTTTCACACCGAAGGGAAAAAAGGGAACTTTGCTGTTGTTGTTAGTACGTCCTATTCAGGTGTTGGGAGCGGTGCTGGAAAGCATGTTCTGAGGAAAAGTCGTGACAGTTGCTAAACTTCAGCAACGCAATTGCTTAGTGCAAAAACTAGAATTGAAATAGATCTACACCAATTTCCAAGGGAGAACTCGTTCTCTGGTTTGTGGCTGTGAGCCACTAATAGAGCAGGACCTAGAAAGCATTCAAGACAAAGATAAAATCTACTATAACCTCAGGCAGAAACCTCGTAATTGGGATCGATAAAGCACGAACGAAGTCCACGCTTCTGTCTGCCATGCAAGGCTGAGAAATAGAAAGCTTCAGCTTCAATGCGACTTCTGTTGCTAGAAAGACACTCTGCCTGGAAGGACGTTTCAATGAGTAACTAGCTATGAGTGAGAAAATTCAGCTTTCCGAAAATAATTTCTTAGGAAGAGATGCCAAAGTATTGCCAACTAACAAAGTGCTGACTGTTCGCACGAAGAGCCCTCCCAGCAGCTGTTGCTTTACGTGGTGGCTGGAGAGGAAACCGAGTAAGACTTGCTCAGTTATTCTACTTTCATTAGTACGAAGGTGGAAAGGATCATTTTTCCAACAGGGCTCTAAAATTCAGCAGTCAAGTCCTGTAAGTAGTTAAATGATCTTAATTTTTTTCAGTTATAATACATTATTTACATTCCACAGGGCACAGAACAGACTGGCTGCCTGGAAGCACTTAAACATTTACTGAAAATTCGTGGTCTTCTGTGTGCCTCTTTGCGAGCTCAGTTCTGCTTCATATTTCCATTGGAGAGCTCAGAAATAATTTAAATTTCTACAGCCTGTTGTAACTATTTCCGCTCAGTTTACCAACAGTGTTTACAATCGATTATTTGCTGCCAATTACCATCCTTACATCTTTCCTGGCTTGAATGTGGCTTTGAAGAAGCCAAATTGAGTTAGTTGCCAGGATGCTACTGTCTTGTACAAAACCAGTTTGTAGGCTAGCGTGTTTACCAGGAGATCTAATGCAGCTACTTCCAAACTTCACTTCTATTTGTGGAACTTTATGAACTTCTGTTCAGAACTACTGACTATTCAGGGTTAATAGCCTGAAGTGCTACAGGTCACACTTGTCAAGTAACATTTTTACACTTCAGAGGTGATGGTAAGCACATCCTAAGTCTCAGAAGTCATTCACGATTTAAGAACTAACTCAAGCTGCCTTGAAACGGTGAAATTTAACTTCCTGAAGCATTTGACACATCTTGTAGTGACGGGCTTTGCCCTGCGTTTACTCCTTTTTTTGAGAGCTGGCTTTTAGCTAACTACAAGACCACATATAATGCAAATTGACTCAAGTACAAATGAAGAGAAACTTTTTAATTTTTTCACTTAAAACCTCCTCCCCCAAGATATTTTCCTGTCTCAGATACGTTACGCCATTATAACTGACCTTATCAATCATGTAGAATTTCACATTTAATGTTTAAAAGAATCAGCAAGAGTTTCCTTACCAATCAATGACACGTCAGTTTTTGGTTTTTTTCTTGGGCCCTTCACGCACAGACAGGGTTAAATAAAACGAAACAGAGCGGCGTTTCCCCGCTCCCGAGAGTCTGTGAGATCGTGCCTGCGCTAACTTCCCTGCGGCAAAAGCAACGTGACCAATTTGTTGGTGCTTGAATTTTAGATGCAAATCTTCGATGTTGTGACCTTACGGCTCCACAACAAGTACGTCACAACGGCAAGTATTTCAGTACCTGACAACAGAATTGTTTCTTCTCTGAAGGAAAGTGCCTTTTTCCCCTGTATTTTCCTTTTGCGCTAGTGCAGAATTCTAAACCACCTTTATATGGAAATGGGTTGGTACTCCCAAACCAGCAAAGAACAGAACTGCAAGAACCAATGGGCAGGCAAACTAACAAGAAACTAGAGGTTAAACAGCAGAATTCAGAAACTTTGGGAGAAGCCTAATAAAGACAGGCCAATCTTGGTGAATACCAGCAAAGACAGTTCGGCACAAACACAACTTCCATAGTGACAGATAATTGTATTAAAATCTGCAACTTGATATTGGTAGTTATACTAATTTCAGTTTGTATTAGGCATGCAATAGCGTGATTACACTGTTATATATATTTGTGGTATCTTTTTTTTTTTCATTTAATGCTCTTTAGAATTTTAGTGCCCTGCAAAATCACATCACTAGAGAACCAATCAGCTGCTGCTTCTTACGAAAGTTTAGTTCTACAGCTAAAACAAGGTTTAAGTCTGTTCTATGAGTCGGCTGTCGCTGCCGCAACCTCTGCTAGTATTCGCTCAGGCTGTGCCATTTGGCAACTGGCTTTCTAGGATTCTCACACACCTCTCGCCAGTGTTCCACACCACCTGCGGTGATGCTGTGCGCTCCCAAAATCAGCCGTCCCACCACTTCGTTTTTTGTGGTACGATCGAAATCGATAACTAGAAATTCAATGCTGATGTCAGGAAGGAGATCGACAGGGATATCGTAAATGAAGGATTCATTGAAGACAGGATTCAAAGTGCACTTCTTCACGTGAGTCTTCTTTTTTGCTATGCGCTTTCTTCCGTAATAAACATTCACCTTAACGTACGGATCTGCCGGAGAAGAGAGAGAAATAAACTAATAACACAGCCCAGTAATGCCCCTGGAAGTAACGGACAGGGTTCAGCTTGCTGACCGTGAGCCAGCTCAGGTAAGTGATGTGAATCCAGGCTGCTCACCACAGCTCCCCCAGCAGGAGGGGACTGTTGGCGTATTTTCTCACTGCAAAACAACCCGCTGATGTTAGCAGTGCAAGTTCTTTACGAGTCCCAACATTGCATGGGGAGTGGAGGGAAGCAAGTTGCACGTAAATTGCGGTAATTAATCCTAGAAATACCAAGTGGGCAGCTTTTTGGTGAAGTCAGCGCCCAACGGGCCAGAACTTTCACTTTTCACTGTCATCTACAACAAGAGATATTTTTACCCTATTTCAGGAAATAGCCCAACAAGGTGCCAAAATGGTTTCAATCATTGGCAGATGGAAAACATTTATAGTGGAAGGTACTAAAAAGAAGGAAGTTTAAAACAAAGCCTTCATTTTTCCGTCAGCCTCACTTTGTTATTTTATCAGTCAGCTCGCTCTTTATGCGGATGCTTGTTTAGGATTAGAATTAAGATACCAGGCACACAGTGCTTTTTTTTCACGTAACGCACGTTTTGAAGCTGGAAGTCACTTGCCCAGCTGACTCTGGCTAATTTTCACTTTTTTTATCCAACTGAAATGATGACCTTATGCATAATATAAAGATGGTTCTAGCCTTGCAAGATTCAGCAGGTAGAAGAACAGTTACTAAAAAATTTATCCTGTAGTTGGAGACTACACATGGAAAGCTTTTCTTTTTTTTTTTTTAAGAAAGAGTAAAATTTAAGGCCTACAATAGAGAATTAAGCCTAGTCTGCATTCTTTCTGAGGTGTACAGGAGAAAGCTGCAAAAACAGGATTAAATTTGGTATCAGTCAGGCTATTATTGAATCTCAGGTTGATTCCAACCATTTTCGCATAATCCTGAAGGAAACTTTGCTAAGGGAATTCAGGAGTCTGAGAATCTGTGACTGCAAAATAGGAAAGCCAGAACAGCTGTTCTTCTCTTCCCTTCAAATAGCGGAACAACAAAACCAGCAAAAACAACAAAAAAAGAAAAAAAATTGTTTCTAATGTCGTATGAATTTACTCCTTTCTCTCATGAGTCTATCCCTCCTCTTTTTTACGCTCGCTCGCGCTCTTCTAGGAGCAGGGTTTGAGGTAGACGTAGTAAGCAGCGGTTGTGCCGTGGAAAAAATGCTGCTGGAAAAAAAGGGCAATGATGAGTGACAGCAGCATGGAGGCGCAGAGCCTGCACGGTCTGGCCAAAAGCAACATGGAGATCTGCTGAATTTGGAAAATGCTGCCTTCATAAACAAACCAGGTGATGCCAGAAAGCTGCAACTGCTGGTCTCCCAGTAGGAAGGATTTGGTCTTGTTTGTATAACCATCTGTTGGTGAGTGACGGATTACTCGTAGTGATCCATCGCCCGTAGAAAGAGTTTGAGGAAAAGTGTGCCAACAAAGAAAACGTTCAGATAAGACAGGTGAAAAGATCTGAAAGTGAACTTGGGAGATTTTTTTATACACGTTTAGAGCTGGAGAAAATAGCTTCTACCTGAGAGGCCAGTGATATCCATCTTTGGCAAATGTCTGGCTTTCAGCACCACAACAGTCATTCTCTGCGCCACAGGCTGGTAAGACAAGGAGACTTGCAGCTCCCCTCTGCTAATGCATTTCTGTGAAAAAGAAACAGAAAGAACTTATTAGGACAAGATGGTCTTATAAATAGGGGCAAATGTTGGAGGTCACCAGAATTTCCTTTCCCTGCGCTAAATGCCTAAAAAATTTGTAAGTGCCTCAGGCAGATGGAGCCTCTGGGAGAAGGAGCGAGCGAGCGAGCGGCGTAACGTAAATCCTCCTGTGCTGTTCACCCTATGCCTGATGAGCACAGCAAGCATCACTACAGCCTCTCCCCTTGAATTCTGTGTTTCCGTGAGGGCGAACCTGGTGGGCGCCTGTTGAGAGAGCAGCGGCTCTGGCTGCCTTTTGAGGTCTGCTACTAGAGGCATCTGTGGTTTTTAGGAGCTTAAGTTTCATTGACTTTTGGTGGAGCTTCGATGCCCAAGCACCTCAAGCTCTTCAGGTATGCTTTGACAGTTTCACCATCGGTTTAGTCTGCAAAGGTAAAGGATGAAGATAAAAGAAGATAAAACCAGATCTACTCGGTTAAACTTGCTGTACATCCTTTCGAAGAGTAATATAATATTAAGATAATTAGGTTTGGTTTCCAGATGGCGTTCATTAACTTTCATTGAGATGGCACTAATTTAGAGTAAGTTTATTTGCTATCAAGGCAAACAGCATTAGCAATTGGTATGAAATCGTGTGGTGTCAGTAACGCACCGATGGCAGAGCTATTGCAACGACTCGAATAGCTGCCTGCTGAAAGTTCTGACCGGTAGCACCCTGCCCTCCTCCTGCCCCCACCGGTGTCTGTTAACTGCAGAGCAAAGGGTGTGGGGGGGTCCCCAAGCGAAGGAATTTTTCTCACTTCAAACTGGTAAAGATGTCACGCTAAATGCTCTGGTGATCACCAAAGAGGTGAAGCTGTTCTTTCAGCTGCTGTTATTCAGCTTAGCAGGGAAAAATTGTGCATGTAAACTTAAACACGGAAAATGTTCATTCTTATTTTGGTGGTTGCTTTTTATTTGAGCAGCTCCCATGTGTTTAATTTTAAGACACGTTTTCCAAATGCAAGGAACGAAGCCTATTGCTGCTCGTGCAAAATTTTGGGAGGAGAGTAAATATATGAGCAAGTTCCTGGCCTCGGAAGGGAAATGTTGAGAACTTTGGCTCCTTGGATACACCAGAATACAACGGTATTGGGGAGGTGTGGGTGTGGTGTGTCTATGTTGTTAGAGTTTTGGGGTTCTTTTGGTCTGAAGTAATTTAATGCAGTTACTTCAAAGTAATTTGCACTGTTAGATTGTCCGTTAGAAATTACTGGGAATGTTCATTAGGATGGGATGTACACCTTTGCTGGCTTGGATCAGTGTAATAATTTACTGGGTTTTAAATGCAATTCTGTATTCCAGATTTTGAAACTTCCTGACACTGAAAACTTTGTTCAGTAACGACTGTTTTGACATTGTGGAACTACGCAGATTTTCAAGAACGCACACCTGACACTAAGGTAAACTTATTTTTGATTACTAATAAATGTTCAATAATTTGCATCCTCGATTAAGTCTATTTTTATTTAGCGTGACCTTTTTCCTCTATTTTTAATCTATTACTTCTAAGAGAGACGGTCAATGCACTGAAAAGAATACTGTTAAAAGAACCTAAACCAGTCAGTTGTTTTACCATAATGTAAAGCATCCCAAGAACCAAAGAAAAGCAAAGTAATCACCAGAACTCTGGTTTTGTTGAGATTCTTTTGGTTTGTTTTGGGTCGTTGACATAGAGTCTCCTGTCAATAACTTTAAGGAAAAAAAAAAGTTAAATGCTCCATATAGTAGAAAAAACTTTTCACGTAAAATAATGCCACTCTAGGACGTAATGAAGTATTTTATAGAGCCCAGCAACAATTTCCAACACGTTAAGGCAGTAAGTGAGCCCAAATGCCATTTTCTATTGAACCTGGAGGATTGGTAGCAGAAATAAACTAAGCAAGAAAATAAAAATCTTAAGTACCACCTCATTCTCCTACTTGAGCATAGTGTATTTTCTGAGGATGGAAGACATCTTCCCCAATGTAAGCCTTAATATCTTACATGGATTGCTCGTCTTTCTAGTTTACGGCAGTAGACTCTAAGAGTGGGATTCATTTCACCTAAATTTTAGGTGTCTACATCTGACAAAACCATCTTAGACACACTTTGTTCTTAAGTGAGGAAAAAAATAGTCTCATCTAGAGTGGGATTCATCTGAGCTGATTTAGGTATCTGCTCCAGGACAAGAGGAATCACGTCAGACTCTGCTGACTGTGTTGATGTATTCCCACTTACTTACGGCTCACAGTAACAAATTCAGACGTAGATAATTACAAGTATAGGTGTCTAAAACGGTCAGAGCAGACAAATCTCCCTCTCTAAGTGAGGTTTGCCTTTGCAGAACAGAATATGTGGTTATTCAGAATCCATGTAAAACTTACTCAGAGCACCCTTATCTCCAGCTCTCCCCCCTGCCACCGTACGGCAGGAAGGCTGGGCACTGATGAATGTCCCGTTATCACACCAGCTCTTTTACTCGGAGATGGGGACTTGGCCTTTTTTCTTGGCATCATCAGTTATAGCATTCGTCATTTCTATGCCTGAATAGTGACTATGCCTTATCAAATCGCCATAACCACGCAGCAAAGAACTGCCTAACTAAAAAAGCACAGCCATACAATACCAATAACACGTATCTGTGGAAAAATGGGTTTCATGGCTAAGGATTTGCAGTATTCCTGCTTATTAGACCATGGAGGCTCCTGGATCAAATACAATGCAAGGAGCCTTGTGTCACACTACATGAAGCGACTTACTTGTATGTTCCTTTTGAGGATCTCCCTGGTCAGCTGAACCTTTCCAGTGCTTGGATCCACCCCTGCAAGGGGCACCATGACCTCTCCAATAACATCATCTCGAGAAAAGCGATCAAAGCTCAACACGAGGAAGTGAAGCACCAAATCCTGGAGCTGGCTGTACGGGATCCCATAGAAGGTGAAGGTTTCATCAAAGACCGGGTCTAGCGTCTTGCGAAGTACACGAGTCTTCACTCGATGCCTTTTATCTGGAAGAATTGTCATCTTGATATAAGGGTCAGAGCTCTGAGTGTGCTCATCCATCACTGGCAGCCCATGAGCCTCCTGAATGGTAACGACCAGTGCTTTTTTGGGGAAGTTGTAGTCCACTGAGAAGGTCAGTTCACCCAACATGACGTCATCCCCTGGAGAAGATGGGGAGGAGGTTTTACTTCCTCCTGGAGTGAGGCTTTGATCTGGACTTAGTTCATCTCCGTAATCTACTTTTATTGGGAGCTGGTCGACGTGGGGGGCTACATTTGGCCCATCCGGAGCTTTATCGGAGCCTATTAAACCAGATTCAGCAGCATCCACCAAGAGGTTTCCCCTTCCAGTCTCCTTAGGAGTGCCATTCTTGTCTCTCCGGATTCGGTTAATTTTCTTCTTGTTGCTCAAGGTCTCCGGATAGATACTGATGCCTTTCAACATGTGAATGAATTTATACGGTGGGGTTTTGTGCTTCTTTTCTGCTTGCTGGTGACAGCATGTCCACACAAAAACTGTTACTGAGACAGAAACCACAAGGACAGTAGCACCAATGAGGCCTGCCACAACTGGAGAGACATCTGCGGAGAAGATGAGGCAGTCAGGAACGAGCATGTACCTTCACAGTGGCCATGCCCCCATGGGGCCAAGCACATCGGGATGGAAAGCTATACGGTACTATTATGTTGTTCTTAATTCAATAATCCTGGTATCAAAGCTTCCCCAGAATAAAAAAATCACTTCCTTTAATTTATATTTTCCTGCATGGGAAACATTTTACACTACCAACACATGCTTGACCTACGTTTCATGTGCCAAGAATTTCGAACGGTTGATTGCCTTATCTTGCCAAATCAAGCTCCCGCATTACCAGCATCTCCACAGCTCCGCAGAAATACGGTTTCTTGATTTGCAGGAGGCACTTTTTTTTTTTATTGCCCTGTTCAGAAACATTACACAATTCTATTCTAACAATAGGAAAGGAGTAATAAATACGGCCATAACACTGGATCTGGAGTTATCCTTTATTAACAATTTTTAAAAAATCACTTTGGCCTGAAATGGTCGATTGTTTTGTCCTAGCCCCTTACGACACATATGGGGCCCATGGTATACACAAAAAAGAGAGGTGTCATTTGGATAGATGACAATTATTTTTTCTGGTGGGGGTGAATATGGCCCTGACCTAAGATATCCAAGGGAAAGAAGGGCATGTCCATATAATGTGCCAATGATCTGTATCACACCGGTGGACTGTTTCTTCCCCAGTGATTGTTCTGACCATTCCCACAACCTCCTCTGGGAAAGTTTGCTGAGCCCTAATGAAATGACCGTGCGGGTCCCTCTCTGTGTCTCACCCAAAAGCTGAGGTTGCTCTCTGTAACTGTTCCTCTGCTTTTTCATCCCATTATTGCTATTGATGTTCTTACAGGTTTTGACGAGCTGGGAGCTACTGACAAAAGTCTGTCCACCCCACAGTTACCACCACGACTACTTTTCATGTGAAAATCCAATGTCCAAAAACAACGGACAGAAAATCCTGCATTTGGATTTAGGGATTATTTGATATTTTCTAGAGCTTATGTCAACAGTGTTCTTCAGTAGTGACAAGCCAGAATAAAAAAGCACCATGCTCATTTTTAGCAACCACGCTAGTTATTTTCTATTCATAACAGTTGACTTTGGCGCAGCATTACCAAGTCACAGAACGAAACCAGTAGTGTTGAGCTCCCCGGTATACTATATCAACATACTCAGGCAATTCCAGTCAAGGAGCACCAAGATGATTAAAAAGTTGGAGCGGATGGATAATGGAGAGCAGATGGAAGATGAGGAGAGACCGAACAAGCGGGGTTTGTTCAGTTTTAAAAGGGAAGGAAAAGGGAGAGGTCTTTTTACCGTCTTCAACTTCTTAGTGGGAGGTTATAGGGGAGGTAGAGCCAGGTTCTTCTTAGAACTTATTATTGTATTACTGGTTTAATCATCATTAAAGCAAGTTTCTTCTTCTTTTTGGAAGCAAGCAAACAAAGCAGCCCTCTAGCCCTACGTCTCTTTCTTTACGAATTGTACAAACTGCTTCCATAGTAAAAGGGAAAACAAAAAATCATTGTCATGTCAATCACGGCAATAGCTAAATGGAAGAGCTGTACAAAAGGTGTGTCTGATTTTCCTATCTTCATTCTGTACCATGAAGAGGAGAAAATAATCTTCCAACCTCATACTTGAAGCTATAGAGAGCACCTTAATTTTGTATTTTCTCTTTTCTTTCCACATTATTATTTATTGAGGTTAACAGGCAAGAGGACAAGACTGCCAGACCATAATCTCAATATCTGATAGGCTCAGGGAAAACTGTGATTTTCAAGAGAATCTGTCTCCTTTTTGCAAAAATAACAAAATCACTTTTGGTTAGATAGAAGTCTTCCCAGACTGACGCTGGAAGTCTTTTGCAATGGTGACTGACTCCACAGATAAATCTGTCTCAGGCCCCAGTGCAAGTATAGCCTTGGATTGAATTAACTAAAGCGAGAAGAATTCATAATATTAACAGAACACCCCAAAAAACACCAACTTTGTTATTTAATGTTCCCTCTTTGAAATGAGGCAAGTGGTCTTTAACAGCTAATTTGAATACAGTTCAGCCATATACAGACATCAAAAGCCTCAGTGGATACGCAAGAAAAGACAAATGCTGAAACTCCTTTCTTATTCTGATCTCATTTTTTTGTGTGTGTTTTGTTTCTATTGTGTCTTCATAGAATCAGCTCTTGTACCGTCATTTCCCGCAGATCTGATGGACAATTTTAGAAGAAGCAACGAGCAGTCACACTAGAAAGCATCAAATAAGTCTTTGTGATCTTTCTTCCATCGAAATACCTTAACTCTTAAACTTGGCTCCCATAATGTTCTGTGGCAAAGAGCTCCTCAGCTTAATTACATGGCATGACAAAACAAGGGCTTTTATTCTGAGCCCGCCCCACCTGGTTTCATTTGACGCCGGTTCTTGCATTAGAAGAAACAGGGAGCGATCGTTCCCTGCTCTGTGCTGCTGGTGACACCCCTCTTTTCCTGGCTGAAGACTCCTACTTGTGTAATCATTCCATACATTCATTAATCCTGTCTCCATAATTCCTTACAGTTGTAAATGACACTGATGTAAAGCTGCCTAAAACCAATTTTAGTTAAGCTTTTGCAACTTTGTGCATAGCGAAGTGCTTTGAATGTCCATTTTAAATGGCACTGCAGCCTGTCTCCTCTCTCAAAAAGAGCAGAGCCACACTTTTTAATTCAAACTTTGCGGAAGAAATCTTTGTTCTGATGTGATGCTAAGATTTAACTGAAACAAAACCAACTTTTGGGGAAAACTTCCTTTTAAAACTGATGTTTGCTAATTATACCCTAACAGCTAATGGTGGCCAATGGTTAAATTATGACAGTGCATGGCTCTTGGATTCCAGGAAACACAGAACGTAAAAGGTAAGTAGATACATTGTACATTAGAGAAATTATATAGTACAGAGAATTATTACTAAGTGCTGCAGAATTTAGAGGAAATGTAGTAACTGTGCTTTAACTATGGGGCCTTATGGTCTGAGGAGAAGGTCAGTCAATCGCTGGAGGACGGAAGGAGGCAGCGATTTGAATCTTCGGGGCTGGAGAAACCCAGCTGACACAGACACCCGACGCTGCGGTACCAGCCCTTGTCACCCACTGGACTACAAAAAAAAAAGCATCTTAAAAATTAGCGAGCACCAACTCAGGAGGATTATTTCACCGGCAACCCAGGGAGCCGCGCCATGTCCGTGGCTGGACCGCAGCCACACAGGCAGGGCTCTGGGCCGCTTCGCCTCTGATGATTTAGCAGGGTCTGTAGTTTCTCCATCGCCACCGATGCGCTCCCGGCA
>NW_008824360.1:101857-134546 GCF_000699105.1 Pygoscelis adeliae | reverse complement strand
AGGCCCCCCGCCAGGGCGGCCCCGGGCTCCGGTCAGGAAGCGCCGGGCGCGAAGGAGGCCTGCGCTGCCGCCCAGCTCCCCGAGGGCCTCGGGAGCCCCGAAGCGGTGGCGGAAGGTAAAGTCGCGGCGCCGGCGACGGGGCGTTCGGTGGTTCTCCACACGCCGTCACCCCGGCTGCCGCCCGGCGCCTGCCTGCTGCTGGTCGGGCCTCGGTCCTGTGGGCTCTGCTCGCCGCCGGGGTCAGCTAAGGGAAAGCTTCGTAGCTCCTGTTTATATAAAGCGTCTCCTTTGGGTGATTAGTTTTTGTGGTGGTTTTTTTCTCTCTGAAGTATTACAGGTTAGCAGGCATCCCGTTTTCAAAGTTCGGGGGTTTTCCTCCCTTAAAACATCAGAAAACTAATGGAGAACTTAAGCCGCTTGCCTTTAGTGCTGCCGAACACTAAGTGCTTCAGAAGTTGCTTTTTTCCAAATTTCCAACCTAAAATATGCAGTTTTACAAACTCGCATGCATTTTCCCAGTCTTCCCCCGTGTTTAATCTTTTATGGACTTCATAGTGATCAGTCCTAACAGTAACTTTCATAGACATATTTCGCAGTTTTTACGTGGTGCAGGATATGTTACTTTCAGCTAGTCTGTAGACAAGTCTTTGTAAATCCAGGCTTTGATTTGAAACAGTCACCTTGCGTTTAGTTTTTGAAAACAAATGTTTGGCTAGTGAGTTTGAGACTGGCAAAAGTGCAAGCTGCTGCTTCCAAAACTGGTTTTCAGAGTTTTTTGTCCACGTTTGCTTTCATTCTCAGAAGATAATTCTTTCACGCGTTCGGAAAAGTAGTCTAGAGGGGCACTTGTATGGGGCTGTACTGTGATCCTTTACAAGAGCTGATGTCAGTGGAGATTGTGTTAATATAAAGTTACAACTTTGTTGTGGAATGGAGGTATTTTGGAAGTTTGTGTAAAAAGCCCGGGTGAACTTCGCTTGCTCTGAGGTTCACTCAGTGAAAGCGTGATTTGTGAGCTTGTGAGGGAGACGAGAGAGATTCATGATCAAAGTGATGCTCATTTTCTATCTCCGGTCGTCTTTAAGTCTGCTGAAATAAGTGGTTGTTCCCTCTTTCCCCAAATTGCCCGTCCTATTCTTTTTCTCTTTTCCTGGCATACACCTTTGTCTCTGAGCTCAATGAGATTGGAGAATTGATCTGGCAAAAAAGGGGGGTGGGTGGGAAGTTGGGGGTGGTGGTGTTTTTTCCTCTCCGTCTGGAGCAACTCCCTGATCTGATTTTCTGTGCAGCTACACAAATAGCTGTGCCAGCCCAGAGCAGCAACTGCTGCGGTGTCGGGGAGCTGGTTTTATCAGGTGACAATGTCTTTTCATACTTGCTTAAGGCGTTCATGAAACTTCAGGTTTCAGCTGTTTTTTAATAATCATTGTAAGCCCATCTAACTACAGGCTGCAGCAAAAAGGGACAGTGCTTCCTCGTTTCCTTGTGAAAAGTGTTGTCTCTGGTTCTCATGCTGCTGTGGTTAGTTCACTGATCTGACCGAAAGCTGATTTTGTGTCGGGAGGAAGGGGGGTGGAACAGGGCTCAGTTCACAGTCATTTTCTAGGCCTGCGTAACTTCTAGGACTGCGCAGAATAGGAGCGGGAAGGGTATGTAGCCACCCCTGTCAGCAGCAGCGTGGTTTTAAATTGGCCCAAGGTGGCTGTGAAACTGCATCCGAAGGTTGCAGTCAACTGTGCTGTTCTAGCTGTGAATAACCTATCTGGGCAAAGGAGTGCCTGCCCCTAGCTGTTGATTTCTGTTGTTGCAGTTGCATTTATACAACAGGGAGTACAACCATGTTTTAAACAAATCATCAGGTTTTTGTGATTGGGTCATTTGACAGGAACGTTTTGAGCGTAGCTGTGCAAAACTGGTAGTGGAGGGAGCAAGACTGAAATAGCTGGAGGTGGGGATCTCTTCACCTGGATTTGTTTCTAGCAGGACGGGACGGCTGCTCCAGTGTTGAGTGTATCTGGATCACTTTCACAGGCTAGGTTAGACTTGTGCAGTTGATTTAACAGATTTGAATGGGTCACAATAAGCTTTTGTAATTGCAGCAGCCTCTTAACCTTGCTTAGCTGTGTCCGTATGACAACAACTTAGTGTATGCTGTTTACAGGGAAAACGCCTAAGGTGTATACAGAGGTGGAAGTGAATTTGCAGAGAGATCCGTATCTGACTGAAAACCAATCTGCAGTGCAGGAGTCTCCAGTGAGAAGTTCTTTGCAGCTGGCTGTTAGAAATCCTACCGTGATGAAGCCACTGAAGAACACCAGAGCTGGTGAGTGGCCCCAGCAGACTGATGAGGAAAATGAGGATTTGGGGCTGTTTATTCCATTGGGTAAGCTTTGTGCAAGGAACAGGCCTGTGACTTGATACAGTAGCAGAACTCTGGAATTGTGTACACCACAGCAGGGGCTGTTTAGGTGCAACTTTTTTTTAAGTTTTCATCCTGTGCTCCATAATTCAGTGGATAAATACAGGTATCCAAGCAAAACTTGCTGGAGCTGATCTCTGCAATTTTTGGTTACTAAAAACATTGCTTTCCTTCAGAGGAAGTTACGATTCTTTTGTTTCCCTGAGTCAGCAAAACAGTGCCACTTGGGAAACACTTTACGTCCCAGAAACTGTAATCTGCTCTTGCTGTATGGTGCCTGGAGTTGTGCAACTGTTTTAATCTTGATGGCATACTTAAAACACCTCCTTCTGGAAAAGGCATAAAAAGGCTGCTGAGACCATTCTGTAAAATCAGTCTAGTAGAGATGGCAAATACATAACCTTTATTTCCTTGACTAATGTGACTCACTCAGGTCCTGCAGAATTTGAATCCGTTATTCAAGACTGTTTCTAGTTCTTACGGCCATTTCCGTTTGGGTGATCTCCTTATCAGCTGTTGGAAAGCTGCTGCCACTTCAGTATCTGCAGAGTTCTAGCTTTTTTTTTTTTTAAACTCATACTGTCAGAATGTGCTGATGTGAAGTATCTGAATTTTTAGATTCCATTTCTATTAATTTTCAGAGGAGCAAGATGGAGAGGATATTGAGAGAAGGAAGAGGAGGAGGAAGGCAACCAAACGGAAAAGAGAAGGGAAAAGTCAAGAAGAGGAGGGATCTTTGTCTTGTGACATCAAGCTAGATGATACCCTTGATCGCACCTTAGAAGATGGAGCTAAACAACATAACCTAACAGTTGTCAACGTGCGAAACATCCTGCATGTGAGTGTGGTGGGACTATGCCAGGGAACGGAGAAGTGCCCAGCTTTTTAAGAAAGTGCAATCTAGACTTGAGTATAGTACTAATGGTAGCACTTGATTGCATGAACAAGGAAGACTTGGTAGGCACCCACGTCCTAATTTCTCCTATAAAAAGCTATAAAGAGAGAATCATGTGGTGTACGTATAATTTACCTGGACCTGGCTTTGTTAGTAGGTATTAATCCCTGGCTTCCATTTATTTACAATGGCAAATGGGTCTGTTTTACTGTGCCATAATAGCAGTAGCAGCAGTAATTGAACTAAAATGCATACTTCTGGTTCCAGGTGAGGAGATGTAGACTGTGAACTCACTATTTCTTGTTTTGAGTGAACTGTTTCATGATAAAGTCCTGATGGAATTCTAGCGGTGCTGACAGAAATGCATTACTCTTAGTTAATGACCCCAACCAACCTTTTAGTCCATCACACAACTTCCAGTTAGAAAGGAACTGCAAGAAGAATATCTGTGCTGTCACAGCTGTGAAACTCTAATTTCAGTTTATCCCATGAGCAGGGTCTGGAGACCAATAGTATTTATTTTCCCACAGGATCAAAAATTGTGCGCTTTTTTTTTTTTTTCCTGCAGCTAGTGTTCTAATTCAGGTGATCTCAGATATTTTCCCTTTTTGCCATCCCTGTGGCAAACAAACTGGAGACTGCCATGATTCTTTTGGGCAGATTCACCAGCTGATTTTGTGCAAGTGCCGTAAATTAATGCCTTTCTCTGTCACATGGCACTGTGGAAGGGCTGTAAATATCTCGCAGTCACCAACCTTCCCTGGAACCTTATGGTGGCATTCAGAAAATGTAGTCAGGGATACTGGGTCTCTTCTGCCTTCCCCTATTTATTTTAAAAATATACAATGTTTTCTGAAATGACGTAGCACAATGTTGCACAGAGTAAATTATTACATGCTTTCTCTAGAGAATGAGACCCTTACTATTTTGGAAGCCTGTGAGTGCTTAAGGGTTTAAGTTTTCTGTTGCAGCTTCATAGCAGCATTTCTCATGTGGCTGGGATCGGCACATTTTGCTGATGATGTGACACGAGGGAAGGGAAACTGGTGTGGACTTTTGTTTTGATTATTTTCTTTCCTTCTGGTGGAAATTTATTCTGTAGAGCATTGACAGAGAATGTAGTGCAAATGTTTTTATCACTGCTGTGCTTACTTTGTATTTTCTTGTCCAATCACTGAACAATCTTTTTTTATTATAGTGTAATTATGAAGTATATTGTACACTGAATATTTCTCCATCATGTTTCCAACTAGTTTATTTTAACCTTAAGTCTGTTTCTTTTTAACAAACAGAATGTAAAGGATACTTTTTTGTGTGTTCCTGTAGGAAGTGATCACAAATGAGCATGTGGTTGCCATGATGAAAGCAGCCATCAGTGAGACTGAAGATATACCTTTGTTTGTAAGTAAAAAGCTTTTTCAGTTTGTTTTTTCAGTTGTTCCAAATGCACGATACCTTCACCAGTCTATCTTCTTAGTCCATGATGTGGTATGGAGAGAATAGGTAGTACTATAATTTACGTTTCATTACCAGATTTGCCACCTGGATGAAGTGAGTGATGTCTGTGTATGAGTGTAAATTATGAAACAGAATTATGAGTGGTTATTTTTTATGTCACTGATCATGTCTAAAAGGTAATGAATTTAAAAAAAGAAAAGCCTTGTAGTAAAGAGTTGCTGGGGAAAAGTTTGCAATTAAGGAAAATAGCTGAATAGGTTGCTGTTGTCTTGTTTTAAACTCTCAGGAGCCCAAAATGACTCGTTCCAAACTGAAGGAAGTTGTGGAGAAAGGAGTGGTAAGTACGTCATCTGCGTTTACTTTTGCACCCTCCCCCTACCCAAATGATTTTGATTGTTGGGTCTTCTAAAAGAAGTGTAAAGCATGCTTTTATGTGATTTATTCTTAAAATGAAAAAATAAGTTAAAACAATGTAAAAAGGAATTCATTTTAGATGAGCATAATAGAACCAGGTCAGAGTTAGAAAATGCAGCGAATTGACAGTATCCATTATACTGCAGGTATGGCCTGTAGAGACCACATGGGCGGTTTAGAAAGCATTTGTTTGAAGTCTGTTGTTACTTGGCTGCTTTGGGGAGAACAAGGCCTCAAGCTCAAGTACTCATTTGATTTAATAGATTGTTTAAGCTGTGCGACACCGTGCTTTTCAGAGACAGTTGAAGTGTTTTTGCTATCTTTAGGTGATTCCAACATGGAATATTTCTCCAATTAAGAAGGCAAATGAGGTGAAGGTAAGTGAACTACTGCTGCGAAATCGGAGACCATACTAGAGGCACCCTGCTGAGCAAGGAATCTTTTGGAGGGGTGTGGAACAGACTTGTGTCTAGCATGTTGGGAGTACTGGTGACCAGGAGCATTGCAAACAGGGTATGCCAGGCAGGACAAGGCAGTTAACATAGCAGCAGGTGCACAGAGGGGCCCAAAAGAGCTGCCGGCAGGGAAAGACAGAACATGATGGGGTGATGACATGCCATAGGGAGTGGTCTTTTCTCCTGGGTGGTCCAGCTTCCGATGTTAGCACTGCAGCAGCCTCTACCTGGATGAAACTCCTGATAGTGAATGCCACTGCCCAGGCCTTGCGCTGCGAGGTGCTCCTCCCTGGGACTGTTTTATATGTTTTAGGACTGCCTGGTTATACGGCCTGGATCTCAATTTCTTTTTCCTGAGCTCTGCCTGCTCCAAAAGATTTGTTACCTAGGTGTAGGCAGGATTCAGCAGTGTAGCATGAGTGAATGGCCATTCAAGTACTAGAAGTATGTCTTTGAGATAGTGTCTGCTCATGCAGTGTTTCCATCATATAAATGCTAAATCATTTGTGCCTGTTCTTGCACCTTTTCAAACCACTTACCTGGCTTTACCAATCTTACTTTAGTAATTTCTTTGGTTTCTTCAGCCTTTTTCAGTAGTCTTCTTCCGTTCTGATCTTCAGGGTATTTCCTCAGTTAGAAATCTTTGGTCTGATAGTGCACCATTAGAGTGCAACTCTTTATTTTGCCTGTAAAAAGTTGTCAACTTCCTTCTGTTCTGTTGCAGCCTCCTCAGTTTGTGGACATTCCTCTTGAGGAAGATGATTCATCTGATGAAGAATACCAGCCTGATGATGAGGATGAGGATGAGACTGCAGAAGAGGTAAATACAACTTGTACAGAGATCTGTTCTGTTCAGCATGGAGTTGTCTGCATGTTTGAGGCAGTAGAATGCTCTCTTTATTTTAACGTTACAAGTCATCCCAGACCTTCTAGTAATCTTTCTTCAATGCTATATTATTCATTTGGCTAAAAAAGAGTCTCTGGAATATTAGTTGAAGCAGTATGATTGATTGCATTCTGCATCTTTTGCACTGTAGAGCTTACTGGAAAGTGATGTAGAGAGCACTGCTTCTTCTCCTCGGGGAGCAAAACGGTCTAGGACAAGGCGATCATCTGATGAAGAGGGAGGGACACTCTGCGAGGTAAACTTGCAAGAGACTTCTGCTTTCTTTAGAAACAACTTTCAGTCATTATTCCTAAATTACTAATGCAAAAGCAAAAATATGTATTATTGCTTAAAGTTGTGGTAACATTACAGGTGCTATGTGGATTTGGCATCCCCACTGTAATGGTTCCTGCATAAGCAGTGAAGTGCAACCCTTGCAGAAAGAGCTTAGTCTGAAATAAACACGAGTACTTAAAAAAGCACTGGCAATGGAAACAATCAGCTCTTCTTCAGATAATGATTATTTTTCTGATTATTTTTGAGAGGAGTGCAGGAGAATTGCTTTCTGTGCTTGGCTTAGGAGGAGAAAGTGATATGATAAAAGCATAAAGGTATTTGTGGTGACTGTATGCGCTGTCAAATCAGAAGGAGTATGTGCAGCGTGATAAGAGCTGAGTATCAGCAGACAAGAATGAGAAAGCGACTGTGAGAACTGACCACTGACACTGGAATCAGAGAAAGAGCAATAATGTATTGATACTTCCATGTTCTGCTCACCATGGGTTTGTTTTTGGGAGGGTTGGGAGTATGCCACAATTACTAGTGTTCCGGTTTATCAGCTCTAGTAATGTTGAGACTGATACTCAGATCTTCCAAATGTCTCCTTTCCTGCAAGTCTTTTGAATAGTAAATTTATTTGTACTTTCTGAAAATCAAAGTGAGTGTAATATGAAGAATCCATTTCCTTCTGTGAAGTGTTTCTCTCATTTCTATTGTGCTAGACTCTGGTCAAACCTACAAGGAGACTTATTCTGTCCTTGGAAATTTATGTTCTAAATAAAACCTTTTAATGCAAAGGCCTTTTTAATTAGATGGAGAAGGTTACTACACCTGTTGTTAGACATATTAGTGCTGAAGTAGTTCCCATGGGACCTCCACCACCTCCTAAACCAAAGCAAAACAAAGACAGCACGTTCATGGAGAAGCTGCATGCAGTGGATGAAGAATTGGCTTCAAGCCCAGTATGCATGGATTCTTACCAGGTACCGTTTTTGGGGATGCTATAATACTGTGGTTTTAGTTTGAGTAAAATGTGTTGGAAAGGAGGTAGCTTTCTGGTGTTCTCTGCTATTACTTTTACTGCATTCTGCTCTCCTTTTATAACTTTAAATAACAAGTTGAGTCTCCATAGTGTATAGGATGCTAGCTCTGTGAGAGAATAGAGGTAGCTGTTAGTAGTTAGTGACATATACTTTTAGGTTCTTGTATCGTAACTACACTTTCTATTTATGTTTGTAAGTCTCTCACTGCCATTGTTTTGGCTGTTAAATGTAATTCTATGACATTTACATAACTAATGAAAATAGTTTTCCTTTTGAAAGACATCCTGTCAGCTTAGTTGTGTTTTGCAGGCAAGTATACTGTTAACACCTGAGGAAGCTTGGTTGTAAAGAGAACCACTATTTCATATTAATAATGAGAAAAATGTTACTGATCTGTGTTACTGTGCAAGGGTGAGGAGTCATGAAGAAACAGTCCTGTGCTGCTGTTCAAGATTAATTTCAGATAGTGAAGAGGGCAAACAGAGTAAAACATACGTGAAAGAATCAAATATTGCAAGTGGAGATTGCTTCCTTGACAGCAGATAAGAGTTTAGCGTGAGATAAATGAACAATTATATATATATAAATGATAACAGTTTAATAGTGAGAGTAATGGAAGCTTAGCTTTCTCAGACTACCGAAGTAAATGATTCTTTGTGGCAACAACCTAATATTTTTGGTATTGGACTTTATTGGCTGGGCTGAAAACCCTGCTGCTGGAGAAACTGAGAAAAGCAGAGACACTGTAGTTCTGTTGTGCTTTTCCTTCACCTTTCAGTCTCTGGAAGACAGCCTCATTGCCTTCCGAACCCGATCTAAGAGGCCACTGAAGGACGTTCCTCTTGGTCAGCTGGAGGCTGAGCTCCGAGCCCCAGATATCACGCCTGATATGTATGATCCCAATACTGCAGATGATGAAGAGTGGAAAAGGTGGCTCGGAGGACTCATGAACGACGATGTGGAGAATGAAGGTATATGACAGATGTTTTGTTGTTGTTGTTCACTGGAATTGGGGGTTATATTGAAAGCCTGGAGCTTTTTCTTTCTATTTATACATGATGTTCTTGGCTGCAGCCATCATCTTGTTTAGTAATATGCATGTGTTTTGCATACCATCAGCTTTCCTCATCTTCTCCATGGACATCTGTGAGGGTTTTTAAACTTCAGGTGTCTCACTAGTAAATATTTACTAGCCAGCACATGCAGTAACTGGCAACTATAAACGAAAGTTACATGTTTCAGCCCTTAATCTATCGTGCTGTGTCATGAAGCTGGCAGCATTGATATACCTGAATCTATCTGACTGTGTCATGCTTCTTGTTAGAGACACGACTTGTTTTTGTAGAAACAACGATTTTGTTCTTCAAGAAGAAACAAGAACAAGCTTTGGGGCTTGACTTCCTTTTGCCCTGAATGTGCTTACAATTGTGCAAATTGAATATAAAGCACAAATTGAAGTAATACTACTTCACTCTTTCTAAATTTAGCTGAAACTCAGGTTACAGAGAATAAATCCAGCTTTTCTAAATGGGAATGGCTACAAATAAGGATGCTAGTAGCTCAGTTTGAAAAGAGGAGGGGCTTGATATGGCTTCCATAAAAAGGAACACGCAGTTAATTTCAAGCAGTAATCCTAGCCCTCTTTGAGCCAGGTCAGGCAGTAAACGAAGTGCTTCTGCTCCTGGCTACTGATTGGTCTTGGGGCAGGGTAATGATGTTTCAAAACGTGCTTCTTATTAGATGAAGCAGATGATGATGATGACCCTGAGTACAACTTCCTGGAAGATCTGGATGAACCAGATACAGAAGACTTCAGAAATGATCGTGCTGTGAGAATTACCAGTAAGTCCTTTGGGAATCCCACCTCCTTTCTTGTTAGGATTAGTAATTCATTCTGAAAAGTGACTGTTTTGTTGCAAAGATTTTGCAGTGTAGGCTAATTAAAAAAAAATCTGCACACTGACTTGAACAGCTTTTCTATGCAAAGCTGGCTTTCTGTGAATACGTGAAAGGATCTAGCCAGAGCTGCTGTGCTATCAGGTGCAACTTTCCTCCATAGCAAAGACTAAAGAATAATACTTACGTGATAGTACAGTCTTTCATAAAGCTTCAGCCAGTGAATGCTTGCCTTATGACTTGAGTGTGATTAAATTTTCTCCAGGTCCTTACAGTCTTTGAGTTAGTTTTATAAACACTTTATTTACCACTTTTCATCTTCTCAATAAAGCACACTTGTTTTAGGTCTTACTACAGGTTAACATAACTTTAAATTTAATTCTGAAAATTAGTTTTTATGTGATATTTTTGAATCAAAACAGTTTCGGCTGAAGTTTTTTGGGGCCCAGCATTAAAAAGGGATATAATATCAGGGGCCTTTCCTTCTTGGTCCTCTCTTTGCAAGAGAGATTCCTTAAATGACTTGATATCATGACAGGATTGCTAAGTGGTTCTTGGAAGAGGAATCTTCATACTTCTTTTTAATTTTACTTGCAGAAAAGGAAGTGAATGAACTGATGGAGGAGCTGTTTGAGACAGTAAGTGATAAACTGGGTATAACACTGAAGAATAGATCTTTCTCAGATCTGACATGAAATCTCTGAAGCCATAAAGAGGTGGTCTCTGTAAGATGCTTAGCGCTGACTATGTGCAAAGGGCCCTACCACAAAAGTGTAATTTTTAGCCTTGAGAAGGAACGTATATAGGAACTTCCATAAGTCCCTGCAGAGATGAATGTCTATGCTAAGAGGATCATCATGAGCTTTATTAGCTAAAGACAGTTGGTGGTAAATGTATTACTTGAGCTTTCTATTCCTGACTGTTGCTACACATTTGCTGTCAGTTTCAGGACGAGATGGGTTTCTCAAACATGGAAGATGAAGGTCCAGAAGATGAAGATAATGTTACAGAGTCACGGCCAAATTTTAATACACCACAAGCACTTAGGAAGGATTATTTGGTTATGCCGTAACATTTTAAAAAAAAAAAAAAAAAAATTCTGTTATGATAAAAAGCCTATGGTTACCTGCAGCTGTACTATGCCATCCACCAAAGAGATAATGCCGTTTCAGCACAGGCCACTGTTTTGAAAGCTCTCGGCCATTTTTATTTATGAGATTGAACACTTAACTTGACCCTGTTTTTTCTATCTGCCACCTTTGACTTTACTGATTGCGATGCATCTGAAGAAGATGACGACAACAATTGAAAATGTAACTGTTCAGAAAGAGACAGGAAGAAAGCCTGCACTGAAAGATTGGTGCCAGCTGTTCTGTATCATAGCTGAAAGCAGCTGAGGTCTTTCAGAATGGTAATCTATTCCAGCAAGCCGTCATCTCTAGTGGAGGATTCTGTTCCTGCTTCTTTAATCTCCATGCTATGTATACTGTCCCTGTGTATTTAAATTGTGTTTATTTCTCAAGTCTGTCCACATATCCCCCTTTTATTAGACTAATTCTTCTGAAAAAATTGCTTCACTACCTGCTAAGTCACTTACTTCAGCTGTTAAACTAAAATAGTTAGTGGAGCAGGATATTGCATGACTGGCGATGATACCTCAAAGCAATGAGTAGAGAAACGGTGGATGCTGGGGTGTTGCTGCAGATGTGATCAAAGCTATGTAGGTCCTGTGCAAAGAAGGTCCCAACCTCAAAGTGATAGCCACTCTAGCTCTCTTAATTCTTGTGCTTTACACCGTGGTGGTGGATGTAGTGTCTGAAATAATTTCAGAAAAATAATAGTTTTCTTGCCTTTTATTTTATTTTTTAATTTTTTTTTATTGTTAAGGGGCGGGGTGAAGTTCACTTACTGCCCTTACATTTTTTTGATGACAAGAAATGCTTGAGGAGGTGGTTTGACCAAGCGTGTCGCCTTATCTTTTAAGTAAATAGCTTGGAGGTAACGGTGGCCTTTTCTAAGGAAAAAGACTGCATAAGATAGCTGAGACCTAGGTCTGAAATGACTAAGTTCGGAAATTAGCTCTTGATGATTTTTGGTATGGGTTATACTTGAAACAGTGCCTTGAAGAGGAAAGGGTCTAAAGCGTTTCTTTCTAGGTAATAATGCCGCTCTATTTAACCAATTACAGAAACTGCGGTGTGAATGGTGTCTCCTTGTTAATGGGGCAGATCAGCTCAAGATCAAGCTGTATCTGTTTGGGAAAGGAGCTAAAATGAAGGCTGGAGTTTCTTGATACTCTCTCTGGGATGAGCAGTACCAGAGGGGAGTGCAGCAATTCTTAAACCAGCTACAGACTAAAAGCAGGGAAACTTTATGCTCTCTCCTATTATTTGTATGCATTTGTCTTTGATAATGGCTAGTTGTATTCATTTTTCTTTGGTGGGCGGTTCTCCCAATTGTTTCTTCCCCAGTTTTACCTGTATACAGGATTCTTAAAGTTGTTTTGTGGCAAAATATCCATTTGCTAGGTTTATTGTTGTTTTTATGATACCTTGCATTAGAAGCATTGTAGAACAACTTTACTTACAACTGACTTCAGGCCTATTACAGAAGTGAAGCTGGTAACAAGCAGAAATCAGAATATTAAATGGTGTAGCTAAAATAAATAAAAACCTGTCATAAGGCAGGGGGTAGTTGAAGCTGTTTTTGAAAGGATGGTAGTATGTACATCCTCTTTTCTGCTACAGGAGTAGCTCTTACTACAGTATCAGCAGATGTCTATAGTAAAGTATTCTGCATAAAGCTAGATAATAATTTATTTTTTTTTTTAAGTAACAGCATTTATGTCAGTGTGTGATCTTTCTGGAGACTCTTGTGGTAAAATGCCACCCATAATACCTTGGGCTCACACCTTGCCTGATGAGATAAGTTAAATAGGATTGGTTCTAATGTGTTCTGGATTGTTGTAGATCCTGACTGCTGTTGAAAGTATCTGAGCACTTGAGTGGAACATACATGGGATATGATTGGGAATGGTGGACAAGACTGTTAACTGTCCTTGGAATAAACAGTTGAAGCATTATATCCCAGAACTACAGTAGTGCTGTGGTAGATTAAAAGATTTATGTATAAGCCAACTGTATGAATAACTCTGTTTTTTCAAGTTGAAGTATACTGTCAAAGTGTTGAGTAGTACAGGGATGATAGTTCCTTAAACTGTGCATCCCAGATACAGAGTAAAATACTCTAAATAAATGTGAATGCTTATTAAATCATATGCTTATTATATTTCGGTCTGCCTGATCTCAAACAGATTTGAAGAGCCTCTGGCCAATTTACTGAATGAACAACACCGGACGGTGAAGGAACAACTTGAGCAATTGAGAATGAAAAAGTCCTCGATCAAGCCACCGCAAGAGATAGAAAAATCAAAATCTCAAAATGAGAAGCCTCTGCAGAGCCTTGTTCTGGACAGTATGCAAAGAAAGAGGCTTCAGCAGCAAATGCAACAGGTAAGAAAATGTTACCTGGTCTGACCTAATCAATATTTGCTGTATACTGTGGGGGCGGAGAAAGCCAGTGGTACAGCAAGCACTTCGGTGTGTTTCCTTAAAGAAATTAATTGAAAAAGCTACATTTGAAGCTGGAGCTTTAATAGGTGATATTTACATGCCTGATTCCACACTGAAAGACCATTTGAAATGAATGTGCAAAGTAGAGCTTATTTCTTGGCATCTCTATTGTTCTCATGTGAGATAGCTGCCTTGGCCATGTTTGAATTCTGACTGTAATGTGTCAAAATCCTTTGTTTTCACCAACTTCTTTATTACTTTCTGAGAGTATTACTCTTGATGTAGTTTGGATTCTTTTTTTCCTCCTCCCACTACACAAAACTGTGTAGAAATTCAGTTTGAACGTTTTAAAAGCTGTCAGCAGCATAGATGAGAAGCTGTACTTAGAGAATTTTTTTCTGTGTCCATACAAAGTTCAAGAGGATGTCTTCTCAAAACTCGAAACTTACTGTCAACTCAATCTCATGAGGACAAAGTGCACTGGTTTTGTGTGAACTTGTTACAAGTCTTGCTGAGTAGTCGTTTATTATTCTGCATACCTCATACAGAGTGATGTCTTGGTCTGTGGCAGCAAGGAAAGGACACAGACCTCTCAAACACAAGCTAAAGAAATGGATCTTGCATTAGACGTGTAGAGTAAATGAGCTTTTTAATTTTCCAGCTGCAAAGCAAGATGTATGGTGTTTGTGTGCATATGGGGAGTTCTGATAGCTGAAGTCATTGTTTCTGAATAAATACTTAAGTATTTAATTAGGAAAAAATACCCTTTCTGTATTGATCGTTACGGTATGAGACTTTGGCACAAAAACTAGTAAACCGCCCTAAGACTTAAACAGATGTGTTCAAAATCTGTGTAATAAACTTCCTGCCAGTGGATATTAAAGTTTCCGCTCAGATTTCTATTGCTTAAAAGGTTTTTTGAAGTCAGAATGTGATTTCTGGGGTGCTCAGGAGGCATTTCTTGTGCCTCTATACTTATGCTTTCCAGTTTATTGGATTTCTGATAGACTGAAAAAAAAACATTTTTCTGATTTTATTCTTCAAGCATGTTCAGCTTCTGACTCAAATCCATCTTCTCGCAAGTTCCAACCCTGCTTTAAGTTCAGAGGCCAGTACTACCAGGATGTTTTTGGTAAGGATATGCCTAAAATCAGAGCTATGTGAATTTTAATGATTGCTGGTCACTGGAGAGATTTAGAGAGCTTAATTTATTTAATTGATCCCATTAAATTGAGAGAGACTACCACTCAATAAGGGAATTATGTTGTTAGCCTACTATGAGCATGCTCCATACTTAGAGAAATAATTCACATTGCGCTGACTAATAACAGTGCTTTGAATTGGCATGCCTTTGTATTTTTCTTTATTGTTTTCTTGGAAATACTGAAAACAAAGTTAAAAAAATACAGCTTCTGTAATTAGTGAATATTCTGTGACCTTAAAAGTTTCTGGAAAGTGGGGGAATTTAAAAAAACAAACAAACATTCCTCTGTTCCTAGATTTGTGATGCTCAAAAATAAGACCTGTAACACTCTCCTTTTTTTCTATGTCTGTCACTTCCCCAGCTTTTATTTTTTGCATTACATGTATTTGTTCTTTACCTTCCATTTGAAAGCATGTTCTTTTATCTTTTCCTGTGTTTGACTTTGCAGAGTGAGCTTGGTAACTTTGCTCGAAGCTCTACGCTCCTTCGTCAATCGTTCAGTCCTAAGTTTCAAACAATGTTCCAGCCATGTAACTTGAAGGGGGCACTGCAGCTCATTGAAGATTTTCATGCCCAAGTCCAAGTTGACTGGAGCCCTCGCAAAGCTGTGAAGAAGAGTGGTATGTATCTGAAGGGACAAGAGGAAGCATTTTACAGTGGGAGTTATTTCATGGTATGCACCCTCCAGATGAGGTATGGTTCAGACTGCTGTTTGGAATTAATTTTTAATTTTTTTTTAATTTTGTGAGGTATTTTTAGATAAAACCATCCACTTTATTGACTGTCTTTTTGCTTCTTAAACTTGCAACACAGCAAAGCATGTTATACGAGCTGTTGACTTTTGTTTGACATCATAATCCTGCCATTTATTGTTCTGCAGATGATGTTTTGAGCTGCAGAAGTCCATCAAGAAACTATGAAACTGGAAATAATTGGTCCAAATGTGTTGGTTAACACACATCAAGGAAATATTCCCTTCATTGGAGTATTTTAGTTTTAAAAAAAAGCTCCAAACTGTTGGTTTCAGATACTTGGTTTGTGACTTTTCTGCTGCCTAGAGAGTGAACTCACTTGAAATAAATAGAGCTTTTTACAAGTGCTTTTTCATTATAGAGCAAAAGAAAAGCTGGAAGGGGAAATTAATTTTACCTTTTGTTGGTGTAAACTTTTAAGGGCAAAAACTAGGAAATACGCAAATTCTAAAAACCAGGGAGAAAGTCTCTCTCTACTTGCAGTGAAGGGAGTAAGAGAAACAGTGTTTTCAAGAAGTCAGTTGTGAAAAACATTATTTGTCCATGTATATGTCTATCCTTATCTGTTAATTCTTTTCACAGCCAATGAATTTCCATGTTTGCCAAAGCAAGTGGCATGGATTTTGGCAACAAGGAGAGTCTTTATGTATCCAGAGTTACTGCCAATATGCTCCTTGAAAGCAAACCCTCCCCGGGACAAGATTATCTTCACCAAGGCAGAGGACAAGTAGGTGCTTAGATTTATTGAATAAAATGGATACAAATGAGACTCCTTTGTTAAGGAGAATTTCTAGGATGCAAGCTTTTGGGATATCTGTGTATTGTGCAACAGCACACCCAAATAGTAATCTGCTGTACTGTCTAAAAGACTTCTTATCTTTTTGTTTTGTTCTGTTTTTTCCCCTCCTTCATTCCTTCTTCAGTTTATTAGCTTTAGGTTTGAAACATTTTGAAGGGACAGAGTTTCCAAAGCCTTTGATCAGCAAGTATCTCTTGCCAACAAAAACTGCCCACCAGCTTACAGTACGAATCAAGAATCTCAATATGAATCGAGCCCCTGATAATATCATCAGAGTAAGTGATGCATTCAGATTATGGTTTGGTATTTTTCAGATTTGTCTGTCTGGTTGGCATTTGTTATACAAGAAGAGATGTGCTCTTTGTTCCAAGGACCTTTTTGTATATGTGCTGACACTTTCTTAAAAGAAAATGTCATCCTGTTGTTAGCAATGAGGATTTCTTCAAAAAGACCTTATCCTCTGTACTTTGCAAGTACTTATATTACTATTTTGACTCTTTAGAGCCCAGCACTTGCAGACAGGCCTAGTACAACTGTGGCTTCAATAATCCTGACAGATTCATACAAATAAACTTTGAGTAGTGAAGCTTAAACAAAAGTGCTGTCTCCAGTCAGGCTGAAGGTCCAGCTGGTCAAATATCCTGTCCCATAAGCTAAGGGCCGCTGCTGAAGAGAGAATAAGAACCAGAAACACTTAAAGCAAGTACACCAGCACATCTGTTAGAACTTCATGCTTTCTTTCGAGAGAAACCAAGACGGCAATGAGCTCTTGTTCAGCCTTCATTAGTCTTTTTTTAACGTTTCTGTGGGTAGTACCTTATTAAAGTAGTAGTGATGAGAATCGCTTAATTCACACAAACTTTTACAGAGCACAATCCTTATCCTATGTCCCAGCAGTTACTGGATAGGTGTTCTGACCACAGTCGTCTTGTCTTGCGTTCTCTCCTGTCTCCACATAGTACTACAAAAAGACAAAACAGTTGCCCATTCTGTTCAAGTGCTGTGAGGAAATCCAGCCTAATGAGTGGAAGCCACCTGTGGAGAGAGAAGAACATCGCCTGCCATTTTGGCTAAAGGTAGTTTCTGCTATTCTTCATCCAGCATAGGGTGGTTTGTTGTTGTTGTTGTTTGGTTGATTTCTTTTGGGGTTTTTGTTTGTTTGGGTGGTTGGTTTTTTTTCTTTCTTTCAGCCTTGGTCCAGAGTGAGTTGTTTGGTTAGCCTACAGCTCTCTGAAGTCAAAAGGCAGTCTGATTGTATTGCATGGGAGCCTGCGTTATCCGGAGTCTAGCTAGTAAACGTAGCAAGAACAGTAGTACTTAGCAACCTGAAGTATTATACACTACTCTTGGTGCTTGTCTGCCCAGCTGCAGTACATGATTGAAGTTATCGTGGACATACAGAGTTTGTTGTCACATCCTTGTTTTTCTACGTGGGTGTATTTCTAATGGCTCTGGTTTCATGTGTTGATTTTGTTATTTGGCTTTGTTTATTTGTTAATCAACATAGTCTTACCCTTGCCTTATGCTTAGCGGTGTTGCTGTCTCCCACTGTGTTACAGCCATGAGAGAGGACGTGTTCTTCCCCCTTAAAACCTCACCTTCTAAGAGGAAAGAAGAAATCTGGGGGTTTGGGGTAGGGTTTTTCAAGGTTATCTTCACCTGCAGTGTGGCTGTTATTTTTGTTTTACCCAAATGTCTTACGCTTTGTAAGGATTCTTTCTCTGAGATTCTTTGCACAAGGAAGACTAAGTTGGAGGCGTAGCGACCATGCCTGCGAGTCAGTCAAGGAAGACTGTGTCTGAGGAAAGAGTTAGTCTCAGATGCCATAAAATCCAGTTCTCTTAATCACCCATTGTATTTCATTGTTACAGTGAAGCTTCCTTCCCACAAAATCTTGTATTTACTAAAGGAACCTTTATAAAGGAATTCAGTTCTGTTGTTTCTTTCAGGCTCTCAGATTCTTTTGAAGGCTTTGGAGTAAAACTCGTGAATATAAAGTAATATTCAGTAAATATAAAGTAATATACAGTAGTGTAAAGTAAATAAAAAACGCTTTACTTCTAGAAGCAAGTTGCTGTCTGTCACCTTCCGTGGTACTGTTTCAAGGTGGTAACAGAGGAATGGCCTATGGACTGTACTAATAAACTCTTGTTCCCTTTAGGCAAGCTTGCCCTCTATTCAGGGGGAATTGAAGCAATTAGCAGAAGATGCCAGGGAGATGCCAGGTTCACCTGATGCAGAATCTGTCTTTTTGGGGACAGGAAAGGAAACTTCAGACACAGAATACGATGAAAAATACCCTCTACTCATGCCAAAGGGACTAGTACTGACCTTAAAGCCCCTCGCCAATCGATTCTCTAGGAGAGCATGGAGGAGGCAGAGGTCTTCAGCTCTGAAGCCTGTCCTCATTCGACCGAGTCCTTGTCTGCAGCCCAGTTCCAACACTATTAACATCCAGAAGACTGTGAAGTTGTCCCAGTCAGAAGCTCCTCCCAGCAAAGTTATGGTTCAGATTCCTCGGCTAATCCAGCCAGCTACAGTTATGCAGACGGTGCCAGGAGTGCAGCCTTTGAGTGTTCAAGCAGTGGTAGGAAGTGGAGATGGCTTGGAATTTCAGAATGTGCTCTCCACTTCGCATTCGGACTCCAGACAAGCTTTCTCAGCTGCTGTACCACCAGCTCTAGTGTCCTCAAATCCAGTAACTTTTCAGCCAAAACTGATGTTGCCAGCTTTGGCCGGAGCAAAAATACGCAAACCTTGTGTTCGTAAGGGATACCAAAAGAAAAAAGGGACAAAATCTGCCCCACTGATAAAGACTTCACCTTTGATTCAGCCATCTCCTGTCATCCTTACTGTACCTGCTACCACAGTGAAAGTGGTCAATATAGGCAATGGTTGCAATATGATTCAGCCCATAAATACAACAGTTGGTAGAGGCACTCAGGCTATTCCAGTTACAACCTTATTGGTCAATCCATCCACTTTCCCGTGTCCCTTAAATCAGCCTCTGGTGACTTCTTCAATCCCTTCGTTGATCGTCTCTCCTAACCCTGTTGGTCTTTCTGCATCATCTGTCGGTGAAAATGAAGAACAGCTGAATCTGGTTCCTTCCTGCCCTGCTGGAAATAACAAAAATACCTATCCCACGGTGGAGCCCAAGGTTGAACCCCCAGAGTTGTACGTTTCGTGCTCTGCTGTCTCCCCTAAAAAGGAGTGTAGTACAAATCCTGCCACTTCTAATAATGGCAGTCAGGAAAAGGTAAGTAAGAGTGACTGCTGTAGCTGGACAGTGGTAGAAGGAGATGAGAACGCTTCAGAGCCGTTGTCTGTGGACCTTTTGCCTCACTTAGAAGATCCAGATGAAACGGTGAAAATTGAGCCTGCAGATTCAAATGATGGTACCAAGGAAGTAAATCCAGTACAGAAGAGGGATCTTTTATGTGCTGAAGTGAAGGAGGAATTCATGCTGGATCTCGGCCAGGAACTGAACATGGAGGCTGCATGTTCATGTTCAGATGACCTGAAAGAAATTAAAAAGGAGCATACTTTGTGTGACGAGAAGGGAGAAGAAGAACGACGGGCTTTGCAGTCTTCTCCCCGCGGTGAACAGCAGATGGATGCAGGTGTTGTTGCTGGACCACAAGTAAGCAGTGAGTCTCCAAAGAATCTTTCGTGTACAGCAGATGTTGAGGCAGAATTTAGTAGTCCACTAGGAAGACCAGAGGATTCATCCAGTATAGATGGCCAGTCTGTTGGGACACCAGCTGGCCCTGAAGCTGGAGGAGAGAGAGAAGGACAAGAGGAAGAGGAAGAAGACGACTTTGATGATTTTACACAAGATGAGGATGAAGAAATGTCATCAGCCTCAGAAGAATCTATTCTTTCAGTGCCAGAACTTCAGGTAAAAGCAAACAAAACTTTAAAAAACTTGCTAATGACAAATATCAGTGTCCTGAAACGCCCTAGTGCAGGCAGAGCAAATCACAATTTGAATCCAATTGGAAAGCTGTACTGTTAACTATATAATAGCACGGTATTGTTCTGTTTTACAGAGAAATTGGACACCACATTTTTCTGAGAAGATTTTAAGTCCAAGCTAAAGGAATGTCTTGCAAATATGCAGATTTAAATTCTGCTGAGTTGTAAGGACTTCCTCAACTGAGGCTGTTCTTAATAAGAAGTACTTTAAGTGAAAAATATTTTCCAGGTCACAATTCCAGCAAGCCTTTAAGAACTAAGATGATCATTAAGGAATCCCATGTAAATCATGGCTTTTATAAGTGGCAGATTCTGAAATTTAATTTTGTGCATGATACAAAAATAGGTAGTTCTGGTTGTTGTTGAATTCTGTCCCTTCAGTAGAATCCTCTAGTTGGTCAGATGTTGATCTGTGAAATTGGCTGTTAGAATTATGATGGAGTGAGCTAGTTGCTGAATGACATTAAAACAAACACTAAAAGAAAACAATGTGAGGTCTTTTTGTTGTTGCTTTCTAAGGAGACAATGGAAAAACTTACTTGGCTTGCAACAGAGAGACGTTTAAGCCAAGAAGGAGATTCTGAAGAAGAGAATTCCCAGGAAGAGAACTCTGAGCCTGAGGAAGAGGAGGAGGAGGAAGGGGAAGGAATAGAGAGTTTACAGAAAGATGATGAAATATGTGGAGATGTATCAGAGGAACCTAAATCTGCCTTCACGTTGACAAAGACGGCTCCGCAGGTGGAAGCCCACAGAATGCCAGCAGGTAAGTTCTGTGGGTTTCTTTTGACACAGGGCATGGGGAAACAGAGCTGCTCTCTGCATGAAAAGCAAAACCATGGGGAAACTGTATCTAGGTTTAATTTCACTTAGCATATCTGAACTTAGTGATGCTTTCCATATGGAAGTTAAATTTTGCAACACAGTCACAATTCTGTAGAAACAGTTCTTACATAGAAGCCCTCGTGCATGTGAACCGAGTGTCTTTACTCCATTGTAAAACATGTACGCTTCAAAAATTTGCAGACCTACAATTTGTGGTTTGTGTCAGCTAATACCCAATACCTACATAAGAACAATATTAAATAGTCATATCTTTGCTAAACTGAACTTTGTGTTATAAGGTCATGTGGGGAAAAATAAATGAAACAAAATAATACCTTAACAGAATATAGCAAGTGGTAGATGAATTTGAGCAGGGAACTTTGAGGAGGTGGACCTCAGCCCATTAGACAGATTCCTAATCTGAAGACATAAGAATCTCGATGTAGCAATTCTCAGTACACTATTTCGTTCCCTATTATGTGACACCAGTTTTTTATCTGTGATGTTAACGCTGTTCATGTAAATAATAAGCTAAAAGAATAATTTCCAAGTGTTACAGCCAGCTCTGATGCTCGTATCGTGTCTCCGTTCACCCACTACGATTTTTTTGCCCCTGGTATGCAGTAGCTGTATCTATTAGTTCTTAGTAGATTGCTAGCTGAGTAACAGCTAGGATGGGTTTGTTGCTGTTTCCAGAGATTTTTCCTGTCAGATGCTATAAAAATAAACAGCCAATGTAAAATATGTTAGCCAGCCTGACTAATGAAAAGTATATTGCTCATGCACTTACAGGAGAGCGTAAACAACTCATCGCTGTCTCTGAAAACCTAATTTTCTATTGCAATATTGATCTAGAAGAGTAGTTGTCTGCCAGCTGAGGGAATGTATGAAAAGTACCTGTACAACTTGCTTTGTGCTTCTTCACAGGAGAAAACTTGAAAGCCCCTGGGAAGAGCAGGAGCTCCCACAGAACCAGAAATAAGAGGGGACGGGCTCGTGCTAGCAAAGATACATCTAAGCTGCTCCTCTTGTATGATGAAGACATCCTGGAGAGAGATCCCCTGCGGGAACAGAAGGATCTGGCATTTGCACAAGCCTATCTATCCAGGGTAAGCCAGACCAGTGTGTAACCCAGAAATAGGAACATCAAACGTTTTGAGTCCTCCAACACAGTTCATGCCTGAGCCACGTAACTGCCAGTTCTAACTGGATGCACTGGACCTGGTCAGGATGGAGTTACCTTTCTTTATAGCACCCCATATGGTGGTCCTTTGCTTATTAAACTGTCTTTATCTCGGCCTACGAGTTTTCTTGCTTTTGCTCTTCCTTCCCCTGTCCTGCTTGGGGGAGGCAGGGAGTGGGTGAGTGGCTGTGGGGGTGCTTGGCTGCTGGCTGCAGTCAATCCACAACACTGGGCCTCTTTTAATTTCAGAATCTCATAGTCTTGGATTTGGTTCCCTTCTCTCTTGCGAGCAGTTCAAATTTATCTTTAAGGAAGAGGCTTGGTTGACTCAGCAAAACTGGACGCACTGTGTAAATTCTGAGTAGCCAGGGATCAAAGATTGCTAAATTAACTTGTTTTCTTCCTGGATGTTATGTAGTCCTGTAAGGGTCTGTTGCTCTTCCCAGGTGCGTGAAGCCTTGCAGCATGTTCCTGGAAAGTATGAAGACTTTCTTCGTGTTATCTATGAGTTTGAGATTAGCACGGACAAGCGAACAGCTGTGGATCTCTATTCCACTTTACAGAAACTGTTGCATGACTGGCCACAGTTGCTCACAGATTTTGCTGCCTTTCTTTTACCAGAACAAGCTTTGGAGTGTGGACTGGTAGGTAGAATGAAAGAAGGAGAACAAATTTTAAGCAATGTGAATGCTTGTGGGAGTGAAAGGATAAGGAATTCTTCCTAGGGCAAGAAAGGTAAACAGCTGGTAAATTACTTGCTTACCTTGCTGTTTTATTAATCAGAATTGAAAAGTCTAGTGTTTGTTTTAAGTCTCATACTAAGTATTACTGTGGAGAATCAGCCTTTCCCAGTTAACTGCAGAACCTGACTGCAGAGACAACGTGCAGATACAGCAAGTGGAATGGTTCCCTTGTCTCACAAATCAGCCTTCCACTTTGTAAGACAGAGGTTTTCACCTGTTACATTCTTTCTGGATTTTCCTATTTTATGTGCATACGGTTGAAGCAAAACTTTATAGCTCATGTAAGTATTGATTATACAAAGTCTTGTTTCTCTTCCTCCACCTCTTCCCAGTTTTGCAATGGGTGTCAATACAAATGGAAAACAAATAGCGAGACAGGCATTTTGTAACTCGCTTAAGCCAACTAGAGATGCTTGGAAATACATTCTTGAACATGAGACGTGAATCTTTTTCTTTTGGTCAGTTTGAAGAGCAGCAAGCATTTGAAAAAAGCCGGAAGTTCCTCAGGCAGCTGGAGATCTGTTTTGCTGAAAATCCTGCCCACCATCAAAAGATCATCAAAGTTCTGCAGAGTTGTGCGGACTGCCTCCCCCAGGAGATTGCAGAGGTAATCGGGCATCCGGGTATCTCCTTTCGCTCAAAACCCCTGAGAATGCAGTTAGCTAGCCTGCTTCCCTGTTCCCATGTGCTGCTCTTTGAAACCACAAGAGTTTAGCAAGTGCGATCTCCCTCTGTGGGGTGTGGTAGAGAATTGAAGCTGCCTCTTCAAGAGGGTTTACAATTAACTGGCCTGTATGAGTCTCCTCTCTCCTACCTCCACCTTGCTTTTATCACCTTGCGGGTGAAATTTTAGCTTAGTGCCTCCTACAGAGTCTGCCTAGAATTTTTGAGGGATATTTCTATGCCAATTTGATAGCTAGGTGTGGGATGATCTCAAAATATTCTTGAAGTAGTACCAATGCAAGCATAAACTTCCATGCTGAAGGTCTAATAAGCCTTGATGTTCCACTTGCTTTGAGAAATCCTTCTGAGAAGAATGTGACGACGTGGAATGAAACACTCCTTTTCTCTGGATTTCTCTCTTTCAGCTGAAGACCCAAATGTGGCAACTGTTGAAAGGACACGACCACTTGCAGGATGAGTTCTCCGTTTTCTTTGATCACTTACGGCCCTCAGCCAGCCGCATGGGAGATTTTGAGGAGATCAACTGGACAGAAGAGAAGGAATATGAGGTGGAGTAATCTTTCCCCCAAGACCAGAAAAGATAAAAGCAGAGATACTAGACATGTTTGAACTTGAAGGACTCAAATTGAGCCTGCATTTCCAGAGTGAGGGAAGCAGCAGGGTGGGATAGCTGTTGGTGGACTGAAGCAAACTTTACAAATCTTTGTACGGTATTTATGTCTCTTCTAACATAATTGAACTTGTGATGTCCTGGAACTGAGCTCAATATTCAGAAATTCATGGGGAAAATGAAGTTTGGTCTGCTGAAGAGCTATCATGATAGAGCAGTTTTTGTGTGTTTCTTCTTTTGTAGTTTGATGGGTTTGAAGAGGTGTCTTTGCCAGATGTAGAAGAGGAGGATGAACCACCCAAGATGCATGCAGCCTCAAAAAATAAGAAGCGGAAGGAGATCGGAGGCCAGAACAATGACAAGGTGGGCCTGGGGTATCTCACTAATCTGCCTATCTGGACTCTGAGCAAATGCATGCCCGTGAGGATAAACGTGTCAGAGAGACATGACAACAGCCTAAAGATTTGAAGAAAGGGGATTGAAATGTTTCCATTGTGCTTTGCTTGCTAGCAGCATAATCGCTTTAGTCTTCTGAGTGTGCGCAGAGTGCCACTCAGCCCTTCCTGGCTCCCTCTGGGGTTAACCTTCCCCTGACTGTCATCTTTGTGTACCGTGCACATTTGTCAGCTGGAGTATGTCTGTTTCCAGGAGGTCGAGTGGGTAGATGGGATGAAGGAATGTTCATGTTCCTGCCATGAAGGGAGTAGCGATCTCAAGCTAAAGAAAAGCAAAAGGAGGACCTGCAGCCATTGTAGTAGTAAGGTTAGTTGATAGGCCAAGTCACTGGAGTGGTGAGTGGAAAGTAGAGTCCTGCCAAGAGTCCCACTGTTGTGATGATCTGTCCAGCCTCGGGCCTCGTGTCTCCAAAATAATGTGTTGAGGAGGAAAGTAAATCAAAAGATGACCAGTAGTGTCTCCCTCTTCGGAGCTCTGACTGCAGTACTTGGCCTTCCCCTGTCTACCTCCTGCTCACTTTCTACTGCCCCTCCTTGCTCTGCTAAATAGCGTCAAATTTGATATTCTTCTGAGTTGAGAATAAGCTTTTTTAGTGGAAGATGCTTGCGTGGCCACTACGTGAAAAGAGCTGTGTCTGTTCGTAATAATAAAAAAGATTCAGCTTTCTAAATGAAAATATATTGCCAAGCTGAAGCCGCTGTTAGGGTCAAGGAATACTTTGGAAGCAAAGGCCGAGGTGTTTAGGTTTGGATTGATATACCCCATCTGTAACTGTATGCCTGTATATTGATTTGCAGGTGTGTGAAAACAAATTTTATAAAAACAAAGATTCTCAAGAGCTGCCTGCGAGCCTTGTGCAGCAAGAATCAAGTCCTCGGCCTGAAGGGAAGGATTCTGGAATGTCTAAGGAACCCGCAGAAGAAAGCCTGGAGAACAGAGATGAGGGAGAGGATGTCCAGAGCAGAACAAAAAATGTATCTCGGAAAGTGGATTCTCTGGCTTCAGGTATGTGAAAGTCTTGTGTACAGACAGGTGTATCATTCATCTCCAAACTGGTTCACACAAATGAAAATAGGTACAGGACTTTCTAATGCAAATTTATTGAGATAATGAGAACTTCTAATAATCTTTTTTCATTTTTTTCCTTGTGTTTACCCACTCTGGATGCTCTACACATGCATATATCCAGAGCATTCCCTTCAAAAAAAGCTTTCCTGACCCTTTTCAGAATGACCAGTCCATTTAAGCTTCTCTTGCTAGCATACTGATCCGAGTCCCAGTACTGCCAGTCCATGATAGTTTTTTTCCAGTTTTCATTTTAGCACAGCAATTCAAAATCACCATCTCTCTAATCTTCCTTTAAATGATCTCCTTCATGTTACTTGTTTCTCCTTCAGTCTGGTACAGACAAGCGGAAACGTGATTATTGCAGGATAAACCTGAAAGAGATCTCTTCCTTCTTGCAGCAACCATGTCTCAGTTAATGCTACTGTTGGAGACAACGCACAGGTCAAATATAGCGGTTTAAACGTAATGCAACCTGATGTCTAGTTTATAGTGGTTTTTGTAAATAGGGTGCCAAGAGCCGCAATGTCTGTCTCGCTTGAGAATTTTGTTCTGGGCAATGCACGTAAGCTTTTTGATGTGTTCATCACTTTTTCACACAGCAGCTGGTTGTAGTAACCCACAATGGTGAAGAAAATTGACTGCAGAGTGCCGCCTTTGAAGTACGGGATGGGTAAACTGTGGATAGAATTACAGAGCTGCTCCCAAACTGTGTTTTCATTTACAGCATTATGCTCTAGAATTAAAAAAAAAAAAAATCTCTTAAAAAGTAAATGAATAAAGCCTCCAGAAGTTTTTCTTACTAACAGCTAGTCTAATCTTGTTTGGGTTTCTTACCAGGATCTCAGCTGGAAGGAAAGATTGTCTCCGGCAGACATGCATCTTACGAAAAAGCTGCGCTGCCTGATAATCGGGTGCACGAAGCAGGTGTCAGTGCTGTCGTGAGTACTGCAAAGGACAGTGACTCTTCTATCACTGGCCCCAGATGGGCACATCTACAAAAAGCTACTCTAAAACTACCTCAAGAAACCAAAGACTGCCCTTGCACTGTGGGAAGTGAGAGTAAGGGACTAAACCAGCAACATCAAGGAAATGCAGACGCTTCCCTTGGGCTGAGCAGAGATCTGCTGCTGTCTTCTCGTTCTGCTACAGTAAAAGGTTTAACGGGACCTAGTTCCTCTTCTGGAAAGAGTTTATGTCAGACTGAAGGGCTTCATTCTGATTCATCAGATAAGCTCACAGTCTTTGGTCATGCTTCAAAATTAGATGTGAAAGAATTCGAGGGACCACCTTTGCCTCTGGAAGGAAAACCTGAGGCAAAGCAGGGTTGGATAACAGCGGGTAGAAAACCAACATTGGGTAAGAGCTGCAGCTCACAGTCCCCTGATAATGGCGTTTTGGAAGCAGATGATACTGGAAATCTTCCTGAGAGCAGGTTAAAGTCAAACGCAAACAACTGGTTCCAGGTGGATCAGCATTCCGAGCAGCTAGAACACAGAGTGGTTACGGCCTCCCCGGGGCAAAAGGAAGAGGAGCAGCAACAGCACCGAGTCACAGAAGCAACCGTGTGCGCCAAGAACAGCAAAGTCAGCTCGACTGGGGAGAAGGTTGTCCTCTGGACCAGGTATATCTGCCTGAACCGCAGCTTACATCCTTCGTGCATTCAGTATTTGGCTTCAGCTTTCATATTATAGAGTATCCTTTATTTTAATTTTGTATTCCCATTTTCTAATGTCTTCTGCCCCTTCCCTTTGAATGTTCCTGCCTCGTTTCCTCTAACTGCAGTCCGTCATAGCTGCCATCTTGGTCCTAGAGAAATGCTGTCTGCTTGTGGCAGTGTGATTGTTGTCGTACTTCAGGCTGGGAAAGAATTTTTTTTTCTCCTTCAAAAAGCTTAAAAATAGGCTAAAAGCAGCTCTGCTTAGAGATGTGTCTTGTGATCGGTGGTGGTAGTAGTAGTAAAGGAACAAGCCTGCTGGCCTTGCTCCGTGATTGTTATCCTTACCCAGGAACAGGCCCCTCGGGCTTGTGGTGGTTGAAGTACGTCAGCACTTGGTTTTGGCTGCTTTCATAACTACCGTACTGTTTTGCAGGGAGGCTGACAGGGTCATCCTTACCACCTGTCAGGAGAAAGGAGCCCATCTGGAAACCTTCCATGCCATCTCGCAGAAACTGGGCAACAAGACTGCTAGCGAGGTGAGGGGTTGGTGTGGAAAAGCTTGCATCTGCTACAGTGAATGGGGAAAGGGGGGGGAAAGGAAGGAAAGGTGGAGGTTTGCTGTCTATTAGTCTCCCAAACTTAACTTTAATTTGATGCTGCATCAGAGAAAAATCATCCCAATTGCAAATAAAAAAAAAAAAAAAAAAACCCTTATCTGTTCTGGTGGAGGCAAAAATCCTGACTGCCGTGTCCTTTTTACAACAGTGCCATTGATATTCTAGCCTTATATTTGGTACCAGGATTGTTTCAGTGACTGCTACTTGGGTCTTCAGCCTTCTGCTTAATTGCAAGGAATCTGCTGGGGTTTGTCTCTTAACCTTCCCCACATCGCTGCCTAGCAATCTTCCCAAACTGCCAGTTTTTACCTGCAAGTCAGGAGAATATAACTGTTCTTCCAAAGAAAACAGAACAACCCAAGAAAACAGAACAACCGGGGCTCTTCCATTTCTCCTTCCCTTTGTGATTGAATCTTGCATTAAAAAAAAAAAAATCATGTTTTAATGTAGAAGCACAAACACCCTGAACTTTGTAATACGAAATTTCCGTTTCATACCACTTTTACGTCACTAGTCATCTTGGATTTCCCTTGTTCTTCAGGTATCCCACAGGTTCAGAGAACTGATGAAGCTGTTTCATACATCCTGTGACGGGAGCTCTGAAGATGAGGAGGATGCAACTAGTACCAGTAACACAGACCAGTTGTCAGATAAAGATCTTCTGCTTTCTGAGGAAGAACCTGACGATTAAGGTTTTTCTGGCTCGATAAGCTACTGACTGAATCAGAAGGAGAGTTGTTTGCCAGTTTGCTGCTAGACAGGTGCTGTGGATAAAGGAAAAATATTTGCACAGGTACTTAAGACAGCACCTTTTTTGTTCACTTTCCTGCTACACTTCTGACAAGCTGCACTTCTCAATCTGTATCAAACTAAAGGAATGAAGAAAGGTGTGAGGGGGGTAACATCCTCTAGAACCTGCGGGGGGAGCTTCAACAATGAAATGACAGGAGTGATGCTGGTGGACGCCGATCTCGGTCCATGGTGAAGGTTGGGCCACCAGCCTTTGACAAGAACATGTAAATACTGTACCATAAGATGTCTGTTTTCATGTGGAGCAAACACATGATTTTTTTTGTAAGTTTTCCCCTTGTGTTGACTGTATGTGGGAAAGTTACAATCTGAATTCTGTATTTATTGTGTGGTCTTATTCTAACAGGCAGAGCAAATTCACTTTGTTTTAAAACTGCAAACACACACACACACACGGCTCCAAAAAAAGCAGCTTTCCTCCTTTACAACGCAACTGCAAGTAGCTGGACAACTTCAGCCAGCCTTTGCAACAGGATGTTGCTGAAATGAAAAGAAAGTAGCAGTTGGGCCATCTTTAAAGCCATTCCCTTTATTTTGAAAGTGATCTTAAAGATATTCTTACTTCCACTATCTCTAGTAATAAAGATGAGTTAGTCCGAGTCTGCTTCATCTTCAGATCCATCTGCTCCAAACCCCATCTCGTAGCACTGTGACAGAGTTCTTAGCTCCTGTAGGGCCTCCTGGAAGTCATCCTGTTCGACTCCGGCAGAGAAAAAGCTGGCCCATCGCCGCGTGTTCAGCTTCTGGAGATCCTTGTATAAGCTGTAGAGGAGCGTGTGCAGAACCGGGGAGGACTGCAGGGCTGCTAGTACAGGGATGCTTTCAACAGCTGCAGGGAAAAACATCTTTGTTCAAATATACCTATCAAAACTTGTTTCCCTACCCCATTCTACTTTACAAGCAGTTGCTTTCCTTGAACTCAGCGTAGCATGAGAGTTGCTTAACATGCATAATTTTTGCCCTACGAACACTCAAAAGTGTTGGTTTGTTGGGTTTTTTTTTAATAATTCTCTTTTACCGGCATTAGACCCTACTGCCCCCACATGATCTCTTCCTCTTGCAAAGTAAGCTTGAGGGGCATTTGGTACCTGCTGAGGAGTAACTGGGAGGTTTGTCCAGGAGGAAGCCTTGTCTGGTCAGAAGAGGAGAAAAAAACTGGGGGTACGGAGGCAGGGTATTACATGGCTGCTCAAGCACGTGGGATGTGCTGTAAGGAAGAAGGTGAATAAAGTTATCCAGAATTCGCTCTACCTTCAGTTTCCAGTTAGTGTTCCCTGTTCTAAAAAAAAAAACCAAACCAGACTGTTACCAACCTGAATGCCCCAGGAAACAGAGCGTGTAAGTAACGCTGCAGAACCTCCTCGGTGCTCTCGCAAGCATGGAGCAGAGAAGCGGGCTGCTTTCCTGGACAGCTGCTGCAAAGAAAACCAATCCACGGTTTTCCAGGGGACTTGACTGAAGGCGTCAGTGACTCGGCTGCTTTTTAGCAGTTTTGCTATAGAGTTAGTAGCATGTAACGGGCTAGACCGCTAGACTGACACTCCTAATGGGAGGATTGTGAATGGCTTTTGTAAGAAGTCATTGCTGTTGAGAGTGCCAGAGTTCTGAAGGGAAAGGTGCAGCTCAACTGCCAATTACCTGATGTGACTTTCTTTGCAAATTCCTCGTAGCACAACAGACTGAGCAAAACAGCAGCTGACCTTTTGCTCCCTACATGAAGACAGAAGCTTCCAGGGCACGTCCTGCTGGTAGGTGCATAAAGTGTCGGGGAGCGAGTAGCCACGGAGGGCAGGAAAGGGAACAGAAGCCCACGCAGCCACAACCTACGAGTCGGAGGAGGGGGGACAAATCACGATCTAGAACACACTCCCCATGTCCTGCGTGTCTTTGGATGTGAAGTGGAACAGCAGCTCCTGCCTACAGCAGTAGTTCAGGTAGAGCTGAGAGGATCAGAGGTTGCTGTTCTCTGCTCTTACCTTTCTCCCGGAGAAGTTAAGTGTTTCAGCAAGGTCCATCATAGAGCCCTGAGAGGAACAGAGCCGGTAAGGAGCAGTGAGGGTATCGAGTGCTGCTGCCAAAATCGCGCTACTGTGGTAGTTAAGTGATGCCTATGGAGGGAGACAAACGGAAGAGTTACAGGACAAGTTGAATTCACCTTAACCTTATCTTAATCCTTAACCAATTTTTGTATATTTAACTTAAGCATACTGTAAATTGTGCTTTTATATAGGTTGTGTTTAATAGCTATTTCAGGTTTTGAATAAGCACGTCAGCTGTCTGCTAACAAATGATCTGTTGCCAGTTTTCTTGTCAGCAGCTTCTTGGTGCTCAGACAAGGCTGGAGTCACACACTCCGCACATGACGAATAATGCAGTCACGCTTTTTCTTCAGTGCCGAAACTGAAGGCAGTACACTAACTGAAAGACTGCAAAAAGGGAAATGTGGTAATAGTTTTAAGAGTACGAAACTATGGGAATGAAAGCTGGCAGTTAAGTCTCTGCTAACAGTGAAAAAGCAGTAAAAAAAAAGTCTTTTCTGCTTAGCAGAACACCATCATGAAAAAACATTGCTAAAAATACACAGCTGGAGAAAACACTTGTAGAGAGCGGTAAATCTGAAAAAGCTGAAAGCCGACCAAGGCAGGTGTTTCTAGGTAAAGCACTATTCAGTACGTACATCGTAGTTTATAAATGGAAATGTAACGGGAGGTTGTGGCTTGATTCCTAGACTCCCACTGAGCGACAGCGGGCAGAAGAGCGAGCTGTGACTGGAGAGATGGACAATTCCTAGGGCTGTGTTCAGCAGTCTGTAAAAATTCTTCTGAGAATCCTGGGGGGGGGTTTTTAACCGTTAGAATCTTAAAGATGCAAACAAGGAAGGGTCTAATCCAGACTGGGCATGAACGCGTCACCTGTTCTTGTGTTTTCCCATTGTTCACTTACTCCCACGTTACTCACGACTGGAGTCAAGCCCCAGGTCAGGATTCCTTTTCCTGAGTACTCATCGTAGAGCAGTTCTGTCACCTTGGCACCAACTCCAGAGAATCCATTGTGTAGGTCACAGAGGACTTGAAATCCCTGCGTAAAACCATGGCAGCATCTGAGACTCTACTTAATCTTGAACAGAAAGTTTCCTGAAAGAAAAGGGAGTTTGGACTAAGCTGTCAAACCTGCAGATAATCACACTCTTCAACATAGAAGTGCAACCGATCTTCCAACTCCTCTATGCAGCCAGGATCCTGCAGGAGCTTTTCACCTTGTCCAAAGGCTTCTAGACAACCACACTCCCTAAGGAAAAAAAGGGGGGGGGAAAAAAAAAAGCTTATTTTATCCCCTCTTAATTTTTCCTTGAAGGCAAAACTAAGATCCGTTCTGGACAACAGATTCTGAACCAAACCTCTAGGACATACCCGTCGTGCATGTACTGATGGATGACGTAGATGCTCTTGGGATGCAAGTGCACATTGAGGTAATCGGACCAGACCTGCACGCTGCCGCCCGAGTAAACCGCCTGGGAAACAGCGACTCGCGAAGGGGCAGGGGACGCGCCTGGAACGAGATAGGTGTGAAGAGCGAAGGTCTTTTCAACTCTGAACATCCCCTTGGATAAAGAAAACAAACCCAGCTTTTTATCTTGTCCAGTTTCTTATCCTATTTGCTGCTCTTCGACCCATCCTTCTGTAAGCAAAGAAATCTCATCCCATAGTTTTCCTTCTCCCTCGTGCCCGTTCACTGGCAAGTTGTCCAGCATCGGCCTGCCGTCACAGGGCTCGTTCTGCCTTTCTAGAACCCCTGGATCCCAGCGAGCAAACCGAAGCCAGCAGGGCGGCGCAAACCGGACAAAACACAGACAAGTAACGCACAGAAAAGGCACACGCACCTTGGAGTGAAGTGCCGGAACGTCCCTTTCTGTCAGGGGAAGCGTCTTCCTAAGGGAAAAGCCCGGTACGGGCGTCAGCCGATGCTTGTGCCTCACCCGCCCACGCGTT
>NW_008824360.1:87209-100658 GCF_000699105.1 Pygoscelis adeliae | reverse complement strand
AGTTGGGGACCGGGATGGGGACGAAGGGGTCCAGCGCGTCGAACCCTTCCTGGGAAGGAAAGCCGAGGGTGAGAGCCCGCGGCGCCCGGGCGTCGCCCCCTCCCTGCTGCGGGAGTCGCCTGGGAGAGGGCCCAGCCCGGCTGCGTTAGGAGCTCGAGCAGGGCTCATTCGAAGGAGAATAAAGGAGTACGTGGTCCGGAGAGAGACTAAAGCCAAGTCCCGCCACCCTGACCGGAACGCAGAGCCCGACCCGGGACTTCTCTTTGTTTCCCAACGCGAAGGGGGAAAAAGAAAAATAAAAAGAGGCCAAGACTCACCTTTCCCAGCAACTCCTGGGGCAAATAGGCAGAACTGGGTTTGAAGAGAGAGCCGGTCTGGCTGAGGGTGGTCACAACGGCACCTCCGTTCTAAAGGAAAGGTAGATTGGAAACCCTTTTAGCTGCAAACGTAGCGTTTCTGAAATAGTTACGGACTGATTCTAAACAAGTGAGGTATTTTCTTCTCAGTTACTTCAATTCCAAAGTTCTGTATAATGGACTTACTGAAATGTTCCTAACGAGGTTAACCCTGGCTACCCCAAGCACACAGGCAGCGCAGGGAACACGTAGCTGGTGCTTCCAGCGCCGGCATTTAAACGTGTCATTCTTACCTAGAAATGGCTTTCAGTTGGAACAACTGAAATACTTTAAAAGGGAATTTTCTGTATGCTTTCAAACCTGAAGACTACCTGTTAGAGAGATTGGCACCCAGGGGACTGGAAAAGAAGCAGAAGGAGTTGACCTCCTATAGCGAAAAGTTTAACCGTTTTTTTTTTTTAGGAACTGAAAGTTCTCATTAGTTCAAAAAAATCATAGAACAAAGTGTCATTACGGGTTATTTAATACCTCTAGCTCGGGAAGCACGAGTCATAAACCGGAGTTTGGCACGGTGATCGAGAAAAGCATTGTTATATATTTGACCTGTTCTTACTCTCTTCGGGTGACGTCAGAAACACTGATGAGATACTAACCCTCAACAGTCGCCCTCTGCTCACACTCCTTCGCTGAAGGAACAGTGTGATGGCAGATTCGTGGCTTTATGCTTATTGGCACGTAGCTTTAATTGCTGAGAACCTCGCACCCAAAGGCACAGACCGAACTCACCCAATCGTTCATCATCATCTTCCTTAGATTGTACACAAGCGTCAGCTCCTCTGGAGAAACCTGGTGAAGATCGTCTGTATCACTTTTTTTGCCAGCAGTCTCCATCTGAGACATAAATTCCCCTCCCCTACTTTAAATTAGACTGGAAGGATCGTTTGCATCATTTAGGCACATTTTTGTCTTTGCTTCGACTTAGCACTGTAGCGTTCAGCCTTAGTAATGTTACGTAGAGAAATGCCCCGACCTTTCCTACCGCAACAAGACACAGATGTGCTTTTTTCTTACTGAGAGAACTTTCTTCAGTAGAAGGGTCTAAACGCAGTATGAATTTTGCAGGTCCCTCCAAGCTAGCAAAGCCAAACGTACATCTTTCAGGGATTACTATAGAACTTAAAAATGAACAAAACACCCTCCCTGCTCTCCCTTGCAGTAGGAACGCAAGGAGGAAAGAATCCTTCTTACAGGGCTTTTGTCTTCCTTCTTCAACGTAGTCCTTCCCCAGAGCGCGTTGACGCCGTCCACTGCCACAAGAAGTCGGAATGAGCCGAGATGACATTGCTGCTTTATCTCTTTCAGCACAACCCCTACAGCATCACTGGCGTTCCTCACGCGAGCTAAACCCTTTAAGGAGGAAAAGGCACATAACTCGGGTTGGTTTTCTTGTTAAGATAAAATGCTGGCAACTTTGGGCACCGTCTGCCCTTTCTAAGGGGGAAGAGAGATAAAACGAGAGTCAACAGTCCGTTTGTTCCTTTCAAAGGAGCAATCTGGTCTAAGGTACTGAGCATCAAAGAAGTAGGAACTTTCAAATTCTAATTTTTGCTTCTACCCAAGCTCTCTGTACAGCTTCCTTTACAGATCCATCACATCTTCCACAACGTTTTTTGTAGCCACCTTGTCGATAGGGAAATGCCTTCCATTTCCTAGAACTGGTAAGATCTTCAGAAGCAATTTGTTCTACATACACAATAATAAAAGGTGAGACAAAGCCAGAAGCACTTGTTGTTCCTTACCTGCTCCACCACTTCACCCAGCGGTCTGCCCTCCTCCGTGCTTTCTCGTTTGCCCCACACGTATTTTTTTTGTGTTTTTATCTGCAGTAAGAGAACTACGATTAAACTGGGAACTCAGTAGTGCAAAGGTAGCTTGGCAAGTCTGGATGGCAAGGTTCCTGGTTCTTTGCCAGTGTTGTAGACTAGTGCAGAATCTGGGAGAAGCGTTCATCACAAATGGCCATCCCCACAGTGGGGATTTAAAGTACTTCTTTTTCTACAAAAACTGAATTCCAGTGAAGGCCAAGGTTTGTGGGCTTGTATGCAATACGAGTGCATGCGTTAATACATGAAGCGTTTCGTGAAAATGAGCAAATCTAGAATTCACGTCCAGGTGCTCAATGACAAGAAGCACGTGCACATGCAGTCCCTGAGAGATGATCCTGTGAGTAGTTCTTAGCTACTAACCAAAACAACCTGACAGGCTCTACAAACCTCTTTTAGGAAGCGCTCGTTTGAGGTTTTGAAGTTCTTGAGCCAGAAAGATGCTTGCAGAGGCTGATCAAGCCGTTCTTTGTTATAGGAAGACTGCATAAGCTCCCTGCAGTTTTTCACCCAGAGATGAGCTGTAAGCAAAAGAAAACCGTTGCTTTTTTTTTTTATAAAGTAATTTTAAAGTCAAAATAATTGTACGAGTTGGGTGGTGGGATGTGTGTTTGTATCTCTTATCCTTATTCTGCTACGCTGGTAAGAAAAGTCTGCCGTCCTTAATGGACAAGACTCTCCCCTGAGACCAGGGGAGGTCACACAGACCCACACACAGCATGTCTCCTGTCATGCTCGTTAACAGTGGGGGGGGGAAAAACTGACTATAAGCATGTGAGAGCATGTGAAAATAACTAATTATGTTCTACTTTATGTTGGGGGTTTGTGCTTTATAAGCCTTCTCCGCTACGGAAAAAACAAAGCTAATTTGCTGTGGCCTGCCCTACACCTTTCACTTGAAGGAGCATCTTCCGGATCAGCAAGTGTATTTGACGTAGTAACACAGGCAGCATCGGTGTTCTTACCGTCTGGGATGTGCAGCACCAGCCAGCCTTGCCTTGCACAGTAGTGAACCACGTGACACAGAGTCATGGTTTTCCCTGTTCCTTTCTCACCATCTCCAACACGGACTGTCAAGGAAAGTCTCTAAAAAAATCACTTCAATTTATACTTGACTGTAATTCTTTCGCAAAAGGCATAAAGGAAGTTCAGAGGTCGTAAAAGCAGGGATGGCATTCCATCATGCTTTTGTTCAGCAGCAAACCTAGCCTAAAGAGTTCCTTCTCTCTATATCCTCCCACCCCACTACACCAGAGCTGATGGTTCCCATTCCCTTAGTTGTGTTGATAGCCCTATTTGTGGATCTGTGCCATAAGCCAAATCTGGCTTAAAATAAAAGCATACGAGGTTCATGAACTTTTCAGACTAGCTTTGCTGACAACAGATGTGGTAGAATCACCTCCTGAAGACTAAACCAGAGTGGTCAGCATAGGATCAAACATCCCCCTCATCTGTGTCAACTCACCTGCTTGCATTTGATTTGCATTCTACCATCAAGCAAGTGATTTTAAAAGATACAGATCACATATCTGACAGCTGGGTGTGCAAAGTTGGAGCTTTTCAGGTAAGTGAAAAGTTCTAGAGCTGGTTTTCGCACCATCAGGCAGGCTTCATTGAAGGTCTTAATCTGAGAAAAGAAACAGAACGTGAACAAGAAGCCGGGTGCTGGCACACTACAGCTGCTCCTGACATGACTCCATCTCTGACTGGTACTGTGCAGGGTCTGAGTGTCCACTGCTCTCTCCTCGTCTACCAGGCCAGTCACATCGTCATAGAAGTTTATCAAGTTGGTCAAGCGTGACTTCCCCTGGGTGAAGCCGTGCTGACTGTCCCCGATGACTTTCTTGTCCTTTGTGTGCCTGGAAATGGTTTCCAGGATTAGCTGTTCCAACACCTTCCTAGAAATCAAGGTGAGGCCGACCGGCCTGTCAATGAATCAAAAGTCAACCACCTAGAATTACTAACTCACAGGTAAGAAATCTATTCCTAAACTCAAGTAGGCAGACTACGTTAGCTGCTTATGAATCCTGATCCAGTCACAGCATGATCTGTTTCACAACAGAAATCAAGAAGATTTTTTTGTCGCTGATATAAACTTACTTCGTGAGACAGCCTGTTTCATACAGAAATGTAACTGTGGAAAATATTTCTGTAACTTATTATGTACTCAGAGACGAAAAATATTGGATAGAATGTTGCCTAAGGTGGAATCCTCACACCCTTCTGCTGCTCTTCTGGTTAGGTTGACCGATAGCTTTTAGATGTAGAAAGTAACAGTAAGGACCAGGAATAATTGCATTCTTGCAGCACATCACTGTCTCTTATTCCAACAGGAAAGCATTGTAGTTACGCGATGGATCTGCTTCTTCCCACACAGCAGTCCACTCCCTACAAATCTGCTCTAAGACAAAGTACCTGCTGCTGGAAGCGATAGGGCAGTCCATGTGGAAACACAGCTTTCACCTCCTCAAGTGGAATGCTATAATGGCGACCCTCGTGGTGTTCTGCGTGGTTGGCCTGGGAAGGTAAAATGCAAACTGTAACACTCGGGAAAGTCTGATACCTTTTTTCTGGATACAGAAGGCCTGTGAGAATGGAACAGGGAGGGAACACTCAATCAAAGCGAGTATCTACTTACTGAGAGTCAGAAGAACTAGCATATTAAAGTAAAGCAGGAACTGTAGTATCAGGACACTACTGGCAGATGCTTAAGAGGAGTCTAAAGAAAGGATATCCTACCTGGCAATAAAGGGATTCCTTGAGCTTGTATATGAACCGTTGTGTTTTGTGGGCACTGGTGGCCCTATGCTTCATGAATGTATCTAATCTTTTATTAGTCCACTTGTACTTCTGGTCACCACAATATCTTAACGGTAATATGATCTCCTTTTGAGTTACCTGATAGATTCAAATTTACTTTCTTTAAGTCTGCGACAAAATTATGTTTTCTGGTTTGTTCTTTGCTGTCTCTCAATAGTAATTCCTAATATGCCATTTGCCTTTTTAACTAGTACTCGTTGCTTGAGAACTCTTGTTTTCTGATCTGTTTTCTGGGGCACCAATTTCAAGTCCCCTGTTGTGACAGAAGTGGTCAGTATTATTCCTCCAGCGGACTTGCATCATTCTGCATTTATTTATAGTGACTACTTTAAGATCTCTGACTGTGCACTCTAAGAAGCAGTTGTTACTGGTATCTGAAAATTTAATACCCATTTCATGCCTTGTTATACAGCCTTGTTTTTTCCCTTCATTATTCTGTTTTCCTACCGTGCAGTACTTGCAAAGCACTTATTTATTTACGCTTGGTCTAGTCATCAGTTTTTGTGACTTGTGTGATTAGGACAGTATATAGACTATTCTGCAGTACTTCCTGTGAGACTTTTACCAACTGTTGTGCCAAGCTTCGTCTGGCATTTTTAGCAGCTTTGTGCCAAGCTTTGAAGCCTGTATCATGTCCTGCTCTGCACTTTCTGCACTCTTCCATGGATTTAAAGTCCTCCTCTGGAGGACTGGTTGAGATGGAATCAGAATATAACAACTTCCTTGTTTTCTTTATTTTGCATGGTAATGATCCAGGAAAAGTAGTTTTATTTACAATTCAGAAAGAAAAAGAAGCAGTAATTATTTCTGCCAGCTGTAGCAGATTTGGGGGCTGATCCAGACTTTCCTTGTATTCCTTATTAACTTCGGTGTAGACCCAGGGCTTAATTTACTGAGGCCCAGAACAGATGAGACAATAACTGGTGTGGGCTTGGTCGCTCACCTGTGCAGTCTGGCTGACAAACGGTTTGACCATGAATGGATGGGGAAAAAAAGGTTGTGATGAGTACTGCTCCCCTGACCTGGCTGCCTGCTGTATTCCTCACATGAAACCGTGTGAGCAGCTGTACCTACAGGTTTGACTACTGCCTGCTTTTGCCATGAATATTTTGCTTGTCCCAGTTCCTTGATGGACTCTTCATGTGCAGCTGCTGCAGCTCTATTGCAGACCCATGAATTCTCTAGCCCCAGGATTCTTGCTACGTGTTAGTCTCCCTCCCTTTCTTCAGACCAGATTTTCAGTCTTCCAGCATGCAACATGCCTGTTCTCCTATCTTTTGCCTGCCCCCCCTGCCGAAAAGCCCATGGTAACTACACCCCTTTTCCATACCTTACTGAGGACAGGTCAGTGCGTCCTGGACTGTATGGTTTACCTTGGTACAGCTGCAGGATTCGAGGTACCCACAGGCTGGCCAAACTATTTATATGAAGAAACCATTTGAAACCATAACTTCAGCAAACTGCTCTCTAAGCTGCTTGAGTTGCCAAGCTGGTGTTTACTGGTCAGTAAATCTTAGCAACAGGAAGAAAATTTAAAAAATCTGGCTAGTCAATAACTCCTCTGCTGTAAGATGTCACTTGGAGATAGACTAAAGAGAGACTTCAGTCTTTTTTCACGCAGAGCTGTATTTCAAACTCCGGGCTGAATTCCCTAGAGTTTTCCTGCACGTGTTGGACACAGACTAACAGCACCTGTGTTTTTGCACGGCAGTGTTATCTATGGACTCGAACAGAAGAGCAATACTCCGGAGACCATTTTCATTCTCAATTTCATCACTGACTTGCTGCATAACCTTGGGCAAATTCCTTCACTCGGCTCCTCTGTCTGCAAAGTGGGTCAGTATATTTATCCTCATGTTTAGTCACTTTTGAGTTTTGCTAATGGAAAGGTATATAAAAGCTAAGTCTTCTGAAAAATTTAGTTTTCATCTGGTCTTTTTAATCCGTTTTTAATGGGACTCTATGGTGCGCAAGTACAGGTGCAGTCAGAGCTATCGGGTTTGCTGATGAAGCGAGACAGCGGAGCCTCTCTGCTGCAATACGCGATCTGCAATACAGCAAGTCTGAGGAACGCTGATCTGATAAATTAATAAGCAATGGCGGTTGTCACCAAACATCAGGCACGTGAAGTCAGAATGCCAAAGCCAGTTGCCTGGCAACATAAATGGTAGGCACAGGACAGTGGGGACAATCCTTGCCATCTGGACTCTTCTGTGCAATCTATAGAGACACTTGCATCACGTGAGTAAGATCATCTGCATGCTGCTGTTTCCATAGAGACCCCAGAGGAATCAGTATTGAAAGACTCCAATTACAGAGGCAGCAGAAAAGCACCTCAAAGGCTTATTCCATTCATTTATTCCACTTCATTTTGTGCTTGAGACGGAAAGTGTGAGGCGGGAATTATGATGCTGGAGAGCTGTGCTGTGCTGAGGTCATCTGGGGTGTGCTTTTTATCCCCCTTCATAGCCAATCTGGGGAGGTTAGTCAGGGAAGAATAACCCCGGAGTTGAAATTAATGGTGTCTGATGACAAGCTAAGCCACATCTGAGCTTCTACAATACACAGTCTATCTCATCTATGCAACTATAGAGAATGAATCAATACTTGTTCCCAGGAGCTTTCAGGCAGAGGACCAGCCCTGTCTTGTTTAAACCCAGGCAGGTGCACTGCACAGCCATGGCCTGTTTTCCTTTGGGCTGGGGATCATGGTCTAGATGCCTATTATTAGGCCTGTGTACTGCCTTCCCTTACGTTTACTAGAACAACACAATCCCAGTAAGCACTCCGGGCTCCAGCATGTCCACAGACAGACTGATGGAATTTAGGCACTTGCTGTCTGACAATAACAATTGTGGCAGTAACTCACCGGGTCATTCTCGCTGGTATAGAAAACTGCTCTTGGTCTTTCCGCCAGTGTTTGGGCATCCTGGCTGACAACGGAACTTAAGCAATCCTTGGCTGCTGTATGGAGGGCATACCCATGGTCCAACTAAGGAAAGAAAAAGGCAAACAGACAACAAACTTCTCGGCAGTCAAAGATTACCAGTAAAAAATCCAGGTAGTAGTTTGTTTTGTACACTCATTGCATGCCCATTATGATCAGGTCAAGGTAGCATGCAATACAGAATAGAATTCTCTGCAGTTAGAATAAAAGCTCATCATTAGAATGTAAATTCATCATGAAAAACCACATGCTTTAGAACCACATTTCACATTTAGATGCTTGCTTCTAAACCATTTCCATTCACTTGAGTCACCGACCACCTTAAGTCATCTAGAGAGCCAAGCCCTGTACCTGAAAGAGTTATCCCCTTCAAGATTGCTTAAGAGCACAAGTACAGCCATTAAGGTCTTATTGCTGGGAAGTTCCCACAATGTTTCTGCCTACACTGACGAACAGTAGCTAGTACCTTGAAAATTCAAGCTGTCTAGTAATCCACAATCACCTCAATTATTGAGGGATTAGTGCAGTGCTGCCCACTATTTGATATTTATAATTACATTCCCTGCACTGATTTTCCTAACTGTGTCCCTGCATACAGACTCTTTCATTATAGTACAGACGTGGCTGAGAAACTGAAACAGCCAGCTAAGCTGATTAATTCTTTTTTTCATAGACAGACTGCTGAAGCATGCCTGTAAAGCCTAACCAAAACAGGCAAGAAAGTGAGTACTAGAATGACAAGCATTTTATTATGTTATGGTGAAAGAAAATATGAGCATTTGTCAATTAATAAAAAAAGTGTACACTCCAAACAGAGGCTGTGACCAAAGCAAGCAAAACTGAAGGCCACCCTTCGCGTTACTGACTGGAACAGTTGCAGGCTCCACTGTAAACAGAGCAAGTAGTTTCCTATTTTGTCTGTCTGCATAGATGAGAGTAGCCATAAACTAAAGTTTAGAGACAGGAACAGCTGTTTCAGTTCTCCATGGCATGATGCAATTCTGCTGTCGTCCGAGTGTTCCTCAGGGGGTCATTTGAAAGCCACAAGGGCTCAGAAGAAAGTGTAATGTCGGATTACCCCACATCCCATGTTAAACACACAATGAACTCCTGAATCAGCATTTCAGAACTCTTTTTAGGGAAGGAATTAAGCCAGTTTGTACTCAACACTAGATACCTATAGAACAAACTACTGCAATGTAAATATGGAAGATCACTAAACATTTACTTCTGCCATCACATTTTAGCACCACCTTCTCTTGTTCCCATAATGTTCTTTTCCTCCTCAAATCCAAATGATCGATTAGGATGTCTTATTTGGCTATGTTTAAAGTCCACAGAAGTGACTTAATTTACAGCCTAGAGCAAGGCACCAAGATGCTAATTTAATACATGAATAACTAGAGCAAGCAACTATTGTCACCTATTCACCTAGAAAATGTCAGCCCCAGGTCATTTCTACCCTGGAATCATAGTCCCTCTCATTTTCTTTGAGCATCCCACATTCCCTCCTCCTCAAATCTCAAGTGAACGTCTTGGGGCTGTGAGCTTTGCTCACTTAAAAGAAAAGGCAAGCTTACTGCTCTGTGGACATCCTTTCTATGGAGTACCGTACAAATCCTTGTCCCTGACCTGTGTAACAGTGAATGACAATTAAGCAGGCATTAACTTCTTGCTCTGACCGTGTTCAGTTTTTATGTGTCTAGACTCAGCTCAAGACTTCAGTTGAATGACACTTAGTCAAACCAATATTAGCAATACCACTTTTTTAAAAGCACAATCTCAGAAGATCAAGCAGTTGGATTCCCTATGCTACAAAAGCCAGTTCCTAATAAGTTCTATGAAGGGAGTAGAAGACAGCACACTAAGACAGGATGCAAGTGTGAGAGGGGTATGTCTTGAAGTCCAGCCCTCTGTTTTTGCAGCCAAGTACATATAACTTCTCTTTTTCCATCAACAAAACGTATCTCATCTTTAAATTACTACATTTTTCTCCTGGAAGGATACTGTTCTAGAACATCACTTCTTTGAGCCTTAGCATGGTATGTCCTCCTCAGAATCACCATCGAGCCTTGTAGTGCTTTGGAACTTTTCCTTTGTGGACTTGTAGCTTGCACTGGGCTGTAGAAGCAGCTTCTAAGTACGTGGCGACGTGAACTCCCTCCTAACTTTTTGAAGTGCTACAAAATCAAGACAAGCTCCTAGAGTAGTAAATACAACACTACTCACAGCTATCCTGAATTTGAGAGATACAGACTTGCATTTTATTAATTACTGCATTTCTGTTCACAGAATTCATGCACAAGTGCATCTGCATTTTATCAGGCTACAAGAATACCTTTGAGTGAGCTAGAATACCACTGCTAATGCATTATATATTCTGACTTTATAGTAGCAACATGCCACTCGGTCCCGCCTCCTGAAGAGAAGACAGTGGCTTATCACTGATCCCCTTGGCTTCACGCAGAATGCCAGAAACATATACGTATACCTTTCTGGCTCATTGTAGAGCTCTGCGTAGTAAATCCTAACATGTATGTAAGGTTCTCATGTTTTCACATCATCTTTTAACGCAGTTTGTCCTCATAGTGTAGAGTGGATTTTATAGTAAGTTTCCATCTGCCAAAGGACAGAGGAATCTAACTCGGATCCCTGAAATGGCAGCAAACTATCACGTGGTACATGGAGATTAATCACAAAGTCATGTGCCATAAGGTGGAGCTGTTCCTACATGATTCCACATATCTTAGTCTCTAGAAAAGACTGTTTATTTCATAAAGGCTGCCATCATAAGTACAGTACTGTACAACCAGAATCTCGTCTCTGGAAACAAGTAGTTATACAGCCATCCTCTTTAATGGCTGCATATCGCTATGTACTAGCGAAAAAGCATTTAAAAGACAACAGCAAACAAAACAACTGAAATTCTTTACCATTAGGAAGTCATTCCAGATATGCAACACTAATTCATTACGCTGTTTATAATATAAGCAAGCTTTACCGATAGCATAGTGCTGCTGTGTTGCTGTGGCAGAGCTAATATTACTACACCCACCTGAAGCACTGAGCCATCTTTGGCGAAATTATCTTCCCACCAGCAACACAGGCTTTGTGAAAGGCTGGTGGTTCTGTTCTGTGTAAAGGGCTTCTTCCTTTGTACTTTCCAGCAGTGCAGAGCAAGTAGATTCTCTGTTTTCTGAGAAACACTTGCACTGAAGATGTACAATTTCAGCATTCTGGACATTTCAGAATGCTAAACTTTAGTCTTCTAGCAAATGTCTTATTTAAGCCAACTATCCAGGCTTGCTTGCATGTTCTCTCTCTCCAGCCAGTGGAGGGAAATGTAGGAGGAGTAACACGCACAAGCGGTCTGGTCTTGCTTTCCTTTGCCCATAATGGAGTTTACACAACTGGCTTATAGGAGACACTAAGTTTTTAGATGACGAATGTAAGAAGAATCTCACTTCTCACAGTTGTAAACTGCCATTCCAGGTCACAGGACAGCTGAAATATTGGAAACAGCATCATGCTATTACAGGACTTACCTTTAGAGGATGGTGGACAAGTCCTTTCAGACTTCTCAGCATTTTTTCTGCAGAGACAGAAGTGGATTTTTTAGGTTTTCTTATTATGTTTAATATATCTTACGCTGGGAGAGAATCGTTCCTGCCCAAAAGAGCTTAAAGTCTAGGCACGCAAATAATTCAGACAAACTGTCAGAATGCTCTGCAGCAATACAGTTGACTACTGGTAAGCAGCATCATTTGCCTAACAAAAAAATATTCCATTAATTATGTTGCCTTTTTTCAGAGAGACATACACAAAACCCCTTACTTCATAAGTAAAGATATTTCAGTCATCTAGTGAGGAGGACAGATTCTTTTATCAGGGAAGGGCATCTATTTTGACTGCAGCTGTTAAAAGATGTGAGAGCAAGGGCTACATAGCGATTATTTTGAAGAAACTGAAGGTGCTTCTGTGTTTCCGGCTTCATCCCAATCATATATTAGTATCTACTGCTCAGCCATTTTTTATTACAACAGAAGACAGAACCCAAAAGAAAACACTTGAGCAACTGTGATGCAAAAATAGAGGCAAAAAGGTAAATAAATTAGTTAAATCTGTCATCTCTGCCAGCATTCAAGGCCTTCTTCATACCACTTTCTTAGAAGAAAATAATGACAATACTTAAAAAAGATGCTTTAAGAATTCTTGATTGTACTAACTTACACAATGCATTCAAAGCGAGATAATTACCTTGTAATTCCTTAGGAGGAATAGCTGTCTTGGTGGAATCGGTGGTTAACTGCAGTGTTAATGCTAAGCAAGACAAAGATGATTTAACTGCATAGAATGGCATTTACAACTGCTACTGCATAGAATGAGAAAATAACTCCACACTGAAGGACGTTAATTTTGTAAAGATGCTTCACGTTCTTTCATCTAACAATCAATGCACAATACGTATTTGAAAAACAAGCTCCAGTTTTGCTACTCCAAGAATAAGTGAAGATATCAGCCCGTGGAGGCTGGTTTAGTCATTTTACTTTGCCATGCTAGCATGTACAGCAGAAGAGGAAGGAGAAATCCAGTTCCGCATGAGAATGTATCCCGTTTGTTTCAAGAACAGGTTTAACAGTAAAGAAAGTAGGGATGGGAAAGCTGTTTTCTCAAACACAACTAGTAAAATTAAGGAGTCACAAGAACCTGAAAGTTTCTGTTTATTTTGGGCACCCCCAACATTGTGATGGAATTCTTGAATAACTACTTTAACACAAGTTGTAAGGGCTTTTCTCTAGGGTTTGTCTGTCCGTGGGAGAGGAGCTTTAGCAGAAGAGTAGATTAAAACTGCGGCCACTTCACTGATTTGTACCTGGGTCAAGTTAAAGAACTGTCCAACTCAGCATACTGTTCCATTATAGAAAAAATACCTGTCTGCTTGTGGCCTTTAGGAAAGGATTTATAGATCAGAATATGATTTACTAGTAAAAATTATGCAAAGAACCCCAAAAGTTTTATTTGCAGACATTGCCGAAACGAGGACACTAACCTATCACCTCTCCAGACCGAATTAAAAACAAATTTCGGGTGGCTTGCTGTCTGCATGTTTGCTGCTGGCTTCAGGAACCTGAAGCCAAGCGCCAGAAGCACGGGGAGCAGGAGACGGAAGCAGCTTTGGGCTGACCAGCGCTGCCGCCTTCGGAGGGCCGATGTCTGCGCGCCCGCCGCTGCTCCAGGGACCTACTCCCCCGCGCCTTCTCCCCGCCTTTCCCTCCCCCGTGCTCCCCACCGTACTCCATTATCCTCTCTTTCTGAACACCCATAGGGCTGAGATGACAAGGAGACATAAAGCACGTCGTTCATCCTGATCTGCAAGCGGAGGCCGTTCGAGAAAGCCGGGAAAGCTGAAGTTCTGTTCGTAAAACCCGCGAAGGGGAGCTGA
>NW_008824360.1:83182-85540 GCF_000699105.1 Pygoscelis adeliae | reverse complement strand
GCTCTCTGGCTGTTTCTTTTTTTTTTTTTTTTTTTTTGCTTGTTGGGATATTGGCTAGTTTAGGTCAGCGGCTTGTAGACTTTTCTGCTTGCAATCCTCCTCCCCAGAATCATACTTCTGAAATTTTACTTTTATTGGATTTTTAATCCCATTTTAGTTTTATGATTTGGGATTTGACGGTTGAGCCTGATGTATCTTGGCCTTGCCCATCTCTCAGATCAGAAGCCAAAACGTGTTGCTGTCCTTTCCTTTCTATTAGATAGCCTTCTGACATTCTAGCTTCCGTCTTTCACCCTTGGTTTGTGGTTCCTTCACCCTGTTAATTACCTAGCAGAGAACTAGAAACTACTTGGAATGTGGGTTTCCATCAGATGGCCTCAGGACACGCATTCGCTCTCCTAGTAGTTGTGTGTTGTCAGGAGCCAGTAAGGGAAACTTGAGATAGTGCGTTCTTACACTGGTTTTCCAGCCTTGTTAGGAGAGTTTTGGGGAGCAGGGACTGCAGGATGGATATGTGGTAAAAATCTGTGACTTACGTTCATACATTTAAATATACAGTTGTCATTTTCAAGAGCAGTGTACCTTTTTTGCATCTTTCATTGTTTATTTTGATTGTCTTCCTTGCATTAGTGTAGATTGCACCTGCAAAGGCAGTGTTTTCCAAGAATGTGGGAGTTTGTAGGGTTTTTTGGGTGAATCCTGAAAGACTTGTGTTTCACGTGGTCATCCTTGAGGACCTTGAGACCATCCCTGGTGCTTCTGCCTCTGCATGAATGGGGAAGCTCTAGCAGCTGGTTGAACATATGGGTAGAGATGGGCTCTGAAATCATCATCTGTCTGCCTACTTGAGTTCTTAAGAAGCATTCTTACTCGAAAATGAAAGCTTCAGTAGCTTTTCTAAACTGTATAAGAGTATAAAACAGATATTTTTTTTTTTTATTTTGAGGGGGTCTAAGTACATCTTGGTTTTAAAGACAAAATAATCGCAACTTCTTTTTGGACTTTAGTTATATTTGATTGCCACAGGCAGTCATCAGTCATCTAAAAAGCACTTAATGTTTGAGTGATAATGAACAGTAAAATAATCCAAGTCATAATTTACAAAAAGAAGCAGCTTGTTTTCAGTTGTTTTCAGCCGTTTAAACTGTCCTTGAGGATACAAAAAACAGTTTAAACACTTGGTGCAAGAGACAGGCTTATTGATATAAATTATAATGCTGTTGTCACAAGAGAAAAATGGAAATAGCACATATAGTTACTGAATCACAGTTATTTTTAAATAGGTGTTGTTGTCAAATGGATTGTTGACTTTTTTAAAAAAAAATTTTAACTTGTGCTGCCATCGGCAGGAGGTCGACTTTTGCCATTGTGGACACATTTCTTCCACTCCAGTGAGGTCATGTGTTTCATCTCACAGCTTTCAAAAAAGAAAAAAAAAATCTGATATGCAGATCTAATGTGATTATTCTGTGAAAGCAAAATCTGTATTTGTTCCTAATTTTCTGTATCACGGCATTACCTGTTGCGCAGCATGGCTCACATGGTGTGTGTGGCCGTCCTAGCACCGCGGTATTTTTGGCATAACCAAAGGCATTGTCTGCACGTTATGTCAGGAGTTAAAGGTGAAATACTGGTTTACTATGTCCCTTACATTATCTTTTACAAGTTGGGTATAAATAACAAAGTTTTTTGTTCAGAAAAATCCATTGAAAGGCATTAGACGTAGAGACGTACCTCTCAGGAAGTTCCTGAATCACAAATTTAGAGGCTGGGAGAATATTTTAGTGGAATTACCACAGCATATGTTGGGGTTTTTTATGCTTTTCCCTAGGCAATCCGTATTGGCTAATGTCGGGACTAACAGCATAAGGCTAAATGAACCTTTGGTCTGATCAAATACAGGTTTTGTTACGCAGTGTTTAGCAATTTCATATTAATTTGCATATGAATAGTGAAACAACAAAATTTATCAGACAAGTCAAAATTCAGTCTCGTGTTTCCAAACTTTTCAGTTAGGGTATGATATCAGAAGAAGTAAGGTTAAAATATCAGAAGAAACATTATATCTGCTTACAAAGTTTCTTCCCACTGGAGCATACTTGCAACGTGTCATCACGTCTGCCCTCTGCGTTTCTTCCCCCAAAATAAGTGTCCTGCTACCATTTGCTCTCCCAACATGTGGCCTGTACTGTCTTTGCCCATGAATACTTCTGTAGAATATTCTTCTTGACGAGACAGGTACTCTGTTATTTTATGGCTGTCAAAATGTCGTGGTTTAACCTCAGCCCGCAACTGAGCACCACACAGCCGCTCGCTCACTCTTCCCCCCCCACAGTGGGATGGGGGAGAGAATCGGAA
>NW_008824360.1:63148-83116 GCF_000699105.1 Pygoscelis adeliae | reverse complement strand
ACTCTCCCCCCCCCACAGGGGAATGGGGGAGAGAATCGAAGAGTAAAAGTGAGAAAACTCGTGGGTTGAGATAAGAACGGTTTAATAATTGAAATATTATAATAATAATAATAGAATATGCAAAGCAAGTGGTGCACAATGCAATTGCTCACCACCCGCCAACCGATGCCCAGCCAGTCCCCGAGCAGCGGCCCCCTCTGGCCAGCTTTCCCCCAGTTTCTGTACTGAGCATGACGTCCCATGGGATGGAATGTCCCTCTGGCCAGTTTGGGTCAGCTGTCCTGGCTGTGTCCCCTCCCAGCTCCTTGTGCACCTCCAGCCTGCTCAGTCAGCAGAGCATGGGAAGCTGAACAGTCCTTGACTAGTGTAAGCACTGCTCAGCAACAACTAAAACATCGGTGTGTTATCAACATTATTCTCACACTACATCCAAAACACAGCGCTGTACCAGCTACTGGGAAGGAAATTAACTCTATCCCAGCTGAAACGAGGACACAAAACCACATCTAACAGATTCTATTTGTAAAATATTATATTTGACATCTCATATAACGCAAACAGTAACTTTATTTCTGACAAGTGTCTCCATCTCTAAACATTTAAAAAATACTCACACAGGTAATCCAAGGTCCTTGAACTTCTATTTCAGTGACTTCCAGTGCTCCGTGTTGCTGCTTAGGATATGTGATGTGGAGAAATATAGTGGGGTTTTTAGGACACGTTTTATTCTCTTTTTGAGAAAGAACTGAGTGTAGTAGCTGTCTTCCGCAGCAGAAGAAAGACAACAAGGAATATGAGGAGGGATTGTGGGAGGCTGTAGAGTTACTAGTAATATTCTGGGATTTCAGACACTCATTTGAATTTTTTTAATGTCCCCTGGAGCTGAAGCAATGGGAAGAACCAAAAGAAAAACACTCACCTTCCAAATATAAAATCACAGTATGTTTTCGTCAACAAAAGCAGTAGCAGAAATGAAGATGACTTAGTAAATTGGACAGAGGAAAAAAAAATCATTTAATACTGCTTGGGGGGGAACATATCTAGGAGCTGACAGTAGAAGTCAACTCTTGGTAGTTTTTTTCTGGAAAAGCAGGGGATCAGAAGAACAGGAATCTTAGCAGATGATGGGCAAAAAGGGCTTTGGATGCGTCAACAGGGGAGTAAGAATGAATAATAGGTATTAAAAGTGTATATGGCATTAGAAAAATCATTAATGAACACCATTTAGTTCTAGGTAGCACATGTCAAAATGAATGTTAAAATGCTCCCTAGTTAATCTTTTTGGGGAAGAACAGTTACAGGAGGGATTTGAGATCTACAGAATCTACTGGATGAGAGACTGGAAGTTTGATGTGTTTTGCTTCTTAGGGAGATGGTTAGGACATGTCTTCATCATAATTTGTAAGGCTGCATAGCGATTTGATACTAGATGGTTCTTAATCTAGCAAAATTTATGTTAGCGTAAGATCCCGTGGATGAAAGTTGTTGCAAAATATGGATTAGGTCTTAGAATAGAGTCCCCAGGGAAATGGCAGTTTCTTTCATCAAAAAAAGTCTTTAAATAAAAAATGTTGATGTTGCTTTGGAAAGACCTGCTGTGGGTCTGCAAAATGTAAGCAGTGGGATAGGAATTGCTGAGCAGACGTTTTGGCCTGGTGTAGAATGCCATGCTGCTTGATTATAGCAGTACTTTCTAGTCTTAAAAGTTACGAAGCAGTGTAGTTAAATGACAGTGTGCAAGCTTAGAAAATAATTGTGGGCATGGACAATCAGGCTCCACTGCTTTAATTTCCCATGAATCTTACTGGGCACACCAGATGGATATAGTGCTTTTCTGGTAAAGGTCCTTGTAGTGGAAACATGCAAAGATCTCTTTCAGGGATTCGTATCATCGAAGCAGGTACTTTGCAAGTCCATAGTCTGTTTTTCTTACCTGAAGAAGCCTATAGTATAATTAAAAACAAGACTTGCAAATTAACAGAAAAATGTGGAAAGCAAAGACAACAGATATGTACCTTATATCACACAGGTAACTATGATAGTTTTAGGTCTTGAAAGTACCAAATCGTTGGAGTTTTCAGGGTAAATTCATGAAAGCTTTTACAGCTGCCTCTGAACTATGGCTGTCATCATTTGGCTGCTCATTTGCATTGACATCCACGAGGAGATTTTAAGACACGACCTGCAAGAAGAATGGTACAGATCCTGTAGACTGGTGCAAGCAGAGCATACAAAGTGTGAAGAGTCGCACAGAGAAAGCAATGGTGTTACTTAAAAAAAAAAAAGAGGGGGGAAAGAACACATGTAATGGTTGTCACTGGTGAAGCAGAAAGCACTAAGGAACGGGAACAAGTGAAGACCCAAGGTACAGTTACGCACACCTTGAAGGCAATGACAGGGAGCTTGAACTTGATGAGGTAGGGAAGAAAAAGCATTCTTGGGATTCAAAGAGATTGAAATCTAATCAGTTCACGGTTATGAAAATGATCAAATTGGCAGACACATTCTCTATGAATTATAGTGGGGTAATTGGAGAGTCAGAGAGAAGATTACAGTGATCAAGGCAAAATGATTATTAGGTCCAGGATTAGCATTTTTGTTGTCTGTGTAGAGAGGAATTAATGGATAAATAAAATGACCTGCTATGTGTTTATGAGAGCCATCAGTTTTGTGACTTTGTTTCTAGGATAGTTACTGATTCTGTGTTATTACAGAATAAGATTTTAGCACAGTTCTTTAATTCTCAATGTGCACTTTTTCTTGGTCTCGCAGTTTCTAAGGTCAGTGTAGGAGTGTAATTACTTACTTAAAGTCTTGCTATTAAGTAAATATGGAGCCAAATACAGCAGTATAGATGGTGCTGTTTCAATTTAATTTGGTTTCAGATTTTAAGCTTATTAATTAATTTTAATTGTAAGAAAATGACTGAAGTGTTGTAGCGATTCTGGACCATAGTCACTAGAGGAGGAAACATTTGTGTGAACATAGATTTGAGAGCTGCATGATGGCCAGTAGGATTTTCTCCTTTTCTTGAACGTGAATAATAAAAATTCATGCATTAGCTTAGAATTATTCTACTGCTGGCCAGTTTTCCTTTGTGCATTGGCATGTAGGAAAAAGACCATTTTCGGTGACATAGTGTAGCCTAATGGACTGAACATTGGGCCTTGAACTAGGAACTGTCACTGACTTGCTTTCTAGCCCCCTGTGTCACACTGCTCTACCCATTTTTTCTAGTTATAAAATGGAGATTTTATCTAATTACCTCTGGTCTTCTGAGTAATAATACTGTTTTTGATTTTTCAGGATGTTCTTAGTTGAAAAGTCATAGCTGCAGATAGACATCCCTTTCAATAATGTGCACAGAACATGTGAAAATAAGTTTTGTTTTCTCTGAGAATGTAGCCAATGAAGCCTAGCTTTCTAATTATTTGCATTTTGTGTTCTCAGCAGCATTTCTTCTGTCCCCACTAATCCTGGCATCTGACTTCCAACCTGCATCCACTGCAATTGCCTTAGTCCTCTCCCAGTATCACCTTTCACATTCCTTATCCTTCCCCCTTTTTATACAGAGCTTGTGTTTACTGAGCCACCTCAAAATACCACCTCCTCACTGCTGTTTTTCTAATTACTGTCTGGACAAGAGGCATATGGCTTTGGGACCTGGCATGTGCTGATGGGCTCGAGTATGCATGTGCTGACCTGCCAGGAGGCCAAATGTCATAGATAATTGCTGAGCTCATTGAAACCTTTTTGAAACCATTGAAACTCATTTTGAAGTTCACTGAAACCGTTGAAATCTTTTCATAGCATTCCTCACAATTTAGCCTTAATAATTGTATAGAAGATACACGGCAGGGGGGTTGTACTAGGTGACCTTTAGAGGTCCCTTCTGACCCAAACTACTCTATGATTCTACTCTAAGATAAGAACAGAAAATCATGCTGGTTTAGTTCCTGTAATGCTCTTTTCAGTACGTTGGTATTTTTTTCAGACCTGCTTCTGACATACTTCATTTTCAAAAATGATTAAGCTATTTAAATGATTAAGATATTTAAACACTTTCTGCTTAGAACGCCCCTCAAACAAATACGTCCACCTGGATTGTTCTGGTTTGGCTCCTGGAACTTGAGAAAGGAGAACTTCTCTCCCGAGCTGCTGTTAAGGTTAAGTAGGTTTGATCTGGAGAGGTTCCGTGTACCATACCCATGGGGTAGATGGGCATGTGGACAATGTGTTGCCACAGCAGTGTCAAAAAGACCTGATACTTTTTCAGTACCCTACAAAGATTGTGTATATCCTTGTGGTTGTCACATTTCACCAGGAGTTCCTGTTCATCCTATGCACAGAGTCTTTTTGAGTGTTGCTGATTTTCAGGTCCTCAGTTCTGTAAACATTACTTGTGTCCTTTCTCTGACATCATGCTCTAAATATCTGACCATATTGAAATGCATATGTTTAACTTTTTAACCTGTGATTTGTCCTCTTTGATAGTTGCCAATATACCATATTTGTATCTTCTGCAGATTCTTTCTGTGATGATTTTTGTTTCCATGGATAACAATATAATGGGGTACACCGCTTTTGTTTGTTCTTTGGCAGTGGGGGAAACAGCAGCTTATGGCTTTGTGGTGGTCTGTGTGCAAGCACGGGAGGCCGTGCTGGCACGCTGCACAAGTAGCCTGCCAGCCAGGGATTTGAAGCCCTTGCATTAGCAAGTTGATTCAGATCAACTTTTGCTTTAGTTCTTACGGCAGTTAAGATGAAAAAGTTCCCTCGGCAGTTAAGATGAAAAAGTTCCCTCTAATATCTTACTATAAATAGGTTCATTATATATACATAACAGTGCCTCTGATAGTAGAAGCGTGGACTTTTCTGTTCCCATGCTCGAGGAAGTACAAATTGCTGTGTGAATGTATTTGGTGGGGTTGTCTGATGGGGGGGTTTTTTCTGTTCTCCCATCCTTCTTTCTGAACTTCCTCCCTGAAAGTCCTCAACTAAAAAGCAGATTTTGTGGCATGTTTGGAAACCAGTGCATACTTGGGTGTTAAGCTCAACTTAGTGGCTCAGATGGTTGAAATTGGATTGTCTCTGGGTTTTGGATGCTTTATCATAGGTTTCATTAGCTGCATCATTCCTTGGATGCAACTGTTTCAGTGGGTCCAGACTAAGAGCGGCAGTACTAGGAGTAGCTGGGCTCTGCTTTTACATAAGAAAAGTTATTTTGACGATCAATATTAAAAGCCTTAACCATCATTTGAAGTGTCCTGTGGATGAACTGGAAGTTATATTATAATAGTCACATACTTTTGATTTTCATCTATCGTCTAAAAGTGGTTTCACAGATAAATGGTGTATTTGTAGTAGGTTACGGGAAGGGTTGGTGTTTTGAAACATCAGCTGCTTAATCGTGCTTGTCTGAGATATGATTGTTTGCTTTCTAATTGTTTTTAATATTCCTTTTATTTCTGCTAGAAAATTGAAGTTTACTTCTGTCTTTCTTTTTCTTCTTCAGAGTCAAAGATGCTGGCTGCCAGTAGTAGAACAGATCTTCTGTGGAACATATCTCTGTAAATCTTCCCTAAAATTACCCGAAGGCATATATTCCGCCTGTGATGGACCCTCGGAATACTGCTATGTTAGGCTTGGGTTCTGATTCTGAAGGGTTTTCTGGGAAAAGCCCCTCTGTGGTAAACATTGGCACGTTGGTGGGAAAAGGAGAAGTAGAGCTAGAAAGTTGCACCAAGGAAGAAGACGACAGTAAGAAGAAGAATCGGGAGGGGAACAGTGCTGAGAATGGGAAGAATGAGGCTCTGACTGAGGCACAGCAACAGTTTTCAGTGAAAGAAACAAACTTTTCAGAGGGAAACTTAAAACTGAAGATTGGTCTTCAAGCAAAGAGAACGAAAAAGCCTCCCAAGAACCTTGAGAATTATGTGTGCCGGCCTGCTATAAAAACCAGCATCAAGCAACCAAGAAGGGCACCAAAGAGTGGGAAGATGACAGATGAGAAGAATGAGCACTGTCCTTCAAAACAAGTGAGTAATGTGTTTGTGTAGAGTTTTGCAAGTCATAGTAAATTAACTGTATTTAAAAGTTTCTGGCATCTCTGCACGATCATCTTCTACTAACTGTTTTTCCATGTAACCTCTGATATTGAAGATTCTGAAGTTAGAAATGGTTTGATTTAATTTCCATCGACAGGAAAAAATGCTTTTGCTCTTTCACAGCTTGCCAACATTGGTTTTCTTAGCGGTAGTGAAAGATAATTCCCGTGTTAACTTGAAGTGGACATCATAGGTAAATTTCTGAAAAGTAATAGCCTAATTTTTAGTCTCTTGTATAGAACGAAGTAGGGGGTCTTGTCTCTATTTAGACAGGGCTGTGTATTTGCTGTGCTTCTCTCTAGTATTTGGATTTATATTTTTTTCTTACCTGTTAGAACCATTGTTTTTGCTGTGTGTCTTAACTGACACTCTGCAATGAACGTATCATCTAAAAAGTAAAAAAGTACTTTTCCAGATATGTTAGAAAACAGCCCAATGGTAAACTGCATATAAATGCAGTGGCTTGAGAGATGTGCCAGGTATTTTCCAAATGTAAGGAGATAGCCCTGCCTTGAGGATGTCTTGTATTTATGATCTGCATGATGTAACAAGTAGGAGTAGCAATAACAGATAGGGAAGATAGGGTAAATGGCAAGAATTATAAATGTAGATGCATAGATGCTAAATTTTAGAAGTGTTTTGTTGCAGCATGCTCTTTTTTCCAATATACGTAAAAGTTTTGCTAACTAATAAAATGTTAGAATATACCCTCCACAATCTGTATCCTTTTAAGTACATGCCTACTGATTTAAAGCTGAAGTTTTTCCCTACGCTCCCATTTTTCTTGCACCTATCTGTGTTTCCTTATGAGTGCATATTCCTCTCTCCCAGTTTCCTTGCGTGTTCCTTACATAGCCTTGTTGAACTTTGCAACGCCAGGCCATTCAGCGATAGAATACAAGTCCCTGGAAGAGTCCTTTCTTCGCGTGGGTTGCTTGTTCATGGGGATCCTGTTTCAAAGGTTCCCAAGATTTTTCACTTCTCTAGCCTGTGTCCTGTTCATAAGGCTACCTGCATAAGTCTGTCCTGGCATATCTCGTAAGGTAGAGCCTACCCAAAGGGAAGGAAAATTCCTTTATCTTGTACTGCGACGATGTCTGTCTGACATACCCAAACCTTTTTCTTCCCCTGGCATACCCAGACTTAAGTTTTCCTTGAGGAAGAGTATCTTCAAAGAGAAATAATAAATTATGCCTGGAAAGAACAAGTGTGCTGTATGTTACGAGTAATGACTAAAATTGCTTTTTCTAGACTCTACCATGCAACTGCATTGGGTTTTTTTTTTTTCTCCATTATAAACAGAAAGGCATTTTTCCTCAGCCTATCAAACAAGAAATTCTCAAGTGGTACATTACCTAACTTAAAACTTTGGCTATGGCCTTTATTTTACATTCTTCCATTTCAGAACAAGCTTATTATTTCTAATGATTTCTCTAACTTCATCCTGAAAAAATTTGGAAGAGTAGATCACAATTTGTCATTATACTGATGACTTTCTTTTTCTTTCTTTTTTTTTTTCTTTTTTTTTTTAACAAGACTATGTTGCGATGAGTTGAGTATTGGGCCAATCTGGAATATGCAGTCATTGATCTCTCTTGATGTCCGAATTGAGGTGGTACTTGCAACTGAAAATCTCTTACTAGCAAAGAGAGCCATTAAGTATGGAAACTTTCCCAGTGCATCAAGAGATCATGTGCTAGGAATTTTTACCAGGGAGAATAATTAATATTTAAACTCATATGGTGACAGCATGGATTCTTCATTCTTGACATCTTTGTTTATATGCTAGGTTTTTCTTCGAGATCCATAATATTTCAAATGGAAATTAGAAGGTTGGAAAACAAATATTAGTGATATTATTAAATATTATGGATATTATATACGATATCATTGATACTATATCACTTTTTAATTCCAGCTATTCTAAGTGGAGTTACTCCTGCTCCTTGTCTGGTGAACAACCTAAACACGTAGTGTAGAGAAGCGCAGATCTGTTGCATTAAATTTGCATTACCTAAAATAGTTTCAAATCCCTGACTAATGATAAATCACTTCAGATACTCTGCTCTCTCTCAAGTTGTACTGAAATGGTTTTCAAGTTGTTTAACTCTGTATGTTCCCTGCTGCCATTCTGACACTTTGGATTGTTAGAAATGATGGTTTACAGCATTCTACTGATTTCTAGCAAGTGTGATTAAAAAGTGTCTTTCTAGAAACAAATGGTAAACATGGTTTAAAACCATTGCATGTTCTGAATTTGTTATCTGAGGGATTTTTTTTTTCTTACTGCAATGAAATAAAGCAAGTTTTAGCACTGCAAATTACACTTCAGAAAATGAAAGCGATCCCTTAATCTTCCCTTTCAATGGAGAGGAGGGGGAAAAAAGTGAATATATGACCAATTCGGAGCAAGGTGTGGCAATACTTTGAGCTCTGAAACTGAACACTCTATACTTTTAAAGGAGGAATAAAGAATTTGAATGGAAATTTAGCACTTGCAGTATACTCAGTTAACCACTAAGACGCAAAGAGAAGTGGATATCTTCTCCTGGGAATACCAGTGTAAAAATTAAAATAGCAGGAAAATACTTTGCACTCCCATCTATGACAGCTATGCTTCTTTCTCAAGCTTACTGCTGAAAGGACTCTTAAAAACTTGGGCAGTGTCTTCAGTTATGTTAGTAGAGGGTTTATCTCCATTCTGAAAGATGAGTGGGTTAGGTGAAGTGGGTAAATTGTATATTTACAGTTTGTCCTCCAGAAATGTGTAGACAAAAAAAAGCTAATGGTCTTCTGAAGAGAAAATCATAAAACAGAAAAGAGAGACCTAGAAATGGCTAAGATTCCCAGGTGTTAAGAGAAACAAAATCAGAAGTTACTGTAATAGCACAACAGTATTCAATTTGCTTTTTGACACTGAACATGAGACTTGGATTTCTTTCTTTCGGAAAAGTGGCCTGTGGCAGATAGACATTGCTGTATGGCTAGTGTACCTTTGCTAAGCCTGAAAACCTGAGCCTTAGACATAAATATAAATTTTGCTTGTTAGTTTCAGCACAAGAGGTGTATGAACGGTTTCCCTATGCGTGCAAGGTAAACGTAGCCAATGACATAGCAAAGTTGCGTTACTAAAGTCTTAGAAAATAGGAAGGCAAGAAGTGATCGTAACAGCCTGCTGTAATTCTAAAATAGTCATGGTAAAACAGTGAAGCAAGTTGGAACATGCCCTTTTGCTCCATCTCCTTATTTCTTTGTAAAACTGCTGAGTGCAGTGTTCTGTAGTTCTTTCTATTGCCCTTGGTTATGTAGGGAAGCTCTACAGGAAAGTTTGCTGATGAAATCACAGCCATTAACTGAAAATTTTCAAGCAAAAAAGTAACAAAGCTAAGGAAGTGTTTTGTTTTCTTTTTGAGTAGCTCAAGAATATTTTCTGCAGGATCTGGGACATAAGTTTTTGTCTTAGACCACATGCACAAAGTCATTTTTTTCCTGGTAGTTAGCTAAAACTTGCTTTTAGAAAAGTCTAAAAAGTCTTGGTGGTGAAAAATAAACAGCAAACACACTTTCACTCATTATTTGGGGAACTTGTGTAGAATATACTGATGCCACAACTACACAAGCAATTTCTGTGATTCTTCAGAATGTTTATTTGAACTATAGCCTGTGCATTGGCCAGAAGTACAACAGCTAAAGTAGTAATGGGTAAATCTCTGTGTTTGTGTGTGTATATGTACATCTAAAAATCCTTATTGCTTGCTGGTAGTTCTCAAGAGAATTAACAAAAAAAAATTTAATACCAGTCTGTTTTATTCTAACTATTTCAGCTTTTGGAAGCTGAGACTATCTTGCGTTTCCTATTGGTTCTAGTGTGAGAACTGTGAATTTTACACCGGACTTGATAGAAGATATCCTTGCTCTTGTGAAAGATTGTCTACTCTTAAGCTTTTTGCAAATAAGTACCAATAATTATAACAGTAAATAATAATCTGGTAATAATAAACCCTGAGATCATGCTGTAGTGTAACAACGAATGCCTTTTTTAGAAGTAAAGCCAATTTTTTGCTGTTGGTGCCTGTCATGATTCTGGAATGATTGCTTATAACCTGTTAATAGTTTATGTCAAAAGAACCTGGAATTTTTATTCTTCAAATTAACGATGCAAGTCTAGAAACCGTATGTCCACATAAGAGATTTAAAATTCTAAAGTCAGCTCAGTGCAAAATTAACAATAATACCAATTTTATTAAAACTTCCATGTTTTATGTAGTTGCTTTGGGCAATTCTTTTGTTGGATAGAGTTTTAAGCCAGACAGTTGTAGCTAAAGATTGCACAGGAATAAGTGTTTTCGTTTTTAAAGCACAAAATGATTTTTAATGTAATGTAATCTAGACCTTTTTAACAGCTTTGCACCTAGATGAAGCCTACCATCTGAAAGCCAGAGTAACGTAGAATAGGTCTAGAACTCTTGTCTGAAAATGCATGTAGTCCAAGAAGAACTGTTTTAGACTTTTATGTGACATAGTCAACTTGTGTTGCAACATAAAGGTATCAGTGAAGAAGCTTGAAGTATGTGCTTGTCTGCAGACGTATGAGGTGAGTTAGATGGATGAAACACCTACAAGATGTTAGCGGTTTTTTGGTTTTTTTCTGTGAGTGATTTGTTAGTAGTCCTCACAAAACTATCTGCACTAGAATATGACTTTACGCTTTCTCTGGTATAAAACTGTGCATTTGTTCAAGTCAGACAGTGAAGTAGGGCCCTCTGCTCCATGGACCCATAAAAGTGAAATGCTAAATGCACTGTATGTAAGGCCAGCTTCCAGCACCAGGAGCAAAATGACAACAGGAGACTAGATACACATTTGTAGAGCTGCGTGTGAACGTGGCCACGCCAGCCGCTGAAGCTTTGAAGTGCTGTACTCACTGAAAGCACTCTGTAACATGTTTTGGACTTCAGATCTCTCCTTCCCATCTAATGGAGTGATTCTTTGCGCAATAGAAGTTATTTCAGGAAAGCGTGGTACCTTTTTTGTCTCCAGTGCAGTAGGACGTATCATGGCTGCTCCCCGCCTCCCAGCTGTACGTTTTGTGAGTATGAGGGTGGCTAAGTTGGGGGGGAAGTTCTTGAAATGTGATGCTCCAGCATAATTTACATAAGATTGCAGCTGCCACAGAAAAGCTGGGCTAAGTGCCAAACTATTCTCCATAGACCACAGTCTGTTTTACACCACAGCTTTAAAACCAGTAACCAATACGACTGGTGGGTTTTGTTCGACTACTGCAGCAGGTTCGGAGACATCCGACCCCAACCGATGCTCGTGGCCACCCTCCCCCAAGAGGAGAACTTTGAACAGTGACATATCACTGTTATTGTGAAATCTTGTTTACTTTCTGGAAACAAATTTGGGCTGGTAGGGCAGTGATCATAACAGCTAGTGAAATTTAGCTTCTGGTACATCAAGGATTTTAGTGTGGACCTAGTAAAGAAACAGGCAGTGATCGAGGCTAGTCTGAGACATATGGGGTTTCACTAGCTTTTAGATAACTTTCTTAAAAATACTTAGAGTTGGTGTGTACCACCACATGCTGTGACTGGTGCTGGTAGAGTTGTACTGATGCTGGCTTAAGCTGAGAGATTTACTTGATTTTCTCAGTACATGAGCAGTGTATTCAAATTCTTTTATTCCATTGTTGGCTTCCATACAGAAAATGTCCTTGTTATTCCTGAAGTTCATGGCTGTGCACTGCTTAAGTTTAATTTTTATCATCTGTTTACAATAGTCTTATTCTTCCTGTATGATACTCCTTAGTGGTAGCAATACCTCCCATTCACTTTAACAGAAAACTTGAAATTTTTAATAATGCAGAATTGCAAGAAGGAACTCAGACTCTATGCTTCTTGGGGGTTTTTTTAATGTTTTTGCAGCTACTGCAGCAGCCAGATTAGTGCAACCTTCTCTGAAGAAGGTTAGGTATTTTGATCAAGATGCCTCTATTAACTGTTATCAGATGAAATTTTTTCCTTGAAAAAAAACCACACCACCACCACCCCTCAAAAAATAAACTGTTTCTGTTAATCATACTGATTATTAAGTGGCTTTATGGAAAACAATGAAAATAATTTCCCATATAAAATTTTTGTTTTTAAAAATGCTGAGAAAATTACAAACTTTTTTTTACTTCTTGTCTGTCATCTCAATAGCAGTTTCTTGGTTTGTTTTTCATGTTCTTTGAAATAATTTTCAGTGTGCTTGGAAAATTCACTCACCCTAGATGAGAAGGAAACTTTCCAGGGCAAATGCCTTCAGCTTTCAAAGAATCTTTGTTTGATGCTAAAGTCATGTTTTCAAAATCCTGGCATCTTATTTAGATCAAAGCTAGTGTTTGGAAGGGTTTTCTTATTTATTTATTTTATTTAAATACCTAATAAAACTTCCAAGCTCTTTGTCTGGAAACAGAGGATAGGAAAAGGTGTAGCCTGACAAGAGGCATTCGATACCTGGAAATGGTAGAGTATGAGAATACAACAGAAGCTATCTAGTAGGGTAGCAGACTACACAGGAGAGGGAGAAGAAAGGAGGAAGAGAGTGTATACACAGGTGGCTCGACAAACACAGGAAGGGACAGTTGAATTCCCAAGTCAGTATTTAGGTGAATTTTTCAAATGTGTCTTAAGTCCACTGAACAAAGAGGATTAAAATTTTGTTCCAAAGTTCTTTTCAAAATTTAAGACCACAGAAAAGAGGAGGTAACTCTATGAAGGTAGTCATTCAGGTTGATGAGAAAGACTGCTTTGATACTATTTAGTTAAGATCTCTAGCACTCACAGTCTACCCCAAGTATGTCCAAGAGTGTGGGCTGAAGTGGTTGGATTCCATGTTTGGAGTCGTGTCGTGTGTCGTGCTGACCCAGTAGTTTCCACGTAAGTGCCAGGCCTGTATGTGCCAGAAAGAAACACACCTCTTGCTCCATCCCGGCAGAAAGGCAGCAGCCTAGGATTTGGAGTGCCTGTTTATGTACTGCAGAGGCTCTGACAGCTCAGGCAGCACATTACCCAAGCAGCTACTTCCCATCTCTAGGCAATTGTCAGACTGAATCCAGCTTGCAGTCTTCCGCTTAAGTCGTGCTGGTGTAGCTTACTGAACAAATACTTCGTTCGTGATCAGCACCAAAGTTTGCTGTTTATCAAATGGTTTCAAAGGAATCCAGGCTGTATCTTTCTTCAGCATAATTAGATATTGGCCAGCCATGAACGTGATCAATGTAATGTTAACTGTAATCAAGTACAGTAAGTACTATGCAATTGTCTTATTCATTTTTATTGCAGAGGGATGAATAGGTGTGGCATTGATGCCTTTCACTCTTTATTTAATGTTTGAGATAGTAGATCCCAGAAGGTTTTCAAATTGTGTGTATACGTAATTATCTCATAAGGGATCAGAGTCTTCCATTAGCCCCTGCTTGGAGTGAATGTATTCCATGCATTTCAGGGATCTGTTGGGCACTGTATGTAAAGAAGAATGTCCTTCCAAAATAAAAGATTAATTTATTGAGGTGTTCCTAGTAGGATTTATTGAGTTAATGGGTATTGCAATTTTTTTTTTTAACCTTTGCAGAATAAATTTCAAATTTGGTTAGGTCAGAACTGAAAATAACTTTGCAAGTTTTGTTTACTCCGTGTGTGTTGTATGTCGTTGTCCCTCCACCCCATACAAACAACAGAATAATTTGACTTATTTTAATACTATCAGCAGTCTGCTGTGAGGAGAACCTGTTACCACAGTGGTTGAGGGTATCATGGGACAAGACTGAGAAACACTGATAGAGCTGTGCATGGACAGGTTTACACAATGCCTGCCCTTGCAGTGCATTGCTCAACTGCTTCTCAGTAGCATGTGAGGTCTTCAAGTGCTATCACACTATAAATAGTTAGCCCAGAACATTATTGTTAACGGGGTTTTTTAATAAACATTAACAGTATTTTTTGAGAATGTTTATAATTGGGTGACAGATTAAATGGTGTACATTTGAGGACTGGGAGTGAGTTTGGGTTTCCTTAACATCAGAAAAGCCTTAACATGTCCACTGAAATATATTTGCTTTAACATTAATAGGATCAGGAAGTGTGTGTTTATATAGATACCCTATTATCAAAAGCAGGTATTAAGCATCTCGCCATAAAAAGATACTGTGTTACTCAGAGAGAGTCTTTGTGCTCTGTTCCTAAAGATTTTTTTTTTTTAATAACTTCTAGGACCCTTCAAAGTCGTACAAGAAAGCTGGAGAAGTTGCAACAGTTGAATTACATGTGGAAGAAGGTATACAAGTAGAAACAAATCCTTTATCTAAGAAAGTTACCCCCTTGCACTCTGAAATGACAGATTATATAAAGTCATCTCCTCCGACTCTTATCAGTAGCCATAATTCTGACTTAAAGGATAGAACACAAATTAACGGAGCAACAACTGTAACAGAAAAATTGGCTCAACTTATTGCAACCTGTCCTCCTTCAAAGTCTTCCAAAACAAAACAGAAGAAGCCTGGAAATGGAACTGCGTCTGGCTTGGTTAAAGACTGTGGGAAGAAGCTACCAGGAACCATAACTGCAAGTGGGTTAGTTAATAAAGATTTAGTGAAGAAGTTGCCAGGATCTGGTATTGCTGTTGGATTGCTTAACAAGGACTCAGGGAAGAAGCCATTAGGGATTGGTAGTGCAGCCATATTGGTTAACAAGGACTCTGGGAAGAAGCCACAAGGGATTGGCCCATTAATTGGATTGGTTAACAAGGACTCTGGAAAGAGGCCACCAGGAATCAGCACTCCAACTGGGTTAGTTAACAAGGACTCTGGAAAGAAACAGCTAGTGACCAGCTCTGCAGTTGGATTAATCAGCAAAGATGTTGGGAGGAAACTTCCAGGTATCAGCACTCCAACTGGATTGACTAATAAGGAGTCTGTCAAGAAGCCAGTAGGGATTGGCACTCCAGCAGGGTTGATTAACAAGGATACTGGGAAGAAGTTGTTGGGAATAAATAGTCCTGCAGGATTGGTTAACAAGGATTCTGGGAGAAAGGTGCCAGGGACTGGCAATACGACAGTTCTGACTAACAAAGACTCTGGAAGAAAGACACCAGGGATTGGCAGCCCAATGGGACCAGTTAACAAGGACTCTGGAAGGAAGATGCCAGGAATTAGCAGTCCGGTCGGATTGGTTAGCAAGGACTCTGGAAAGAAGCCAACAGGTATCGGCAGTCCAGTTGGTTTGGTTAACAAGGACTCTGGAACTCTGAAAGCAGACTCTCTTATGCCTGCCTCGGAGCCCTTTAAGCTTCCTTGCAATTCAAACCTCAGTAGCCTTGAAAGCCATGAGACTACAGATTTACTGAAGGAAAATACTACTAGCAAAACGTTTGAGAAGCATATTATGAGACAGAATAAAGAAAGTATCTTGGAAAAATTTTCAATTCGGAAAGAAATCGCTGATGTAGGCAAAGAGGTGTTTAATGAAGGAATCTGCGTTCCACAGGATGGTTATTCAACCAGTGAAAAAGGGATTTATGAAACATCTAAGCATGAAAAACAGCCTCCAGTATATTGCACTTCCCCGGACTTCAGAACAGGAGGTGCTTCAGACGTATCGACAGCGAAGTCCCCATTTAGTGCAGTAGGAGAGGGAAATCTCCCATCACCTTCACCCACAGTGTCTGTTACCACCTTAAACAGGAGCCTCTCAACAACATCTTCACAGTTAGCGTCTAACCCATTGCATTTAAGTTCCACAGCAGATCTCTTAGAAGGTATTTCAGATCAGATTGGCAAAACTCAGTTTTCTTCTGACAGTACACTTCTGAATATAAACAGAGCATTGAACCATACTCTGAGCACTGATTTTAAAGGTGCTGATAAAGATTTAAATGATTCAAAAGCTACTTATGTAGAAACTTCAAGAACTAGTACTTCTACAGGGAAAAAGCCTATTTTGGCAGCTGAAACAAGCATTCATGCTACTGTCACCCCTTCAGTAGTTAGTTTTACAAGCTTGTTTAGTAGCAAGCAGTTCCTAAAGATTGGTGCGTTAGCTGCATCAGATAAATCCTGCCAAGGAGCAAAAAATCTGACCACTACTCAGCAATCAAAACCTTTAAAGAAAAGAAAAGGAAGGAAACCACGATGGACTAAAGTGGTGTCAAGAAACACATGTCGACCTCCAAAGGGTCTAGAACTAGAAAGGTCAGAACTTTTTAAAAACATTTCATACAGTGCACTATCAAGCAGTAATTTGGAGCAGGCCAAATTCTTGAAAAACATAGGATCGTCTTCATTTGTGGAGCATGAATTTGTCAAACATCAGTTGCCAAAACTGAATGAAGCTAATGGACAGTCTCTTGCACTGTTAGCTGAGACTGACAAGCAAACTCAAAAGTTCTACAGTACTCACAAACAACCCTCTAGTTTGTGTATGTCAGATGATTTCTTACCTGACATGTATAAACCCAAAAGAGGAAGACCTAAATCCAAGGAGATGCCAGAGCTCGAAGGTCCCCCCAAAAGAACTCTGAAGATCCCAGCATCAAAAGTCTTTTCAGTGCAGTCAAAAGAAGAGCAAGAACCTCCAATTTTGCAGCCTGAAGTAGAAATTCCCTCCCTAAAACAGAGCTTATCAGGACAACCTTTTCCTAAAAAGAGAGGGAGGCCTAAAAGACAGATCAGGTCATCAATTAAAATGAAGCCACCTATTCTTTCTGTGGCACCTTTTGTTGGAACAGATAACTCAAGCAAGATAGAGTCTGAAAGCGATCAACATCGAAGTGGGGATTTTTTTGAGAGGAAGGACCAGCTCCGAGGGCCAGAAGAAGTCCAAAAACCTAATATTTGTAGCATGACTGGTTTGGAAGTAGACTCAGACAGAAAAGTTGCCAAGAGAAATAATGGACAGTTAATGAAAACAATTATTCGAAAAATAAATAAAATGAAAACTCTGAAGCGAAAGAAACTTTTGAATCAGATTCTGTCTAGTACAGTGGAACCAAATAACAAAGGGAAAGTGCAATCTAAACTCCACAATACAGTGTCAACTCTTGCTGCCACATTTGGTTCAAAATTAGGCCAGCAAATAAATGTCAGCAAGAAAGGAACAATTTATATAGGAAAAAGGAGAGGAAGGAAACCTAAAGCTGTCCTGAATGGTATTTTAACTAGCAGTTCTGCCAGTTTGACAGTTCTTGAGAAGTCTGCTCAACAAGCTCCTGGTACGTCATTAGGACAAGTACTTCCCCATTTGCTGCCTTCAACAGCTAATAATTCCGAGATTCTTCCATCTCCAGTTTGCTCCCAGTCATCTGCAGTGAGTGGGGGACAGAGCCCTGTCAGCAGTGATGCAGGATTTATTGAGCCCAGCTCAGTGCCGTATTTACACATACACTCCAGACAAGGAGGTGTTGTTCAGACACTTGCGATGAAAAAAGCTGCTAAGGGAAGGAGGAGATTATCTCCACCTACGTTGTTGCCAAACTCTCCTTCTCACTTGAGTGAGCTGACATCGCTGAAAGAAGCCACTCCTTCCCCAGTAAGTGAGTCTCACAGCGATGAGACGATTCCCAGTGACAGTGGAATAGGAACAGATAATAACAGTACTTCAGATCGAGCGGAAAAGTTTTGTGGACAAAAGAAGAAAAGGCATTCGTTTGATCACGTTTCCCTTATTCCACCCGAAACTTCCACCGTTTTAAGTAATCTGAAAGAAAAGCATAAACACAAATGTAAGCGCCGCAGTCACGATTACCTTAGTTATGACAAAATGAAGAGACAGAAGCGAAAAAGGAAAAAGAAGTATCCTCAACTTCGAGGTAGGCAGGACCCAGATTTCCTTGCCGAATTAGAAGAATTAATAAGTCGATTAAGTGAAATTAGAATAACCCACAGAAGTCACCATTTTATACCCCGAGATTTACTGCCTACCATTTTTAGGATAAATTTCAATAGTTTCTATACCCATCCTACTTTTCCTTTAGATCCTTTGCACTACATTAGAAAACCCGATTTAAAGAAGAAGAGAGGCAGGCCTCCAAAAATGCGGGAGGCTATGGCAGAAATGCCTTTTATGCATAGTCTCAGCTTTCCTCTCTCCAGTACTGGGTTCTATCCCTCTTACGGCATGCCTTATTCTCCTTCTCCCCTTGCAGCTGCTCCCATAGGCTTAGGTTATTATGGAAGGTACCCTCCAACTCTTTATCCTCCTCCACCTTCTCCTTCTTTTACTACCCCCCTGCCACCACCTTCCTACATGCATACAGGCCATTTGCTTCTCAATCCCACCAAATATCACAAGAAGAAGCATAAACTTTTACGCCAAGAGGCTTTCCTTACGACAAGTAGGACTCCGCTTTTGTCAATGAGCACGTACCCCAGTGTTCCACCTGAAATGGCTTACGGCTGGATGCTCGAACATAAGCATAGACATCGCCATAAACACAGAGAACATCGTTCTTCTGAACAACCGCAGGTTTCCATGGACACTATAACGGCTAACAGCTCTTCTAGAACAGTTCTGGAGTCCTTGAAGCGCTACAGATTTGGGAAGGAGGCTGTAGGTGAGAGGTATAAACATAAGGAGAAACACAGATGTCACATGTCTTGTCCACACCTGTCACCTTCAAAGGGTTTGCTAAGCAGAGATGAACAGTGGGTCAGGAGAGAGCCTTCGGAGTCTAATTCATTAGCACTGGGATTGCAGACGCCGCTACAGATAGACTGTTCAGAAAATTCCCCAGGTCTGTCCCTGGGGGGATTTACTCCAAGCTCTGAGCCAGCCAGCAACGATGAACACACAAATCTTTTCACAAGTGCAATAGGCAGCTGCAGAGTCACAAACTCTACCAGCACCAATGGACGTAAAAAATTAACTGACAGCCCTGGACTCTTCAGTGCACAAGACACCTCGCTAAATCGACCTCTCAGAAAGGAACCGTTGCCTTCTATTGAAAAGGCACTACAGCCGCTGTCAGGTAAGGGAGCTCTAATTGTGCGTACTTTCCTATGAGTCTTGCTATTTTATGTTGTACCAAACGTGCTAGAAAAGGAGGGCGAGTATAGCTTTGGCTTTGTAGGAATCTTTCTGTGTTGAATTTCAGTACTACTCTTGCTTTCGCTCTTGAGTGTCTCTATTCTGTTAAAGCACTGTTCTGTGCAGCATTTGGTACAGGCTAATGTAGTGTCTCCTCCAGAGCTGCTTATGGGATCGTGTAAGTACCTTTTCCCACCAGATTTTTTTGCTTTGTTATAGCAGTATATAAAGTTATGCTAAGAAAGCTTTCCTATGAAAAGGTCTTTTCATTTTCCTTACAATTTTAACTTTCTGGAGAAAGGAGTTAAAATTTCTCATGATTTTTGATACTTTAAAAGCCATGTTTCTGTTTGTTTTCAAGTTCGGTTGATTTGGTTCAGACTAGCTATTGGTACTACTATTGTGAATAACTTTTCTGTTTAAGAAAATGTTTCCTTTTTCTTTTGTAACTCCATTTTAGTTATTTTGATGATCTCTACTACAGTATAGCTTTTGATCCCTGACTTGAGGCCTCTAGCAGTACCTCAGAACAGTTGCTAAATGATGCTGGGAATGCCCGAGACCAAACCTTGTAATGGCTGCTTTATTCATAGTTGGGAAACTCATCTTACGTAGCCTCAAGCAAAACTGAAACAGAACTAGCTGAGACTGTATACATAGAAAATTGCAGTGACGCTGTCAGAGGGTTGCTGTTTAAGGAAAAGACCTCCACTCTGAAACTGTGAACTTTGTCATTTGCATAATATTAAGGGGAAAAAAAAAATCTAATGTGAAATTTAGGACTTGAAGAAACTATA
>NW_008824360.1:60981-63107 GCF_000699105.1 Pygoscelis adeliae | reverse complement strand
CTGTCATTTCATGCTGTACTTTGTTATTACAGATGTTTGTGGACATAATTTTCACATTTTATCCACTTCTGTCTTAATTGCCACGGACTCGTTAGTGAGACCACATAACAAAGATAACCTGCAAAAGACAAAAGTGTGGCTTGTGCTCTTACTTGCTTACTTCTGATGTGTAAAGGAAGTCTGAGAGCTTCTCCTCCCTCCCTCCAATACTTGCCTATGCTCTCCCTTGAAATTTAAATAATTTGTCCAAAACCACTTGTGACTAATATTTCACAGACCAAGAGCCAAGCAAACAACCGGCTACCAGTAATGAATAATACCTCCTCATGTTCCTTGCTCTCATCTTCCTCCTTTTCTTGTGATACTCCCGTTCTGATGCCTCCTGCCACCTCCCTGCTCTGACTATGTATGTATGGAAGGGTGTTTTCTCTTTGTTTTATTTTGGCATTTGGGGGTTTTATGTTTTGCTTCTTTATTTTAAGGGCAGTTGGAAGTGGCTGGGTTCTTTTACAAGTTCATATTACTTCATACTATTTCATATTACTAAAACTACTCGGGGCAGGGGGGAGTCAAGAGAAGGCAATAAAGCCGTGAGATTGCTTCTCATGCAGCAGTGGAAAGGAAAAATCAAAGCTCTATGTCACCAAAAGGGTTAAATTTGGCTCCGAGGAGTGAAGAATTGGTTGTGGTAGCTGGTGCAGTTCTGGGAATTTCCTGAGGATTTCCATTACAGTGAATGATTTGACTTGGGTTTTTATGAGGAACAACCTAATTAAGGGAAAAAGCAGAGATGTTTTAAGCTGAAACCTGCTCATGAAGGCTCTGAATCGCTCTCCCTCTTCCAGTATGTTTGACTGGTTCCTCAAATGCTGTGTGTCACTTTCAGTAAGTGTATTTCCCGCAATGGAAACGAGTTGGCTTTACTGTGAGGCTGGCTCAGTATTCATCTCGCTCACAAGGAGCTCCTAATGCCCCACATCATGTGCATGCAGTATATCGGAAACATTAAAACTGCATCTAGTAAAAAGCCCCAGTAAAGTAAAAAGGCTGGCTTTTTTTTTCCAGATCAGTGTCACGTTGTGGTTTGTTTTTAACTCTAGTGCTGAATTGTGATTCTGAAACTATTACCATGAAAGACTTAGATGTTTTTGTGCACTTCAGAAAATAGCACAGATGGAGAAGAAACCTGTGGTGCATCAAAGATTGTTTGTTTATTAAACCAGGTGCAATTTAGGTGCATGGTGGAGAGAACACTGAATCAGAGCAGTTAAAACGAGTAGTCAGAGACCAGCATCAGGGAATGCCTTCTAAAATTGTTCTGTATGATCCGTAGGTGATATTCATGATTATTTCAAAGTGTCCCATATGGAAAACACGCTTCCTTTCCATAGACTTTTGAACGTATACTTTGCCTGCTTGAATTAACTGACAGATTCTTTCTATGATATTAGCTGATGCTAGATATTTTCAGAGGTTGCCTGCATCCAGGCTGTATTAGAAGCGTGCATGTTTTGGCAAACAGGACTCTAGTGAAGGTCGGTACTTCACAGAAGATGAAGTTTAGATAGAAGTTTCCATGCTGTAGGCTTTGTTGTTTAATACAGACAGCGCGCATGCACGGCCATGCCGATGAAGGTTGCGAGGCTGTAACGTTTTGTCTTCAAGATTTTTGTAGGATGCTGTTAGATGTTCATCTGAAGTTCACAGTGGTCTTCACTAAACTTCTGCAGCTTCACACCACGAGTTATTTCAAACAACTGATAGCTTATCATAAACTGGCCTTGGCGCACTGCTCACAATTCCTGGAAGGAAAGGGGAGAAAAGAAAAGCAAAATCGGCCATTCAGTGGGGATCAGTGCAGTTGAAAAGCCTTTACTGCCTTCATTCCACCTAAAAATGAAAGGACGGGCTTGAGGCGGGCCGCCGTAGCCTGACGGGGGATGCACGTGCCTCTCCGTGCGTTTGAGGGGTGGCGTGTTCAGGCAGGAAAAACCTGCTCGGTCAAGGACGAGCCTGTTGTATCCCGGCTGCAAACCCCGGGCTTCCACGCAACGTGTTAACGTCCGTAGAGGCATCCGCCCGTACCTGCCCCGAGGCGTCACGGGTGAAGCCCAGCTTCGCTCTCC
>NW_008824360.1:59649-60623 GCF_000699105.1 Pygoscelis adeliae | reverse complement strand
CGGCGCAGCGGTTAGCTGCCGCCCGCGGTGGGCTGAGCCCGCCGAGGAAGTGAGCGCCGAGTCTGAAAGAGCGAAGAGCTCTCGGATACGAACATCGTCTGTCAGCAAGCGCGGTTACACAGCTGTGCCTTCCAAGCAGTCCTCCAAGTCCCTCTCACCTTTTGGTCCCCCCGTTATAACTTACAGCCTATTCCTGCTTAGAACAATTGTTCCTGCTGTATAATTCTTTTTTTTCCTCTGAGGTCCCAGGGTATTTGTGTTAATCTACGCTTTCTGAAATCAATGCATCTTGTAGTTTCTTAGTAGAAAAATTCATTATGGAATAAAAAAAACTAGTTGACTGCTTTTTCTAATATTAAGCAACCATGTGTAGTCTCCCTGCGCAGCTCCCCTGCAGCTTCCTTTTTACCTGCGTGTTGCAGGAGCAGACAGTACAGAAGCCCTGTTTAAGAGCCCACCAGCACCATCTCCACATCAGGATGCCATGCAGGAAGTCCGAAAATCTTCACCAGGAATATGATTTGCAGCTTGGGACAATGTCTGGCAGCCTTATGATTGTGCCCTTGTTGAGAAGAATTAATGAAAAAGAAAACTATTCCTCTGCCTTGTCAAGAAGTTAGAATATTTGGAAAAGTGATACTGTTTATTTTCTCTATCAGTCAAATATATCTTAGATGTTACATCATGAGCTTAATAACACCCATGATACAAAAAAAAAAAATCCAAACTTTGAGGCAAGACAGGATCTCAAAGGAGATTTTCGTAAAGATTTCTGGTAAATCAGCTTGGCGCATTCCAGGATTCTCCCATCATCTTATACCTTAGGATCTCTATTCACGCATTGAAGCAAACGGTCATTTGCATGGGTGCTAATTTGTGGCCTTGATTTAGAGCGTAACTTCAGTGGCCCGACCCCTCTCGTTTCTTTGGAGTCTGTTAGTAAGGAAAGAGATCAGAACTGAACATGCAGCACT
>NW_008824360.1:42066-59614 GCF_000699105.1 Pygoscelis adeliae | reverse complement strand
AGAGTGAAAGTATTTTTAAGTATGCATTCTAGATTTTATCTTCTAGAGATTTTCATGATGGGTGTATTCTCATTGCACACTGCCATATGCATTATCGCCTACTTAGGTTTTTATACTAATATCTGAATTTTTAATATCTCAGCATTTTCTAATTGCAATATGCAGATTTTTCTATGAAATTTTGACAAATCCCACAACCTTTGCTTTCAAGAGTAATTAGGATTCTCTAAAAGTTTAAGTTTTAGGGAAATAAAACAAGTTACAGTAAGAAAATAGGTATATGTGGGAAAGAAAACAAATAGGTCTTTCCTCATGTTATCAGCAAAGATGCCATTACCAGTTTTGTTCCTTAACCTTTCAATAGTCATGAGATTTCTATAGCTTTTTAAAAATTGGTTTTAACTTAAGTAATGGTAATTGTGATTGCTGCTGCCTGATGGCATCTTGCAGTGATAAGCCAATATCTAATGATTCTTTTGTAAAACCAAGCCCTGTGCATTCAGAACATACAGTGAAACATGTTTTGCAGGTGCCTAAAATCCAATAATGCGTTATACTTGTTTGTATGTAGATAATAAAAAATCTCTCTCATTTGTTTAGACCCTGGGGTTTTTACATATTTGCCATGGCTGACCGAAGCAGAAATACTTTTTTTTTTTTTTGTGACAGGATCTTAAAAAGGAAAAGTTAACATAGCAAGAGACAAATCTAAAGAAGTACTTAAGAATTTTTTTTCTAGCTTTTCAGCTTTCTGCAGTTCATAGTGTCTTACATGAAGCAGTTCTGCCTGAGGAGTGGAAGAGAATGCTTTTACAAAGCGAGGTGGATTGAAAATCGGCTGACCTGCCAGGCACAGAGGGTTGTGATCAGCAACACAAAGTCCAGCTGGAGACCAGTCACTCGCAGCGTACCCCAGGGATCAATATGGGGTCCAATACTATTTAACCTCTTCACTAATGACGTGGATGATGGGACAGAGTGCTCCCTCAGCAAGTTTGCAGATGATACAGCTGAGAGGAGTGGTGGATACACCAGATGATTGTGCCACTGTTCAGAGGGACCGTCACTGGCTGGCGGAACGGGCTGGAGAGACTCTTATGAGGAACAGTGTCTTGGGATGCATTAGGAAGAGCATTGCCAGCAGGTTGAGGGTGATGATTATTCCCCTCTACTCAGCCCTGGTGAGACTACATCTGGAGTGCTGTGTCCAGTTCTGGGCTTCCCAGTACAAGAAAGACATGGACATATTGCAGTGCGTCCAGTGGAAAGCCACGAAGATGACTAAGGGATTGGAGCATCTGTCATACAGAGAGAGGCTGGGAGAGCTGGGATTGTTCAGCCCAGAGAAGAGAATGCACAAAGGAGATCTTACCAATGTCTACGTGTGCCTGATGGGAGGAAGTAAAGAAGAAGGAGCCATACTGTTCTCAGTGGTGCCCAGTGACAGGACAGGAGGCAATGGGCACACACTGAAGTACAGGAAATTCTGTTCATAGATAAGAAAAAAGTGTCTTACCATAAGGGTGATTGAACTCGGGGTTGTGGAGTCTCCATCGGTGGAGATGTTGAAAACCCAACTGAACGTGGTGGCCCTGAGCAGACTGCTGTAGTTGACCCTGGTTTGAGCAGAGTGGTTGGTCTAGGTAATCTGCAGAGGTCCTTTCCAAACTCAACTGTTCTGTGAAAATCAAGGAATGAAGCTAGGGGTTTCATCTGAAAGTAGGAATATGGGGGTTTTTGTTTTCTTTTTTTTACGTAAAAGCTAATACTCTGATGATATTAAGTGGCTTTTTTTCATGGCTTGTTTACTGTCCTACCTATGCCATTCCTTCTTGATGGTCCATTTCCGTCCTTCTCCACCTACATGCATCATAGGAAGCAAGTGTTCCTAAAGCTAAGAAAGAGTAATCTTAGTTTGAATATTTAGCATCTACAGTGTGTTGTATTGGCACTGCCAGACTGAAATGATTTTTTTTTTTGTGCTTTTCTCTTCCCTGATCTGCTTTTCAGGCACTTTGCCAACACAGGACAAACCTTCCCAGAGGCAGTCAGAGAGCACAAATTGCAGCCCTTCCAGAAAGAGATCAACATCTGAGAGCACATCTTCTACAGGCAAGTAGTATTTGGTGGCCTTGTTTTTGGGACCATTGCTATACTAAGACCTATGCTACTACAGATAACTGAGACACCATTGCTATGAGGACTTTAACAGCAGCAGTATGTTCATGGAGATACCGAGTTTTTCCACTTACATTTTAGGATACAAGTGCTGCAAATTGGGTTGTAGAATAGGGAAACTTGAGCTGGCGCTTAGAGAAGTAGCAGCATAGCTATGGCAGAATGGAATTTGGTTCCTCACCAGTTTAAATTAGTCTTCGTGAAGCTCAATGCTTTAATGCTAGCAAGACCTGTGACACTACAGTTAATCAATGAATTAGATGAATAGATTCATTCCTCCATGGGGAAGAGCTTGACCTCTGTGCTGTTCTGAAGGCAGACAGTTTTGTGCCCTTGGGTAGATAACTGTTAGGATCAAGACAGGGTGTACTGTTATGTTTTCTTCATAGCATGGAGAATCCTGCTAAGGTGATGGAGCATGACAAGCACCTCATCCCAGTCATCACTAATGATACAGTTGTGAATGACCCTAGGCAGGTCAAAAATGATAGTAGGAGAGAGATGGAAGTACTGAAAGCCGTGGGAACCCCGGTAGAATTCTCATCAATTCTATCAAATGAGGACCAAGTCTCAGATGCAAAAAATTATCACGAAGTTGAGAAAATGTATGCCAAGAGGATATTGAGGGAGCTGGCTTTCTCAGCCATGGGGTTACCTACTGTGCAGGTTGCTGCTTGAGGAAGTCCATCTTTGTTCACTTCACAAGGAAGGGAAGTGTACTTCTGATGTGTTTTGAGCTTTCTTTTGTAAGGAGGTCAGACTTGTGCAGTCACACTGTGTGTGAATGCCTGCGTGTTGCTACCTGTCACATTTTCACACCTACAAAACTGTCGAATCCATTGACCAAATTGTCAGAGGGAAGATCTGAAAGTGTTCATTTCTTGTATATTACCGGCAAGTTGTCAGCCATGTAGTAAAAACAGACCCTGTTTGCAGTCCCTCTATGGAAAATGTGATGTGAGCTTACCTATGATTGGACACAAAAAAATCATAATGTTGACCAATTTTGTAAGAAGCCCAGTTGTAGAAAGAACTCCTGTTAGCAGAATCCAGACGTTCTTAGGCACTGAAGCTGATTGCAGATTTGTAGTAAACATCCTTAGGATTGGTACTTAAAGAACTAGTTATGGTTTCCATATAGGAAGAATGTGCCAAAACTGCTATTTCCTCCTCCCTTTAAACAGATACTTGCAACAGATGCTTTATTCAGCATATGCTAAAGAAAGTCATCTCCAGTGAAGAAGTGTGTTCTTTTTCCTCTCTGTCTTGTTAACTTCCTTTTACTTACTCATTTTAAAGGGGCAACTGCAATTGGTTTAAGTCTGTGTGTAGGAAGGTGTTAAAAGTTCAGGCATATTTCGTGCAGGAGAGCGTAAGAATGAAATGAATCACAAGTTTATCAACTTCAAAGTCATTGAACTGATGATGCAGCTGAAAAGACCAGTCTTTGTTATATTTTCTGTAGATCTGGAATGCATGTGGGATTTCAGTGCGTTTGTCAGAGGGCTGCTTTGTTACCAAAGGCTGCAAGTGTGCCTGACCAGGGCTGCAGCTGTTTTGGGGATCATAGCCTTCAGTTGTCCCATCCTTTTGGATCAATTTCCAAACAGAAACACTAGTTCAAGGAAATCCATCAGACATTGTGTCCAAATGTGTTGTGTGGTATAGTTTGGTTATCATTGCATGGTGCAGCTGTTTACAGAGCTCACTGTGCTAAACAGATGGTGTTCCTGTGAGGAACCCTCAGCTCCATCCCGATGTGTATTTAAAGACCATAAGAAAACAAGGGTAATTTATTATTTCATATAAAATTGAAAGCTGAAAGTGTAAATCCTTCCAGTTCTTTCAAAGTTGTTTAGGTTGCTAGGTTTTCCAAGTGATTACAGTTAGGCTTACAGCAGTGACCTGACAAGTGTGTTTCTCTGTTCCTTTTTCACCCTGTAGGAGGAACATTGTTCATAGGAGGATTTTTAGAACTTGTTATGCTGATTCTTCTTCCTTTTAAATTGTGCGCTCTCTGAAGCACGTTTTCGTTTGCACTTGCAAATTCACGACTTTGGAATCTTAATGAGGAGTACATTTCTCCAGAGTACCACACTCGGACTAGTGAGCACTAGGACTAGGAAATATTTATTTTAAACTGTTTGTGCTTTATCTTTGTCAGCTAATGCATAATCTCCCTCCTGCCAAATGATAGAAACCCTTTTTATAAAAACATTTTGTTGCCTTCCCTTTAACAGTTACCTTTACGCTAGTATGTGCTCTTCAGTCTACAGCCTAGGACCCACCAGTTTAAGTAGATCTAATCTAAATAATTGGTGACAATTACAGTAACTTTTTGTAAATGCTAATGTGCAATTGTGATATATTTATGAGAAGACAGCATCTGTTTTATTCCAGAAAGAACAGGGTTTCTTCTGATTAAATGTTATCACTAAGAACCAGCAGGGCAGCTTTGGGAAGCTCTTAGTTTGGAACAAATCCCTTTTTAATACAGCATAATCTATATGGTTGACCTGGAAATCCTCTTTTTCAAATACCAGTGTGCATCTCTAAAGCGTGTAACATTTTGTTTAAAAAGTGAGATCTAACTTTACTTCCTGTGTAAATTAGCCTTTCTCTTTTGTTCAGATATTTTGATTTACCTTTATCCAAGCCTGTTCTTTATTGCAATCAGTTCTGTCATCATTATGTTTGTCTTTTTGATAAAGAAACTGCAAGAGCAATGATAAAGTTGTTTCAGTACTTCCAAACTATGAAAAAGAAAAATTAGTTTAAAAACATTTCAGATGTTGCTCAATTTTTTAATCAGTATTTAATTTTTCTGTGCACAGCGGGTTTCTTATTTTTAGTGTTGAAGAGAAAGAAACTTGAGAAGAGTTCTGGACTGTACGTACATAGGGAATGCCCTCATTGCTCTTTGCTATTAGAAGTGGGGGCCTGCACATGAATAAAGAGAAAATAATTGTATGTTAAAACTGATGGTACAAAATGTAGACTTCCCACTTACTTGCATCTCTAGGTCCCTTTCCCATTAGAACTTGTGTGACAGAAATTGGTCTCTTGTCATTGAACATTCCAGGCAATTATAGGATATAAAAGGCTGTCAGTCTGTCCAACTATTGTATTTTAATTGCAACCTTATTTGATTGTATCTCAAGTCTGTTTCAGTATATGTATGCTTGTTTGTGTTTCAGTGATTGGAGTACCTACCCGGGGAGCGAGGCTGGCAACGGCTGTTGATGATTCAGTGGATAGCTTACTGCAGCGCATGGCACAACATGAAGGCCAGGCTACTTTGGACAAAACCTTAGAAGCAGTCATTGCAAATGTGTCTGTTCCACCATCAGCTAGTCCTGCTCGAAACCACAATAGGGAGAGAGGTCTGGGGAAACAGGACAGCCTCATAGCTCCAGCAATTCCCAGCAGCTCCTGCAGTGATAGTATCTCGCTTCTGTCAGACAGACTACCAAACAGCTATTCCCCACATCATCTCAAGAGAAGTGTGGTTGAAGCCATGCAGCGACAAGCTAGGAAAATGTGCAATTATAACAAGATCTTGGCAACAAAAAAAAATCTTGACCACGTCAATAAAATTCTGAAAGCCAAAAAGCTGCAAAGGCAGTCACGGACAGGGAATAATTTTGTGAAGCGCAGGCCAGGTAGGCCCCGGAAATACCCAATGCAGGCTGTCGTTTCAATGCAAGCTTTCCAGGCGGCTCGACTGGTCAGTCAGGAGTTAGATAAAAGAGAAGAAAGCAGCAGTCCCTTACACCTTGGACCCGATACCATCACAGATGTGATTGAAGCTGTAGTGCAAAGCGTGAACTTGAATACAGATCACCGAAAAGGCTGGAAGAGAAAGAGGTGGCTTGCAGAGGAACAGGCCAGGAAGCGACAAAAGTCTTTACCAGAAGATGAACAGGAGAGCAATAAGAGGTAATTCCCTTACAATTTTGTACCCTCAGTATAGTTATTGTTGATTTTATAACATTTCAATCCATGAAAGAATCCTACTCTAATGAGCTTTGCTTGTTACATTTGTTTTTATTAAGGAGTTCAGTGTAGAGGGAACCAACATGTCAGTTTTAAGTACGCTTAGGGTCTTCATGAGTTACTGAAGACACCCCAAAATGGGATGGAATCTCAGGTAATCTAAAACTGTTGGGTTTGTGCTTGTGTCTCAAGTGAAGCAAGTTTTATGATTGCCTTGGTGAAGAATACTTTTAATGAGCTGGTAACAGGTTTACTGATGAGATATCATAGCAAAGATTGTTCCTTCATCATGTGCGGAATAAGGAACTGTAAGAGCTACATGTGCCGTGGGAATCTTAAAGAGTGTGACTCATAGGCATTACAAACAAATACTTACAAGCAACACAGAATGTCAAGTGAGATCAGTTGATATACAACAAATAAAGAGTAAAACCAAAGCAGCAAGGAGGAGTTAAGGTGTGCACCTGTGCAATCACTGGCTAGTAAAGGACCACACCAGAAATCTCTCTGGTCTAATCTTCATATGCTTATCCCCAAAGTCATCAATACAAACAGATCAAACTCTTCCAGAAGTCTTCCTTCGTGTGTTTTCAGAATAGTTCTGAAAAATAACCATCGAGTTGTGTTTCAGAAATGAATACTGTAATATAGGCACTTAGATTCACAGAATGTTGCTGGAACCACATGTTCAAAGGGTGTATTGTATGGCTCTCCTGAAGGCTGAGAAAAGGTTTACCACATACTATTTTTAGAGTACAAAAGCAGATAGCATAAGCCACCTTCTAAATTACTCAACTGAGGCTCCGAGGGATAAACATTAGCAGTACAAACAATATTCTTTTTGTAATAATTAATAATAACATTACTATAAAAAGATCGTACATTTCTTATGATTATACTGAACCACCACTTGATCATGGTCATTGAATTGCATTTTTTTAAATAGCTGAGACACCTAGTAATTCAGAAACATGGACTTTTTTTTTTCTGCTGACCAGATTATAGAGAGGAATAATGAAATATGGCAAGATAATCTTTATGGTAAGAAATATGGTAAGATAATCTTTAATCTTTACTTTTTCTTCCAGTTTTTCTGAGACAGTAGCTGAACCTCCCAGTCCACATGAAGCCCTTGGGAAACCGCATGAATCTGAAAACACTGAACAGCCTTTGCCTTCTCCAGCCCAGCGTGAGAAAAAAGCTCCTCGACCCCCAAAGAAGAAGTACCAGAAGGCAGGGCTCTACTCTGATGTGTACAAAACAACGGAGTAAGTAATACCAGTGAAAAGCTGCTGTCTGATATTCCAGTGGAAACTGTCTCCTTTCAACTAGAGCCATAAAGAGCTGCTACTAATGAGTAGCTGAAATAAAACCATCAACTTAATTCAAGCCTGTGAAAAATTACATGCATGATAATTATCAGAATCTGACCCAGTGAAGATTTAAAATGTAACCCCAGTCAGAAAGCAGCCTCCACCAATCTGAAAGTGTTTCTGAGTATCGACCTTGAAGAAGGTAAGAGAGCTTCATTCGACAATCTTAACGATCACGGCAGTAAAAGTGCTGGGAGAGCTTGAGGTGTTCAGGTACTGAGTACAGTGTCTACATAAAAGGGGCCATTAGTTTTCTATTTTTATTGACTGAACGATGACAACTGGCCATCTTTTGTGTGCAAGAATTTCAGATATGTACCCTGTTCATTTCACAGTTAAGTGAGGTTCATCTCCCTTGCTTTCTTTGAGATGTTTAGAGTAAAAATCTAGCATGCTTTTATTTTTTTCACTCATTGGCTCAAAACCTAGTGTACGTTAGAAAGTGGACATCTCCTGTTTCTGATAACCAGCCCACTTCTGCTTCCATTTGTAGTTACGTAAGTTTTCTACAGCCATTTGAACAAATATGTTGAAGTCAAGAATTTACACTTCTTTTATAATATGATCTGACAGATTAAAAAGAGAGAAAACTGGGCACCTTCTCATTATGTTGTAGACCACTTTAAAAGGTTACACAGATCACTGGGAGACTGCTAGTATAGTTTTATCAGCTGTTCCTGGTGTCTTCTCTTTCCATAGTAGAATGAAGGCATCAATGAAAGGATCAAGACTCTAAGGAAGAAACAAAGATATAGGTCTGCTCAAAGTGAGACTGCTTATGTTTCTAATAGTTTGAAAGCAGATGTGCTAAAATTTTCAGCATTTGGATGTTCTGTCACTGGTATACACAATCATGCAACATTCAAATATTCTATCATAAAAATTAGGTCTGTTGCCTTAGGAGGGGACCTGAGAGAGTCTTTTCTTTTTCTTTATTATAAAATGTTAGTTACAGTGTCAGACCTAGTCAGCCAAGGGTGGACCTTTATTTCATAGGCAGTAAGCAAGCATGTCATTTGAAAAATTGTATGAATACAGAAAGTGAAAGTCAAGGTTTGTAGGTATTGTGGATGATGATGGAATCAAGTTCACCACCCTGGAGAAGGCCATGACAAAGCTGAGCTCCACTTACAACCCTCCCTCTCCCATCACATTTTGTGTTGCAGTTCCCTGGGAGCTCAAAGAGGTCTGATTTGGTCTTCCCCTTTGCCTGTTGCTCCACATGCTGAGTTCTTCCCTTGCACTGATACTGATGTTTGTGATGAGCTGCTTAAGAACACTGAGGAAACTTTACCCTACCAAGGAAGCAAATGCTGCCTACACAATCTGAACTACCTCTCTACATGGTTGTTTGAACACTGATACTGAAACAAGGCATGGAAATGCATAGCTGGGAAGGACAGAACTGTGGCCATCTTGATTTAGGTGTCTTGTCTTACAGCAAGGTGCAGCTTGAAGGGCTGATCCCACCATTCCTTCATGCTGGCACTGGGTCTCTTCTTTACTAAATTGGTTCAGCAAACTAAATCAGCAGAACAATAGTCACTTTTTTATAATTAAATTTTCTGCTGATTTAACTTGCTGTTCCAGTTCTGCTGCACAGTCAGTCAGACATATGTCGGTGCAAGAGGAGAGCAGAAGTTCATGTTGTTATCCTATTATTTATATAACTTCCTGCTGTATGAGTATGAAAACATGATCTTAGTTGAGAACAAAAATGCAACTCCATAATCGTACGGCACCCTCTAGTGATGGTACAGTTAAGTGTTATCCCTGTCTCCGTTAAAACAGCCTCTGCATTCTCTATTAAGGGGTGTTGTACTCAGCATTTTTCTGTATTTCTGTTTGCAGTGTTCAATTGCAGACACTGTCTTAAAAACCGTTTTCCTACTCTATTGGATCTTCTTCAGTACTTCCTAAACATCATTAGAACATAGGAAGTAGTGAAAGTTTTACTGAGGTTTACTGTTAAAATTTACAGCCTCTCTCTAGATCAGTCACATCCAACTACTGATCCATCCAGAACAACAGCACAGAAAATGTTTGTCATGTCATTGCCAATGTTAGTCTACTGTTAGAAAAGTCTGCATTGTTTCTCTGCAGCCACTTGAATTGTACAATTTGCCTCAACAGGATTTCACTCCAACTCACCTTGATCTAGAAACTTTACTAAAACACAGTGAAGAAAGCTCAGACTTTGATTCCTTGCAAATGAACTAAGAATAAAAGGAATCGTTTCTGGAGTCAATCTCAGTTCTACCTCAATTTCTGAATGCAGTTTTGTAGACAGCATTAGCTGATTTGACGTTAACCTCCACATGAGTTTTCCAGGATCCTCAGCTCCCACTGGAAGAATTACACAGATCTTTTGCCGAAGAGAAGCTCAGTGTGTGGTTGCACAAGACTGCAGCTTTGAGAGCAAAGGAAGATTTTGTACAGGAGTCATTATCTATTTACCTAGCAGTGGCTTTCCTAGAGGAGTACAAAGTCTAGTTCACCACAGAAATTTAATAATAATTAGTAAATTATTAGTTAATCAAAATGTATATTGTTTAGGGAAATATATTTTTATATAATATATTATTTTTTCAGTAATAACAAACATGAGTCCTCATTGCAAAAGTGTAATCTATAGAATTTGCTGTGATCAACACTGAATTGCATCTTGCTCGTCGTTAGGTAACCATAGCTGGTCAAAGACTATGGTTGCACAGACAGTGTAGTTTAGCGCAGGCCTGTTGCTCTTCTGGGATGTGGTGTTTCCACGTGATAGGCACATTGCTCCTACAGTGCCTCCATTTTGCTGATGTTGGAGTTTGTGGAGCTGCAGGGTGACTCAGAGTAGGTAATTGAACATTTTAGAAGCAAACCTATTGAAAAATCATCCAGCTGAATTAAAATGACAGTCTAAGATTGCAGTTCAGCAAATGCTTTAAGTTGGCATAAGCTAACATTGCACTAAAAGAATCAGTTTTACTTTCTCCTCACCTTTGTGGCTTATTCCTATCCCTGTGCTGTCCCTTCCTTTGTCCCATCATGATGACTAGGGCAACTGAACCAGGCTGGGATAGTGATTCAGATGAAATCCAGCCTTCCACAGTAGGTTTCCTGGTGCAGTTAACCTTGCAGTCATACCAACAGTTACACCAGCAGAAGGGGGGAGCATCAAAGGCAGCTTATACTGACTTAAAATGTTTGTCAAACTATGGTCTCAGAGAGAAAATTGGGCTCCACGCCTCAAAAATGTAATTGTGCGCTCCACAGAGAACTAATTCCAGCCAACATGGTAAGAGTGTAGGGAGAAGACGCTAGAAGCTGGAGAGGGGGAACAGAAATGGAACACCACATCAGAAAGAAAGGAAGGAGAGGGATGGAGAGAAATGGAGGTACAGGAAAGAAGACTGTGTGTCGTGGTTTAACCCCAGCTGGCAACTAAGCCCCACACAGCTGCTCGCGCACTCCTCCCCGGTGGGATGGAGGAGAGAATCAGAAGAGTGAAAGTGAGAAAACTCATGGGTTGAGATAAATTCAGTTTAATAGGTAAAGCAAAAGCCGCGTGTGCAAACAAAGCAAAACAAAACAAGGAATTCATTCACTCCTTGCCGTCAGCAGGCAGGTGTTCAGCCGTCTCCAGGACAGCAGGGCTCCGTCACGCATAATGGTGACTTGGGAAGACAAACGCCATCACTCTGAACGTCCCCCCCTTCCTTCTTCTTCCCCCAGCTTTATATGCTGAGCATGACGTCATATGGTGTGGGATATCCCTTGGGTCAGTTGGGGTCAGCTGTCCCGGCTGTGCCCCCTCCCAACCTCTTGTGCACCCCCAGCCTGCTCATTGGTGGGGTGGGGTGAGAGGCAGAAGAGGCCTTGACTCTGTGTAAGCACAGCTCACAGTAACCAGAACATCCCTGTATTATCAACACTGTTTTCAGCAGATATCCAAAACGTAGCCCCATACTAGCTACTATGGAGAAAATTAACTCTATTCCAGCCAAAACCAGCACACTGTGGTTCTGGTCTTTGTTCCATTCTTAATTTGCCTGAGACTTTAGACTGATGTTCTGAGACTAAGCCTGACATTCAGCCTTTGCAGAATGGTACAGAATGTTCTCATCTTCAGCAAAAAAAATCACTTTGCCATCACTCTGTTACTGGGAGCTTGCAGAGAGAGGCCAGGTTGGTCTATTGTTGGTAAGCGGACCGTTTACAAAATGGGTATTTTACATTTGTTCCCGCAGAAACTGAACCAAACAACTTTAGGCAGTGGATTATAGAGAGGGGAGGCATTTCTTATCTACCCAGGCTTATGTATCAGTCTGTCAAGCGATCAGAAATGTACTACTGCAGCTTACTGTTGAAAGTATGCTAACCTGAAATATTAAAAGGTGTCGTTTCTCTGTGATTATTGGTGAGGTCTCACCCTATTCTAACTGGCTTGCTTAAAAAAGGGAGGGAGTGATCCTGGCTTTCTGGAGAGATCTTTTGCTTTTCAACTGCAACAATCATTAGATCTGCTTATTGAGGGGAAACATCTTAAAGAGCATGGTATGAAAATGAGCAGGTACTTGTCCTTGATAGCAGCGCAGAGTCAACTGATCCTAGGAGGCTGTGAGGACAGTCAGTTTGGTCCTGGGAATTCCTGCGACCTGCGCCATCAGTAGTGAGGTGTATCTAGCTAGTAAGTATTCCAGCCCAGTTAAAAAAATGACACGAACAGAATGTGATCCGAGCAGTAGCAAAGGAAACCTGTTGTCAGTCCCACAGCCCCAGGTGAGGTGAGTTGGACAGACCAGGCAATGATACCCAGCGTCAGCCGAGAGTCTGGATTGCCAGACCAGCCTGTGTTGATGAGGCAGGCCAAGGTTAAGTGGGGAAGCCAGTCTGCAGGTCGGGATCAGGTCTAGTGATGGTAACCGGGGTCAGATACAGTCCAGGATTGCCAGGCAGATCCAGTGTCAAGCCAGGAATCCGGTGCATGGCTCAGCCACCAGATCCACAGTTCCTGTGGCTGTGGCTGAGCTGGAGATGGGTGCACCCACAAGGCAGTCCAGGCAGGGACTGAATGTCCAGGGCTGAGCGTAAATGGATCTGCGGGGGCCATGGGCAGAGGGTGTGAGTGGAAGCCCCCTGTGAGGCTGGTTGGGGTCATAAAGGCGTGTTGGTGGCACTCGGAGCCCTGACACTGAGTTTAAGCTTCTGCAAGGCTATCGGCATGCCTCAGTGAAGTGAAAGGGAGAGGCTTCTCGTAAAGATAGTAGCTAAACACAAAACCAGAACCGTTATTGCCTGCCCAGAAACCCCAGCCTAAAATAGCTCATTATCTTCCTAGTGGGAATATGTGGGCATGTTAATACAGACCTTTTCTTGATAGCGTAGAGAGGCCTTTTTTAATTAATGAGGCTTTTTTTGCATGGTATTTATGTTTATAAAACTGCGTGTATTGTTTATACTTGATTATTTTAGTATATTCCCTTTTTTCATGAATAATTATGCTTTATTTTGACATCTCAGCCTTTCCCTCTGAAGTCCCTAAAGTATTGATGGCCTTTGTTCAGCTTACTGATTTGTCATAACAATTTTTTGCATGCCTCTAACAATACTTCATCGCTGTGTTTGGAAGGAAAACAGAGGAGGTGCTTTACCCAGCATTCTTTGTGACTAGGTCTGACGGGTGTGTCTGCAGTGCCTGAAGAAATTAATGTTTGTGGTTTTAGATAATTGCCTTCTGCATTTCCTTTCCACACTGGTTTCCTCCTTGCAGTTTATTTGCCATAATTTATTTTTCTGTTGGCTTCCTTTACACTGAATATGTGGGCGTTAAAGGGTGCACATTTGGCTTGAATTAAGTCACCTTTCTATTGAAAGTTTTTCCTTTTTTCTCTGCCTTCGGCTTAAGGATTTGCTTGCCTCTTGGAAATGGAGGTTCACACTTTGCCTTTTCAAAATACCTTTCCTTTTCCTTTTGATAAGAGCTTGCTTTCCAGGTCTTGTAAGCAGTTACTTTATGGCCTTTCTTTGCAAGTCTTAGTGATTCAGTGCAGCACAGCTTGAAAGCTTCTTCTTCACAGCTAGAAGACATGAGTTGGGGCTTGGGGTTTTTTTGGGGGGGGTTGTGTTTTTTTTTTTTTAATCCTCTCTAGAATATAATTTTTGCCTGGTGGGCAAAGGTGCTGTCTGTTTGCCAAAGCAAATGAAATTAATTCCTGCCATCAGTAAACAGAGGGTCATATTATTTAAAAAACATAACCTTTATTGTTTGAGAGAATATTACTGCTTTTTGATTAGGATAGCTATGTGTCCACCTGTGTACATTAAGTTAAATGCAAGTGTATCATAATAACTAAAGCCTTGCCATATAACTCTATTAAAAGGAGAGTTGTTTAATGAACAGTGTATACAGCATTTAGCTCAACAGAGCCCTCGTTTCAGCAGTATGCCTTAGCTTTTATTTCACTAAAATTTAGTAATTTGTTATACTTGTGAAATAAGTACCAGAAATCCAGAAAGTATTAGAAGAGTATGTGAACCACAAATTATTGCAATCCATCAGTTCTGTTTCTAACCTTCAGTAATTATTTTCAGTTGTTGCTATCTGTAGCTCAAAATTTGTTTTTAACTTGCATTTTCCATTCACTAGTTAAACAATATCACATTTTTTTATTGAGTCAGCTTTCAGTTGTATGTCCAGTTATTAAAATAAACCCCTTAACAAACTTCCGTAAACTTTAATAGGCTTCAGTATAATTTTAAACTTTGGTATATTTAACATTTAGAAGTCTCTTCTGAATGTTACAGGGCTGCAGTACCTAAATATAACCACATCAGTTTTTTCTTTCCATACTTTGTCAGTAGCCAAAAGGAGATGTTTATAAAAGACAGGTTACTGAGCTAGGTGGTTTGACTGCTGCCTGACCCATACAACCATTCTTATTCCGTATTCCTATTTTTTCTTTCTGTAAAGGGGGTGTCTCATTGCTTTTTTGACTCTGATTTCTGTTCTTTTCCTGCTTTTCTTGATGAACAGCCTTCTAAAGGAGTAGCATGTGAAGATTTGTTCTTAGCAAATTAGGAAAGCAGGCACCATACATGTATAACATGTCAAATACCTAAGCAAGCAACATCAGATACGATTTGTTGATCTGCTTTTATTTTTGTAATCTTCAGTTATTACTTTCATATCACATACTAGGAATTTAAAGTTGATGGTGTCCCATTAGGTGTTGCCTGAATAGTAGTTAGGGAGAAAAATCAAATCACGAGTTTTTAAATGGATGCGATAAGTGTATTTGGCAACCAACCTGGAAATCAGGTTTTTTGGCCATTTCTATTATTATTCTCTTGCCTGATATTCTAGGCATTCGTGCCTTAATTAAAACAGAAAACGTGTTTTTTGCAAATGACAGGTGTTCCTCATTCTGATTTTTTTTTTTTTTTTTTTTGTCGCTGTCATCCACAGTCCGAAGAGCCGCCTCATACAATTAAAGAAAGAAAAGCTTGAGTACACTCCTGGAGAGCATGAGCACGGATTGTTTCCAGCCCCTATTCACGTTGGTGGGTACTTCATGTGTGTTTTAGTTGTTGGGAGACAAGTGCTGCACTTAGGTGACATGGAAATAGTCTGTTTGGACGTCACAATCTCTCTACCTCTCTCCCTTTTTTCTTTTTTTATTTTATCGCCTTGCCAGGTTACTCATGTCTTTCAGCGTATGAACTTTGCCGAAGGTCATATTCATCTGTCTGTGTTCTTCAGTGCAAAAGTTTTCTTGAGAGGCTTTTTTTTTCCTACATGAACTTTGTTCTCATTTTTTGTTTACCGTAAGAAAATGCCAGTCTAGTTTAAAACCTGCTTTAACTGCCGTAATACTTCTGCTTAAATGCGGTACAGTAGTCTCCTTTTCAAACTAATATTACAGTAGAATAGCCAGAGTCAATTGTAACCATTTGTTAAATCTCAAAAACTAAGCATGCAATAATAAATTCCCCCATGTCCCCATGCACTTCATGGTGTCTGTCTTTAGGTGTGGATAAAAGTGAGGGAGAATGAAAAACTTAGCTATTACGTAGTTTTTATTTCATCCCTGTTTTGAAGTCTTGGGTAGAACAGAAATGAGGTTTAGGGCTTCTCTTTGCCTTCTGCAGAAAGAAGCCATAACCTAAGGCTAGCATGAGCATTTAGAACTCATGGAGTTCCAGGATGCTGTTCAGAAGTCCGGTCCACTGGACTGGACTGCTTGGAGGGGATGGCCATGAAAACCCAGACTAACATTTTTGCAGCTAATGTCATTTGCCAGGACAAACCAGGATTGATTTATTTTTCAGATAATTGTTTCAGCTTTTAGAATGCTGTGATTTCTTACTTCAAGTACTGTCATGCAAAGAGAGTTTGGGAAATTCCACATTGTTCTGTAGGAATATTTGTCCCATCAAATACAAACGTTTAACTGGTTTGTCTTCTTTAACTGAACTTTTTTGCTCCATACACAACTTTGACTTTCACAGAGAGTTAATAGCAGGTAAAGACTTTGACAGATCTGCGTGAATCAGTAACTGCAAAACGGGTTTCAGAACTGAAAGTGTTCATTTAAATTCTCAGAAACGTGACCTTTCTCAATTCCTTTTTGAATTGGGTCATATAACTCTGTTGCACGACCGAACCATCTGTCGGGATGCTCAGGTTGAGTTTGCAGTGCCACGATCCTGTCCTCTTTTTCTCTTCATCAGGCCCCGACCCCACATTTGTTTGTGCTAGCAGACACAAACGCTCCTGCACTGAAGATAAAGCTGCTTCAATTACCCTGTATCGGGTCGCTGGAGAGTGGTTTAACTGCAGGGCAGAGTTACAGGGTTTAGGACTCCACCAGATGACTGCACTAGTGCCCACTTGACGAGGGCTGGAGGGACCTTCCATGCACTCCAGGCACGGTGCCAGGGCACCTGAAAGAGCCTTTTGTTTTGCCCGCTGAGGTCATAGAAGTGAAAGCAAATTCCCAGCAGATTTAGCTCTTTCCTGGAACCTGCTATGGATGAATAAAGCATTGAAAATGAAAAGTAATTTAGGAGTAAATTGTAAGGAAAACATTTCCAGTTGTGAGGGTATGCATGTGAATTTACATGAAACCACAGACTATTGCTGGAGGAACGTAAAGGCACTTGTTAACATTTAGAAAAGCTGAGAAAATCAAACATGGGACTGACACCTCATCCTTAGTCACTCTTCTCACTGCAATTTTGTGACACAGTATTCCAACAAAGTGATAAGAGAACATTTTAATCTTGGCTAGAACTAACTTAGTGTCAGACCTCAGGTCTTATGTTAACAAAGTATATAATGGGTCAGTTTCCTTCTTTTGGGAAGAGGTTAGGGGTGACACTAAATTTTAAAATAGAGATGAAATCTACAATGGAAGTAGTAACTCCTGTCTAAAATGAGTTTCACTTATTGCTGAAAATATAGATCATCTTGAAGTCCTTCCAAAACATTTAGGAATGTGTTTGCCAAGTCCGAATTAGTTCTTAAGTCTGTTTTGGTAAAGGTTGTAGAAGGGCTTGGATACTATTTTCAAAACTAACTTGGTTTCTTTGACCATCTTGCATGAATTGTGCATGCAGATTTTTTTTAAATGCATAATTTGTTCTCTGTGCTACATCTTTGTATTCCTGTGTACACAGAAGAGCTCAGGAGAAAGTGTCAACTTTGAGACTTCTACACAGAAGTTACTAGTGTTTACTGTAAGGCAGAGAGTTGTATTCAGTTTCGTCAGTTATTTGCTGTTGTCCCTTTGGTAGCTCACGCTCAGTGACCCCTCCCAGGTGAACACCTGCAGGCTTCCTGGCACTGCTTTTAAGAGTTTAACTGTGACTGTTGGAGTTCAATGGCATCCGTAACGTTCAGTCATCCAAGCAGCAGGCAGCTCCCCTCTGCCACCTACCCCACCAGGCATCTCGTATCTAAGACAGCAGCTTTCCTCGCTGTTGATAAAGGTTTAAACCTGACTACGACA
>NW_008824360.1:34897-42036 GCF_000699105.1 Pygoscelis adeliae | reverse complement strand
CGTGGAGGGCTCTTCCCTGTGCTTGCCGCTAACAGACAATGTTCTGGGAGAATTCTGCTCTTCTGCCTTTTTGACTTTCAGATGTCGAGAGGCCCTGTCAGAATTTGGCGATGTGCCTAGGAGCAGCCCTTTTTCCTCTTGGGGATATGTGAATATGAGTGTGTGCAACTTACAAACCTTTTTGTTTCAGGAAAGTATCTCAGACAAAAGAGAATTGACTTCCAGCTGCCTTACGACATCCTCTGGCAGTGGAAACACAATCAGGTACGAGATAAAAAGTTACTGGTTGCCAAGATTATGATCAGAAGTCTTAGAAAGAAAATAGCAGGGTTCTTAGATGAAAGCTGTGTTTATATATCCTGTATATTGATGAATATTCTTGTTGCTGCCACTGTATGAGGAAAAAAAGGATTTGCATATGTATTTAATGTGAATAATTTCCATTATTCCATCTCTTGCAAAATAGCAATCCTATGGGTTTCTGCTGAAAAAAAGTCATTAATTTTGCTGCAGACTTTTATTTTGGTAGTGTGCCTGCTTTCTGCAATGATCTTGTTTTAGACACGCCTCAGGAGAATTCAGATGTACTGCCAACAGCACTGAGAAATTTCAGGCCTTATTTTTCTTGGATCAATCCCAGCAGAGTGGAATTTATTTTTCACTTGCAAGCTGACATTTTCATACTGAGGAAAGAAGAGAAACTGTTTAACAGTCGCATTCTTTTTAAAGAGCTTTAAATATGTGCAAACCTAAAAATAGGAATATTTTTTTCCCTGAGAAGTTTCCACCAAGTGATTTAACACAGGATTTAAGGCTGGAGGGTAAATCTGTCCCCAGCTCTACTGCAAGAAAGCGCTCCCAGACGTGTAACTTAAGCATGTAAATGAGCAAGACAAATTCCCGGGTGGTTGTGGCTCCAACTACTCTTTGTAATACCACCAAATTCTAATCTTAAAGTAATGATTGTTGTTGACATTTCAGCTGAGGACAGTTTCTTGCCATGTATTGAAGATTACTTACATCTGCCTATCTTATCTATTCAATATTACATAAATAATAAATATGTGTGATCTATTTCCTCGACATTTTCTGTATCTACCTAGAATATTGAAAACCCTTACAGAGCAGTTTTGTTTGCACAATGGTTTTATAGTTTGTACGGTGCCTATCTGCCATATATGTTACTGAGGGAAGGCTATTAATGCAGTAAATGTGTGTGAAATATGTAATAATTTGAAATTATTCCTTAAAGCTTGTTTGTAAGGACGGAATATATATGAAGTTATGAAATGTGATCTAAGCTTCCCTTTTCCCTCCAGTCATCTCCATCTGCAGAGGAAGTTTCTCTAATTAGAAGATGAATCTGCATTTCTTTTGGCTCCTACCTGTAGTCACAGTTTTGCTAAGCACCTTAATTTTTCTTTTTCACTTTTTTAAGTGTCAGCACATGGTAATTCCACCAAAGAGGGTTTGTCCAAAGTAGATTTAAATAATTATTCTTCTTTTCAGTATTGAAAAAACCAGCATTGTTCAGAATAGTCTGTCCTCATGATATCTGTTATCCATATTGCTCTGTTCAGATAGTATGGGAAGAATAAACAATATGTTAGAAGAACTGCTCAGCTAACTCATTAAGCCTAAGTTCTACTTTGTCAGGTACTTTTCTTGACCTATTTGCTAATGTAGTCTGAGCCTAAAGAAGAGAACACAGACATATTTTCTAGTAATGATTACAGAACTGTTACGTATGTACAGAACATAATTTCCCTGATTCTTTTGAACAGCAGATGCACTTATGCAATATATTTAAATTTTCTTTCTCTTCCTTTTAGTTGTATAAAAAGCCAGATGTCCCACTTTATAAAAAAATCCGTTCTAGTAAGTAAAATCTTATTACTAAAATGTGTTAACTGTGGAATTTTCACGACACCCCTCCTTTCTGTCATGCTCTTGGTCCTACCAAAGACACTTCCACTTTCTTTTTCTGCTCTGTGTAGTTGGTATGAAAATATTGTACATAAATAGTTCTATTCTTTCACCTGGAAAGAATTCTTTTCCCTGTTTGGGTTTGGGTTTTTTGGTTGTTTCTTTTTTTTTTCTCTCCAGATGTCTATGTGGATGTCAAGCCTCTTTCTGGCTATGAGGCTACTACCTGCAATTGTAAGAAACCGGATGATGACAACGGAAAGGGCTGCGTGGAGGACTGTCTTAACAGGTTAGAAATAGGTTGACTGACTATAAGAGAATTTCAATAAATGTAATATTTCACATCAACTAATAATATTTTAAGAAAAGAGTTGTGCTGGATGCAACCCCAGTACTAAAAGTATTGTTACAGAGCATACAGCACATATGCTCCCCCACCTCTTTCTTCCGAGGAAGATCCCATTAAAACCTCCATTTTACTCTTTGAATAGCAGTGAGAGCCAGTCTGAATCTTTGTGTGAACTATACCTTGAAAACAAGAAGCATTTTAGTTCTTCAATAATTTTTGTTTAACAGGAAATTTTTTTCCCTTGTATGATAGATCTAAAAGTATGCTATTCATCTTCCTTTAACTTCTTTGTTTTTTATTTTAGGATGATCTTTGCCGAGTGTTCACCAAACACCTGCCCTTGCGGTGAACAGTGTTGTAATCAGCGGATACAGAGGCATGAATGGGTGCAGTGCCTGGAAAGGTTCCGGGCTGAGGAGAAAGGATGGGGTATTCGTACCAAAGAACCCCTGAAAGCAGGACAGTTTATCATTGAATATCTGGGAGAAGTTGTTAGTGAGCAGGAATTCAGGTAGAAATATTTATTTGCTGCTTTAGCATGGAAGGCTCAATACATTACTTTAGCATCTATTATGATTGCTAGGAAATCCTTAGACAGAAACGAAGGAGAGAGTAAGGGGAAAAAAGGAATGCTTTTCTGGTCACAGGCCACCAGAAGGAAGGCTTAGAATTCAGCTTTTTTGATCAACCAAATTTTTCTCAGTCAAATAGGAATGATTAGTGTTTGGAATGCATCATCTGCCACATCTGCTCTGTAAATGCCAAATGCCACAGGTGAATGTGAATTTGATATAATTATGAGTACTGTGCAGGATTTGAACTGTGCAAGATAGAATTGAGGGGCAGAATGGGGCAGGAAGGGAAATGAGCTTTTGCAGATAGGTATGAAGAAAAAAGAACAAGTGGGAGCATTAATAACCAGTGAAAGAAAGAAATTGTAGTCTTGGTAACTACATAGCATCATAGGATAATTGAGATTGGAGGGATGTACTTGCTACCCTTAGAGCTCCATCAGAAGACAAATGCAATCTTCTCATACAGAGATAACTGCTAACACAACTGACTCTTGCTACTGTTGCTCTCTTGCTAAAAAGAGGTAGCTGTAATCCATGGATCTAATTCCAGAAATTGTGTCCAGTCCCAGATAATGAAAGGGAGAGGCTGATTGTTGTACACATGCATACATATACACACCAAAGAATGTACACTTGCATTTTCTCTTCCATACACAGGTTATCAACATGAAATGTTTACAAATAATCTGCAGAACCCAAAAGGGAGCATTCCAGAAGAGCAAATTTCTAAATTCTAATCCAAGCTCTGTCAATGGCCTTGACTTATAAAAATAGGTATAATAATGGTTTTCCTCCATCTCTAGGTGTATGGTTCTATAAAATATAAAAGATTATAATTGCTTTTTCTTCAAAACCCTCTCTCAGAATTCTTGAATGCACTATTACTATGTTACTCCCTGCTTGCTTTGCAGCAACAAGCAGAATCACAAATAACTTTCCTGTGTTGCTTCCTAGGAACCGGATGATTGAACAGTACCATAATCACAGTGATCATTACTGCCTGAATTTAGACAGTGGAATGGTGATAGATAGTTATCGTATGGGCAATGAGGCTCGTTTTATCAACCACAGCTGTAATCCTAACTGTGAGATGCAGAAATGGTAAGAAAAATATATTCTGTTTACTGGAAGACTGGTATACCAGTGACTAAGATATAGATAACCAGATCATCTAAGGGAATCTGATCTAAAAATAGGGAGGGGAATCAAGCTGAACAGTGTAAATAATATTTACTATCATGTCTGCATTGCATAAGAGAAGTAATGTAATGTTTTCAAGTGTTGGACATTTTGGAGACAGGATCTAAGTTTTCTGGCAAGGCAAATCCAACAGTGTTGTTTGTCATACTGTTAACCTGCTGCAAATTTTGAAGCCTAGGTAATGCCGTAAAATAATCTATGTGTATATATTCTTTCCTTCTGGCAATTCAAATATTTTTTTTAAAGCAGGCAAACAGGGAAGTAGTCTGATTTTAGCACACCCTGTGTCATACCAGTACTATGTTATCAGAAGAAATCCAGTGCCAGACTAGTAGGAAGTACTTCTGAGAAATTTATAATTAATAAGTTACAGTGCAATAGCAGATGGTCATAATAGGAATCAGCTGTGGTGGCAGTACAGCAGAGTAGCTTCTGATTGTCAGATAATTCTAGTGGATTTAAGCAATAGTAATCAGGTTTTAAATTTTAAAATCCAACACAAAAAATAAGTAACAGAATTGGAGAGACAAATAATTTTAGTGCATTTTGTGAAATGAGGTATGATGTTCAACGTAAGCTTTTGATTTAGGGTGAGGGCATGAATCTTGGTGGTTGATAAGTAGATCTGCCGTGATAGCCAATATAGTTTGTAGCTTCTCTGTTTGAAGCACAACTTCCTACTCTTTGTAAATATGGTATTCACTTTTTTGGCTTTCAAAGTTTATTGTAAGAGATAAACGAGAGAACAGTACACATGAAGAGCAAGCATAATCCAGGGCACAGCAGAAGTGTTGCTTCCTGTCTCTAACACTTCCACTCTGTGGACAAAGACAATTTTCTTTTTAATTATTGGGAATATTTTATTGTATTTTCCCTGCAGGTCTGTTAATGGTGTTTACCGGATTGGATTGTATGCACTTAAAGACATGCCTGCTGGTACTGAATTGACTTACGACTACAATTTTCATTCATTTAATGTTGAAAAACAGGTAAGGATCACAGTGCAAGACCTTGAAAAAACCTCACCAAGGACAAACAGTTCTGTAAAGTTGAAGGTCGATTAACAAAACCTGTTGTGTTGTATTTGACGGAACAGGTTCTTTATAATATTGAGAGATAATCTAAATGTTTTGGGTTTTATTTAAAATAAATTTTTTTTCTCCCTCCCCCCAAAGCAACTCTGCAAATGTGGTTTTGACAAATGCAGAGGAATAATTGGGGGTAAAAGTCAGCGAATGAATGGACTTTCAAGCAAAAGCAATCAGCCTGTGAGCACCCACAGAAGGCCTGGACGGTCGAAAGAGAAAAGGAAATCAAAGCACAAACTAAAGAAGAGAGTAAGTAGTAAAGACAGCTTTTTTTCATGGATAAAGGTTAATAGGAAATCAGTTTGTGCCATCAGACCAAAAAACTATGTATTTGTATATTTTAAACTTCAGAGAAGTACTACAGAGAAATATTACAGGTTCTGTCTCAGGAACTACTTTTACTGCTTTGCTAAGTTCTTGGCACAGTTTTTCCTGTCTATCAGAATGATCTGTTTTCCAGAGGGGCCACATTCCAGAGGAACCCAGTGAAAGTGTGAACGCGCCGACAAGGCTGACACCACAGCTTCAGATGAAGCCCATGTCTAACAGAGAAAGGTAAGGAATGATTTTGGTGGGTTTTTCCTCAGAAATGGAGTGTTGTGCAAATGTTGAAATTATTTTTTTCTATAAGATTAGGGCATCATGAAATGTCTGAGTAAGCAGTTCTTAGTTCTTTAACCAGCTAGGGTGGAATTCCTCTCCACTGACATCAGAAGTGTACCTCTGAATATCTGTCTTTTTCCCCACATTAAGGGATTAATTTTACAGTAAGAAGGTGATTCTTGAATGCTTTTCTAATTTCTGTAGGAATTTTGTGCTAAAACACCATGTATTTTTGGTACGAAACTGGGAAAAGATTCGACAAAAACAAGAGGAAGTGAAGCATGTCAGTGACAATATCCATACCACATCGCTATACAGTAACCGCTGGAATGGAATCTGTCGGGATGATGGCAACATTAAATCTGGTGAGGCTGACACAGGTTCCTCAGGTTGCTACTTTGAGAACCTGTATGACATGCCCATGAAGAGTTTAAGTAAGCTCTGTGTATAAAACAGATGTAGAGTTACTGCAAGATCGATATAGCTTTTGCAATGCATACAGGGAATGCTATACAGATAACAATACCTATATATGTGTTTGTGTATGTATGCCCTTATCTTTACACAGCGGGGTAAGACAGAAGCTCTTGTTTCAGTGTATTTTTTGCATTGTGGGATTCTGCAATTTCCTCTGAAACACTTAATGCTATTTTCTTAATAATGAGAAGTTTGTTCGGTATAAACCATTTGTCTGGTTGCTGGATCCGTTTGTGTTCCTCCAGCAGCCCTGATGTCTCTCAAGTCCTGGTAGAAGTTGTCATGTCTCGCGTTTCATCAAGAGTGGTTTATCAGAGGAAGAGGAGGATGATATTTAACATTTTCTGATTGGACCCTTACAGAGAAGGACTCTTTTCTGCTTTCTGTATCCCTAGACTAGAAACAGTTGTGCTGACTTTGAAAATTGTCATTTATCCTCATAATTCGATGGATTTCAGACCTTTAGAGAACAAAGCTTTTTGGCATGCAGTCAGTTATGAGAAGGGGACAAAATATGACTATCAGAAAAAATGTATTAATCCTGCTCCAAAAATAGCACTCTATTCATAGGACCATAATCTTCACAGCCATGCAGGATTTGCTCCCCACTGTCAGGTACATGAGAAGTTGGAAAGTGAGTATTTTGGGTGAATTCAATGACATGCTCTATTTGCTCCAGCAACATAAAATACTTTGATAACCAGCTTAACCATTTAGATGAGCTATAAGCAGCGAGATCCAACTTGGGAATATGAAACTGAAGCCTTTTATAGTAGCTTAGAAAGCATGTTAATTTTAATAATTGGTGGTGGAGTTGCTGGATTGGAAAAGATGCTGTAATTTGATCTTTAATTTTTTGTTTAGAGATAATTCTTTTTTGCCTTCTTTCAGACGTCTTCATGACCCAGTTTTCAGCCCTTC
>NW_008824360.1:14883-34865 GCF_000699105.1 Pygoscelis adeliae | reverse complement strand
CGACGCTTGTCTGCAGCTGAAGAGAATATTGAAGTGGCTCGTGCTGCCCGCCTAGCACAAATCTTCAAGGAAATATGTGATAGCATCATATCCTACAAAGGTGAAGGTGACACTCCTAAAAAAATCTCCATGGAGACTTTTTTTAGCCTCTGGAACAATGGACTGTCTGAATAGAAAAAACTAGAAAAAAATTAGTTTATTTCAGGACATTAAATAACCTTCTGTTGTCCCCCCCCCCCCCCTTTTTTTTCCCCCACAAATCATTTTTTTTTTTCTCCCCCCCCCCCCCCCCCCCCCTTTCTTCTGCTATTAGTAATCACTTTGCTTTATCCTCCACCCCTTCCTCTGCCACCAGAATCTGCAGATGTTGCTATCCTTTTAAATTGATTTTTCAGTAGTTCAGCAAAATGGTACAATTGACAGAATTGCAAGGAAACTATCCTCCATTTTGATACATGTAGTCTGATTACAGCAACCAACTTCTAGAAATGCAAAAGCGTTTCAATTCCCTGTGCCTCAGATAGTAGAAGAGTCTTTTTTTAACCTAACTTGAATGTTGTTAGTTACTTGTCTTTTTAAGTTTTACTCAAGTAAATGTCGCTAAACTGTGTGTTCCTGTTACAGATTCCTCCAGGCAGGCTCTTGCAGCTCCCCTCCTGAACCTACCCCCAAAGAAAAAGTAAGTACTTGCTTCTCAGGGCAACCCATAGTTTTCTATAATGGATTTGCACAGCTTTGAAATGCTAGTGAAAATGACGTTGTGCATACATTCCCATTTTAGAAATGCAGACTATTATGAAAAGATCTCTGACCCATTGGACCTTGCCACAATTGAGAAACAGATCTTGACTGGCTATTATAAAACTGTGGAAGCTTTTGATGGGGACATGCTGAAGGTCTTCCGGAACGCAGAGGTGAGGCTCTCTCTGGCCTTAAAGCTATTGCATAGGCAGTGGGGATCTACCCTAGTTTAATGCTCTTTCTGACTTATAGTAATAAAAGAAGAAAGATATTTTAGAGAAAGAGAACTTGCAATGATCCATTTCTGATGAACAGAGCTTGATAGCAATTCATGTGCTTCAGCTTACTCTTACTGCTTTTTGGTTGCCTTAGGTCAGACAAATAGAAGGTCAAGAACATGCGTGAACAGCTAACCTAAAGAAATTTCAGTACCTTTTGAAAGAGATACCTTGTTCTTCAGTGTCTTATGTAAGATACATGGACCTGCTGTTCAAAATAAGGGAGTAGATGGACAGGTGTATACCACATTGGTGGATGCAGCTTTAGTGAAAACACCTGTAAGGGTGTATGCAGGCAGGAGGAATGCACCAAAAGCATGGAACCTGGGGGAAAAAAATATTTTTTTGTTTCTGTGTTTGGTTTTTATTCAGAAATATTATGGCAGAAAATCTCCGACTGGGCGTGATGTGTGCCGGCTACGGAAAGCATATTATAATGCTCGCCATGAGGCATCTGCCCAAATTGATGAAATTGTGGGAGAGACAGCAAGCGAAGCTGACAGCAGCGAGACATCAGTCTGTGAAAAAGAAAACGGACATGAGAAGGATGAGGATGTGATCCGTTGCATTTGTGGCCTTTACAAAGATGAAGGACTCATGATCCAGTGTGAAAAGTGCATGGTGAGGCGGGGGGAACACAAAGTGGAGCCTGGTGCTCTTTTTCCGTTCGTCATAACCAGTGGAACTTTTACCAGCAGTTTCCATGTATCTAGTAGCATTAATTACGTCTTCAGACCTTCATTTCCTCTCCAAAAGAATTGAGAGATTCTGTTTTCACAGAGGAAATGCAAATTGTATTTCTATATAGAGGAGCTAGCACTTTTCTGAAACTGCCAGCAACTCCTGTCTTTAGGCGAGCAGAATTAATTTCAACAATTTTGGGCTTTTACACACACAGTTGCACGGGGATCTTGTCTGTCTTCTGACATAGTGTCGGAAGTGTTCAAAGCGTTCAAAGAAAATCTTGAATTTCCTTTGGGAAGCTTGTTTTCTTGCTTTCCTTAATATTTTTGAGAAAATGCAATTTGTAAGTAAGATCTACCACAGGAATTTCTCATTGGGTTGTATCTGTTTTTCTAGGTCTGGCAGCACTGTGACTGTATGGGTGTGAATTCTGATGTTGAACACTACTTGTGTGAGCAGTGTGAAGTTCGATCAGTGAACAGGGTAAAAAAAAAAAAAAATCTCCTTTTCATTACTACAGTTATAAACTAAAGCAGCTCTTGCATTTATATTTATTGAGATTGGCAAGACCACTGTGGGATTCTCACTTTATAGTATAGCTTCCTTGGTTTAGGTTTAATCACATTAAGTGTCAATTCTTCTTCTCTGTCCACTTCTGCATATTTCCAAAAGGATATCAGCCCCATTTTTGCACCAATTATGGTGGGCATCTCAGAATTTCCTTCCTTTTTTCTTTTTTCGTCCAGGAGGTTCCCATGATTCCTCGTCCCCATTATGCCCAGCCTGGCTGTGTTTATTATATATGCTTATTACGGGATGGTCTGCTGCTGCGCCAAGGTATGTGCTAACTCTGGTGGCTGCTGTGATTTCCATCAGATAAGAGTGTGCAGAGATTTCTGGCATCACCCTGTTTGAAATGCTTTTATCTTTTTACAAGTAGAAAGCTGCGCTCTTTGCTATTATGGGAGTGACACATAGTAAGAGTTCTCACAGGCTGCTTGATGAAGAAACATTAATTACCTTTAGCACAGATATGCTGAGCCAATGTCTGGTAGTTAACATTTAGAAGTAAAGGCAAAGAAGGCTATTAGGCCTTCAGTCCTTTAGTGTAGAATGGTCATTAAAACATCCAACTTATTGCTTGTTTGTTTCCTAAAGTGTATCTGGACATTGCTTCAAAGCCCTGAGACTTCAGAGGCAGCTACACAGCCACATAATTCAGTTCACTGATTTTTATTTTTTTTTTTATTTCATCCTGCAGATACATGCAAGGTTAGAAAGAAGCCTATATAATTATTAAGAGAACTGCTCTTGAATGAGTAAAACCAGTTGGTATGTTTGCTAGAGGGGAATGGGAGAGTCTTCAGGAAAGTGGAGAATTTAAAAAAAAAGGTCAAAGATCAGTGTATTCTTTATCCCCTCTGCAGGATTCTAGAATTTGCGTTCAGTCTTCCTTTTTCATTGTTGTTCTGCATTGTCTATCCTGTCTAGAGTTCAGCCATTTGGTTTTCTCATTTCTTGTTTTTTGCTGGGTTCCTTGCTGGAGAGAACTCACTTTCTAGGGTTGTATCGGTACTTGCTTTTATGTTTTCTGTTAAAATGGATTATGTTTTAGCTGGGTTTTGCGGCATCTTCCAGTCATTCATAGCATTAAGGTAGTTTTTGTCATGACACATTATATTTCACTCACGTACCTCTAATCTGATCTTAGTGACTTTAATTAGAGAAATGTTAGTCCTTACGTGGCTAAACTCTGTGTACCATCAGCAAAGGACAAAGGAGACCAAACTGCCACTGTTAGGCACCAAATGCCTCTGCAGTTACAGGGAATAGATTAAGCAAGGCGTATACCCAGCAGGAGCTAGAAAGTATACACAGCTACAGCAGAAAAAGGGAAAATCCATGGATTCATTGCTGGTCTCAAGTTCTCCACCAAAAGTTCTGAGGCACGACACCTGCCTATAGAAATTGTTGTGATGCAGGCACACAAGCATATAAGGCATCTTAGAGACAGTAGAAGAAACAGTTTTTTACTCCCTCTGGTTTCTAAAAGGTCATGTAATTTACAGGTTCCAAGGCAAAAGAGACCATAGTGACTTTCAGCCCTGCAGTCACTATATGCGTAGACTATTACATTTTTCCTATGTCTTGTGTATTAGAAAGAGGCTGATCTCGCGATAAAGACAAAGTGCTTTTGAGACCATTGCCTTCCTTTGTAAGTTGGTCCACCCTGGGGAGTTGTGTCTGTACGTTGAATTAGTTTGTTTTCCAGTTCCAAGCTTGAGAACTCATGTTTTTGAGGAACAAGGTTGAAAAGCTTCCAACTGTGTGTGAGTGTGCACACTTTATTGTGAACAAATCCCTCTAAATAAGTGAGTGTCCTTCCATCTCTGGTTAGAGGACTTGTTTTTTGATTTCTTTACAATTCTACTTGAGGTTGTTGAGTTACATACTACAGACGTGCTTCCTCTGCAAAAATTACCTAACACATAAAACCAGGAGATTATGCAAATAGATCTGATGAATTGGTCCATCACATCCTGCAGAGTGAACAAGGAGTTCTACCTCCGATGCGAGCTGATAAACAGAAGTCAAAATGGATCTTGGAAAACCCACATAACCAGAAACTGTCACATGTCATTATCTCTGATGGACCAGCAATAGCAGCCATATTTCTTCCTTTAAAACACAGGAATATAAACTCCCTTTTCGAGGCCGAGGGGTAGCTATTTCAGTAGTTAGTAACGTTTGGATAAACTTGAATTGAAATCAAGCTTCCTGATCTTTAGGGCAAAAGAGTATCCATGTACATTTCTTTCTGAATACTCCTTTTTTTAGTCAGGTACAATAAGTACTAGAGTTGCTTTATTCTCACTGAAGAGGTAGGGAAGAAGAGTTGAAAGTAGCTCATTTAAAATAACAGCCAAAAATAAGTGGGTTTATTTGCATTCTGCTTGGGGCCAGCAGCTGTTCTCAGCATGTACCTTTTTTTCTCTGAGTCTTTTAAAGAAGTTAGGGAGTTGGGTTCCTTAAAAGTAATCCTTAACTTAGTAAAATGAAGATATTATCCCAGCTTTAGTTCAGATAGTAAGAAGAGCTAATACAATGGGTGAGTACAGGCTAATCACCAGCAAATACACGCTGAATCCTTGAAGAGCTTGCACTCTGCTAGCTTATGTGCAAGCCTATGTCATTCTGTCTTCAGTGCCTTTTTTACTTAATCAAGCTAGAATAAAACTCTCTCTCTCCTTCCTACAACTACAGCTTCTATTTGTTTAATAGCGATCCTGGTATACCAGAAGGTTTAAAAGCTGTCTTCGTGGTTGTAGGCAGATGTCAGTGCCCATATGGCCCATGTCATCTCTGGTTTAAATCGGAGGATTTTTTTAATAGTGCAGTGTATTGTACTCCACTGTTACAGTGACAGGTGACAGCATAAAACCTTAAAGTGATTTTTGCATATGAGGAGTCCTTAGGAGCATCTTTTAAACTTATACAAGATTGATAAATGAGATGATATTTATGAAAATATAATTACATGTCCTTCACTTTAATCCTGAATTTGGCTATAAGCTAAGGGAGAACAAAACTGAGGTGCTCATGAACTTGAGGCCACATTGTACTTGGTGGTTCCCTAGCATCTTTTTACTAAGCTGTGGAAGTAACAGACACTGAACCTGCTAATTAATTAAATAACAGTAACATACATGGAAGGAAAATAGACATAACTGCACATATGCAAGAATAGGTATGTACTTAGGGAAAAAAGTCAAGGAGTCATTGCAATTTAATGGAAACATAAGAGAAATGCTCAGCATGAGTCAAAAAGGCAAACAATGTTAGAAATTATTATGAACAAAATAGAGAATGTAATTGTGCCATTCTGTAATTTTATGGTGGGTGTGTCTGTTGCATGCTGTGTACTATTCTTGTCATCCCATCTCAAAAAGAGTATCTTGCTACTTGTAAAAACAAGCGCAGTGACGAGGCTAATCAGATGTGAAACAACTTTGCTGTGAGCAGAGTCTACGCAGATGATGTGGAAGGTGAGATGATAAAGGTCTGTGAAATCACGAGTGGCTTAGGAAAAGTGCAACAATGGAGAAATTAGGGAACAAACACTGAAATTAGTGGGCAACATATTTAAACAATAGGAAGTATTTTTTCACAAAAACATAACTAAACTATGGAAACCATTGCAGTAGGAAGTTGGAGAAGTCAAGAGATAAATGGTTCCAAAAAGATTAGACAAATTCTTGGAGGAAGGATTAATCCCTGTGTATTTATGCATGGTGGTCCACCTATAGCCTTTAGCGCTAAAAGTCCATAAAACAGAGATTAAAGGAAGCCTGAAGGGAATACCATGGGAAGGCTTTTCCTATGCATGCCTTATTCCTATAATTTTCCTCCTAAACATCTGCCACTGCCCACTTTTCTAGCTAGAATATTATGCTATATGACCTTTGATCTTACCCAGCGTAGTTTTTCTTAAGTTTTTATGACTAGGGACCTCCCAGGTTTTTGTTCATTGTGAGATAGTAACAGAAAAGATGGAATTGATTTTTAAATACTATATACTAAATCCAGTGATATTTTCAGTAACACTTTGAGTTTCCTAAATGTTCTCCCTCTGAGACTCTTCAGGTTCTTTGTGAACATTATTGATAAAGGCTTTTTCCCTGAAGGAGAAAGGCTTTTTGAATGGAGCAGCGTATTTTCACCCTGTCAAATGATAGTCATCGTCACAAAGAAAGGTGCAGTATACAAGGAGGAATGGCAGTCAAGTCTGGGGGGCGGAGAGGAAGTACTTTTAATGCCGATTCACAGTTCAGAGCAGAGAAATTAAAGAGTTAATTCACTCATGGGACAAAATGAATAAATAGAAGTTTAGGGACCTGTTTAGGGGTTGCACTTGGGAAAGACTTTTTTAGTTGCCAGGAGTGTCATTTTGTTCAGCCCTTTTTGAGTTCTGTTTACCTTTCCTGAGCTATGCATCTTATTTGAGTTCTGCTGGAACAGTCAAAGGCTTGGGGCTTCTTGGACAATGATTTATTTTCTTAATAATAACCTCTCTAAGTATCTTCTCTCTTAAATCTTAAAGATTTATTCTTTAAACATTGCAGCTATCACTAATTTCTACACCTTTTCCTAATCCTATTTTGTTACATATCCTGCGGTCTATCATAATTTATCTTGATTCTCATTACATGTTACTATTTTCAGTCTGGGCATACAATTCAAGTTGTGTTTAGTTCTTGCTATAAAGCTTTTGTGAAAATGATCAAGGTAACCTTTCTTGCTTTTGCGGGTTCTGCATTGGTTTTGCATCACTCTTTACAATTCAACATTAGGTAGCTCTGTCATGTTAGTTTTAATGAAACCATTTACTCCTCTATTTTTTGGTGTGCTGGACTCATGAAAAGTTCTTTACAGGTGTGTATTTTGTGCCTATTGCCAGGTGATTGTGTTTACCTGATGAGAGACAGCCGTAGAACTCCAGATGGACACCCTGTCCGGCAGTCGTATCGGCTGCTGTCCCACATCAACAGGGAGAAACTCGATATTTTCCGCATTGAAAAACTCTGGAAAAATGAGAAGTATGTTCAAGGCATCTTTTGAATTTGAGACGTTCCATATACCTACCTGTCAAAACACAGTAATTTTGTGGAAGTCTTGTCATAGCTTAAAAACGCAGGACTGAACATGGTTCAGTTACAAAGGCTTGAGGATTTCCCACTTGTCTTTGCTTGTGCTCCACAACTGCAAAGTGAAAACATGTAAGGTTGGAGGTTTAAGCAAGGGATAAGAGATACAAGTTGATGCACTTCCCTCACTGTTGGAATAGGCTGAGAATACACACTGACAGCTGAATTGGCTCAGCTAAAGATCACTGACTTGCTAAGCCACTGTAACTTGATTAAATGCATATGCCCCGTCAATAACAGCACAGTAAGTCTGCTGTGTTCATAAAAATCACTCTAGGAGTATTTCCACTTATTGAAGGGGATAAAGTTGAATGTGTAATATTCATGTGACTTCGCTTTTCATCACAGTCATTGCAAAAGTGCAAGATAGATAATTCAAAACCAAGTGGAGGGCATTAAGTAAAGTTGTATCATGGGCTTATAGAAATAGTCTTTTTTTTTTTTTTCCTCCTTCTGTTTCTCTCTTTCTCTTACCTTTACACCTTCAAACAGAGAGGAGCGGTTTGCATTTGGTCATCATTATTTCCGTCCACATGAAACACATCATTCCCCTTCTCGAAAGTTTTATCACAATGAGCTCTTCCGGGTGCCATTGTATGAAATTATCCCCTTAGAGGCTGTGGTGGGAACGTGCTGTGTTCTTGATCTATACACCTACTGCAAAGGTAAGGAGACTTAACGGGATGAGAAATTAAATATAATACACCTTTCTAATAATTTGGGAAGTATGCTAAAATAGTTACTGCTGTAAAAAGGCAGTAGCCAGTGTTTACAGGGTATCAGAGCTGAGGAAGCACTATTACTTTAGCACTGGGACAGTGATTTCTGTTCTAAGAGGGCCAGTACTGAAGAGACAGCAGGAGGGTGGGATTGTGGTGGGCAAGGAAGAGAAGGTGATGGCAGTTGATAATAGTTTCTGTAGAAGTTTGGGTACTATTTGATTAGCGTATACAGGTTTTCCTCTTAAATTGAACTAGCAATTTGTCCACTATTATGATTCTGAATCAAGGAGAACAAATAAGAATGCCTGCCATCTCACTGAACAGCTCTGACAGCCCCCTACTTCTCTGACACTATGTATGGCTTGTTCTTGTTCTGGTATACCATGTGTTTCCTCTTGAGTCTGATTAACATTTTTTCCTATGTGCTTTGTTTTGAAACTGCAGGGAGGCCAAAAGGTGTGAAGGAGCAGGATGTATATATTTGTGATTACCGCCTTGATAAATCAGCTCATCTCTTCTACAAGATCCACCGGAATCGTTATCCTGTCTGCACCAAGCCCTATGCCTTTGACCACTTCCCCAAGAAACTCACACCCAAGAGAGACTTTTCAGTAAGCGTCTCTTCTCTTAGCTTCCTTACTTTTTACTAGAAGATTGGACATACTTTTTGAAAGCCCCTGGCTCTCTGTTTATGAATGAAGCTTGGTAAACCGAAGGAAGCTGACACATAAGCATACACAGTCTGGATGAAAAATTAGCTAGAAAGAAAGCTTGGAAAGAAAAATTGACTGTAGACAGAGAATATGCAGTTCAAAGGCAAACAGATGTTGAGTGAATGGTTGTATAAATTGGATGTGTAAGTTTGGAGATTGTGGTTTCTGACTGAAATCTAGACGCTAATTTCTTTTAAGCCACTCCCGAGTGAAGGAAATTTTAAAATTCACTTTTCCATCACAATTCTGCAACTGTAAAATAATTTTATACATTTCAGAGAATCACACAACATATAGTCCATTGTGAGTTTGTCTGTGTCAGGCTTTCTTTTCTTTGGTGTAATTACTCCGTGTTTTAATAAACTTGCTTAAAAAATTATTTTCAGCAGTACCTTTGAATAGCAATTCCCAATACAGAAAAGCAGTATATTCCTATTTCCATTTCCCTGCTCTATCAAATGACATACTGCTTACTTTATATGTAATTATCACTGAAAATGGATGCTTTATCAAAAAATCAGCAGACAGATAGGCAGCAAAATCATGAAGTACAGTTTCCCTTAACATCCTCCATCTGAGTATCTTTTCATTTCACTGTCTCATTTTCCCCTATTCCATGGAAGTAGCAACTCTTCATTGTGCACGTCCTCCTACACAGCACTACTTTGTCTCTGAGTGCAGAGGTATCAGATCTGGCAAATCTTTTGCAAGTAAGCACTTCTGCAAGTAAGCAGAGAGATTTTTGTCGTAAGTTTAGAGATGGTTCCAAACTTCTGCTGTGCAGAAAGCAAAGATGATTTTTATCATGATGGTCTATGGCTTGAAATTTATTTAGAAGATACGAAGAATCAGATAATGCCTGGCTCTAATTTATCCTTATTACATGATTATGCCTTGTCCTTTGAATTTGTCTGATGTGCGAGTTATGCCAGTGCATGGCTGGCATTTCCAAAGTGTCAGATAGGCGAGTCCTGTATTGGTACTTCCAGAATATTAGATAGACCAGCACTTTCTTCCACTGTGAATTTTATTTGGTATTAACCATAATCTTTATTGTTGTTACAGCCTCATTATGTACCAGACAACTACAAGAGAAATGGAGGCAGGTGAGTCTTACCTACCAGATTGTTCGCTGAGAACAGATGAGATAATCCTGTTTGTTTGTCAAGTGTCCACTCTTTTTCCTACCCATTTCTCCTGGGTGCTATGGAAATAATATATTTAAATTATTTAAAGCAATCCTCTAAACTTTCAAAGAGATAAAAGGGAACAAGTGAGGAGGAATAGAATACAGAAGCAGCCGTAGTGTTCCTTAGTAACATACGTAAGGAAGAGTACAGAATCCATTTTGAAAGTTAGCAGAAGCAGCTGAATGTAGGAGATGGCAGAGCCCAGGACAAGAGCATCCAGCCTTCCTGCACAAAGGGAGATCGGGTCCCTGCACGGACTGCCCATGTTTGCATTGTAATAAGAGCCAGGGCCAATGCACTCTCTCAATTCTGTTAGAGACTTTAAAAATACCCATCAAGAGCCATGACTGTTGCAGAAAAACATCAGTAAGTGCTGAGCTCAACTATTTTGGAAGATAAACACCTTTACAAATTGAAATAGAAAAGCAATTTGTTTTTAAAAGACTGCATTTGATGTTATGCAAACAAGGTTATAGGAACGTAGCCTCCCGTAGATCGTAACTGGTGGGTTTGAATGCATGTATTAAGTGAAATGACTGAGATTCCAGAAAGCCCCCTACCTACTGAGAAGTCCTTGACTCACTAGTAGTTGGCCTTTCAGGTGAGTGTCTGAAAAATTGTGGTATTTAAACTGTTCTTTTCCTGCTAGATCGTCCTGGAAAACGGATCGCTCAAAACCACAGATTAAAGACTTAAATCAAGAAGAAGATTCCCTTCCACTTATTGAGGATGTATTAGGAAACCAAGATCAAACTTCAAGTGAGATGCCTAGCCTAGAGGAGCCAGAAAAAGAGGCAGTCTCTAGTGAGACCTGTGAAACTGATAAAAAGGTGGAAGAAAGCAATTCCGACACAAGGCAGCTGTGCAGTCCAGAGGAAAGGCGGCATATTCAGAGAGAGAGACTTAATCAAATCCTGCTAAACCTCTTAGAGAAAATCCCAGGGAAAAATGGTGAGATTTTATGCTATGGTTACCCAATAGCATTTCTTCTGCAGGTTTGTTTTTAGTTCGCTGCAGACCGTGTTGATAAAATAAATGCTTTTGTCTGGATATATTGCTAGTGGACCTTATTAGTTTTCTTTGCAGTAATGTTTTCTTTTGCAACAGTAGCAGCTTCCACTAATTCCGAATGAAATTTCTTACTACTGACACAGTGTTTTGTGTAATATTTTTAGTAACCACAAAAACTTTCTGAACACAAATTCCCCCCCATCATTCCATGTTTACAACTGAGAAATTTAACAGACATGCAAAGAAAGACTGGAGAGAATTTGGAAGGTCTCTTTTGACCTTTAATGAGCTTCCCACGGGGTTCTAAGTAACTTCTGTAGAATGAGGGTGCAGCGGTAACACTGGTTGAGTATGTCTCTGGTTTTTATTTAAAGCCTAGGATGAGCTCTGTCCGGTCTCTTTCGTGTTCTGGGAGTTAATGCAAAATAATCATGGACTCATAGAATAATTTGGGTTGGAAGGATCTTTGGAGGTCATCTGGTCCAAACATGACTCAAAGCAGGGCTAACTTCAAAATTAAATCAGCTTGCTCAGCACATTGTCCAGTGGAGTTTTGAATACCACTATGTATGGAAACATCCCTGAAAGAACCGTGAATAGGGAAATAGGACAACTGTTACTTGTATCACCTTCTTTACCAAAAGCCTGTGGTCTGTTGCAGCTATTGATGTCACTTACTTGCTGGAGGAAGGATCAGGAAGAAAACTGAGGCGGCGCACTCTCACCATCCCGGAGAGCAGCTTCAGGAAGTGATGCCACAAGAGGAAGATGTGGTCTGGAGTCTGCTACAAGGTCTGCTGAGGACTGAGGGCGGGAGCCCAACTTCCTCTGCACCAGCCAAGGAAAAGAGGGCAGCAGAAAACTGACAAATATACAAACAGTTAGCACTTAGATGTCTGGGTTGGCAGGTTGCCCTGCCCTGCTCTGCAGTGCTCTTATGGTGTGTGTGTTGTTGGGCGTGCCTTGTATTGATGTTAGGTACTGAGAAAAACCTCGTGGTTATTGTCCAGGATGGTCAAATTTAATTTATTTTTGCTTGATATTCCCACTCAGAGGAAAAATTTAAAAAAAAAAAAAAATGGGGAGGTAAGAAGGATAAGGACTGACTTACTCTGATGAGAATATTCCCCATGTTCACCAATTAACCTGTGATTGTACAAGATACTGTTGGCACCACCATTGCCCATGCCAGTGAATGAAATCCAGATGGGAGGGTGAAGGCCCAGTGGCTTAAAATTAAAGGCTGCCCTAAAGTTGTGGCCTCTGATTTGCACAAGTTCCAAGAAGAGAGAAACGTACCCAAACGTGCGAAAGGTTCACCGTGGAACGGCCAGTGCACACATGTACCTTTGGTCTGTGACAAGGAGAAACTTCCAAAGTCACCCTGGAGCAAAGCAGGAGTTGGCTGGTTGAGGCACTTGTTCTGCGTCGTAGAGGGGGGAGGGGGCGGGGTGTGATTTTTTTCACTTTTTTCTGCAGAGAAATTTTATAAAGCAAGTCAAATCCTGACAACACCATTGCTGTTGGTTTTTTTGATAAGCTGTGGTTCTTGTGTGTCTAGTGTGTTGTGCAAATTAAAATCTGTTAAAAGAAAAAGAAAAAGGAAAAAAAAAAGGAAACCTTCACTACATGAACCGTCAAGCAGTATTCAGAGCGAGTATTTGTTGTGAACTGTAGAATATATCAACTGCTAACACTATTCTTGTGTTCTGGTTGTACAGCTTAAAATGTCCGTCTCTTAAATTAAGAGCCAGTGTATCTCGCACCGCCCTCTCTCTCTGCCCTGACAAAAAGTATTACTCCCGAAAGCAACAGCCGAGGCATTGATTTCTCGCTGCATGAAATTGCGATTGCCATAACGTACCACGAACCAGTGCTGCAGCAGGACTCCCTGTACTGCACCCGACGACCTTCCCGGCGTGCAGAGCCACGACGCTGTCGCCTGTCTCTGGGCCAGGGCCAGGCTGTGGCAAAGGGAGGGGGTGGTTGGCATACGCTGCCCCTTTGAAATGGCTTTGCTTTTTTGTCTTTCAGACGTACATATGCATATACAGTCCTGTTTTAGATGTTCTTATAAGAAAACCAGTTTTTAATGTGCCAAGTTGTATATATCTGCTGCGTGGATGTAAAGCAATACAGTAGTTACATGTTCCTTTTTAATGGACCAAGCTTGTCCTAATGTACATTCTTGTTATTATTATAATTATTTTACTCTTAGTGGAACATGACTCATTCCATTAACTTTTATGTGTTGATTTAAAAAGAAAAAAAAAGAAAGGAAAAAACCCTTTGAGAAAAAATATTTTATTAAAAAAAAAAAAGAAATAAGAAAATAGTTTGGAATATTTTCTTACTGTAGAGAAGCACTGTACAGTACCAGGAACCCTGAGTATAAAATACTCGTGCGTGTAGTAGGAATATCGCATGTCCAAAATCTTGAGTTGTCTCATTTAGTTTAAAACAGAAATCATTGTCTCAAATGGTGTTAAACACTAAAAAGTTTTTAAAAAATAAAGTGCGTACAGAAGCGAGACACTAGCTCTGTCATTTTATCTTTCTTTTGTTGAAAGACTAAACAAAATGTTTTTTAGACAATCAAATGTTAGGTAAGTGCAAAGAATTGTTTTTCTTACTGGTGTAGAAATTAATGACTTTTTTTATTTTTCGGTTATTTTATAATAACGAGAAGACCAGTGTGTCACCAGGATCGCTGTTTTAAGACCAGGAAGCACTACATTATTGCAAATAGATATGAACTCTTAGTCTGCATGGGTGTAGGCTGTGTGATTGCTGAAAATAAATGCTGCTAATATATTTCCTTTTTACAAAGCATATCTAAATAGATCATTGTTTTGATGTTAATCTTTGTAAATTATGTATTACCAATTTTAACATTGGATGTAATTGCATAAAAAGCCTGCATCTCAATCCTGAGAGAGTCTAGTATTAAATGGAAAATCTTTTCCTATCGATGACTTGTGGGGTTTTCTTTGACATGTCTTTGATTTTCTTTTCTTGCCTCTTTGTCTCAACTGCTCCTGTCGTGTTCTGACTCTCTTACAGCCTCTTTTACGGGGGTTGTTGCCCCGTCTCTTTTGAATATCCAATTGCCTGACGGGTGATGGTGTTTCGTGAGGATATAGTTTGATGCTGATGGTTCTTCTGGTCAGACCTTGGCAGGAGGGATGATGGCAGCGTGCGTACAGAGTCAGAGGCTGTGTAACCGTGATCGTATATAACGGCAGGTTGGTACATGAACCATTAAATCTACGAATTCAGTGCCTATTCCCACAATACAAACCCCCGGTACCTAGAGGCGGTACCTCCCGTGCCCGCATAGACGGCAGATTAGGTTCTGTCAACATCGTTACTGCATCTCACGGTGGCAGCGCGCTCAGACTGCTAATTTTAGACCAGAGTCGTGCCAGGCGAATGACTTGCACTTCCCCTCCGTCACCAAAAGTCGGGTAAGCTAGAATGGCTGAGAGGTGTTTCAAGGTGTTGGGAGCCGTCAGCCCGATCCCATACCGTCATCCCGCCCTGTGCCCCTTGGCACGCAGCAGGACGTTGAGGAACACAGAAATCAAGAACTTTGTGTCCCTTCAAACCAGCCTTTCTGAGGCGGCGTCACCCTTGCGTTTCCTCTGATACCCTCTGTCAAGGTTGGCACTAATGAGGTACGGTCCTTACAAATCAAAAGTGGTTCAAAACTATTCTGGGAATAAGTTTGGTAACTATTTGTGTTACTTGGGAATGAAGTAGCTTATTGATGATGCTCCTTTAATGTAAATTGATTTTTCTTTTTCCATTCCCTAACCTGAATCTTTGTGGTGATCAAAATGCCATGCCTGACCCAAACACTTGTCTTCCTTTTAAACTAGAGACACCAGGCCAGGGACTGTAGTGCTTTTTTTTTATTATTAAAAAAAAAAAAAAGTACCTGGATTCATCTCCTGCTGGCTTGACCCCATTTTAAAATCCAGAGGCAGCTGTGGAATTCAATCAAACCTACTTAAGGCAAGCCAAATAACATTCCAATTAAGATATAATGTCCCTTGTCTGAGAGTAAAAATTCCAGAGAGAGAAATAAAAATGAGAACAGAATAAAAAGCAGCTTTGTCCTCGAAGCGAAACACAGCCCCTTGGCTGAAGCCTGGTCTCCTTTGCCACTGAAACAGTGGAAGTTAGAAGGATGAAATGTGGTTCTTGGTCCATATGCGAGAGCACTGGCCCGAAAGTTGCCCCTTAGACAAGCAGCTGCTGCCTTGTGGCCCTTTGCTGGATGCTCTCCAGTATGTCCACAGCTTGCTCCTACTGGGGAGCCCAGTGCAAAATGTAAGTAGTTTGGTGTGAAATCATAAGCGATGAGAAAAACTTGGAAAAAAATAAAAGCCATCCAGCTCCTACTGAAATCCTGTGACTCAGTAAAAAGATTAGTTTAATTTAATAAACAAACAAACCGACATTTACCTTTACCAGTGCTGTGCAGCTTCCATCTCATGGGGCTGGTTACCAGCCAGCCAGAGTGAAGTACATTTTCCCAGGATTATTTCTGGCTCTGGCTGTCTGCAGCTGCCTCTTCCTACACCGTATAGGAGACCAGGCACTTTCTGCCAGGGCACGATGCTGTACTGGGCTCTGCGGTTGATAGCTGACGGTGGTACGCTGAGCACCAGCACGGCCTCGGCCCGTGCTGGCTTTGCCTGTAAGAGCATTTACTCACCAAAAGACCCAGCACCAGCCCCGGCTACCCATGCAGGGACGGGCCCCGTGGCCATTTCCAGCCCCCCCGCCCGCAACTGCAATGATCCATTCACACATGCGGACATGTGAGTCACAACCTTTATTTCCAGCTTTTTCCCCCTGGAATAAGCTCGTTCCTTTGATTACAACTATTTACAGTGCTGGGACTGCGCATCGGTGGCCTGGGCCACCAGCCCCAGCCACGGGGCAAAGCAAGGCATGTGGAGATGGCGGCAGCGGCAGGGGCAGCAGGGGACATACAGGACTGTGAGTACCACGCAGGGACAGGGTCCTTCCCTCCCCGGCACAGGCGTGGGCAGCGGCTGAGGAAACATGAGCACGAGCAGGTCCCAAATGGGGGCCATGGTGAAGTGCCAGCAGATCCGCGGGGACACGCGCAGCGGTGGCTCACAGGATGCACCCACAGCAGACGGTAACGTCATGCGAACGAGCAGCAGCAACGGGCACCAGGGCAGGGTCCCCTGCAGAACTGCCAGCCCCGAAGGCGGTGAAGCCCCGAAGGTGATGAAGATGTGGCAGGAGACGGTCCTTCCCAGAGGTGGCACCTGCTTCAGCAAGCTCAGCTGCTTCCTCAGGTCTCTTCCACCTCCTCACAAAATTAGGGATGTGTAGCCGACAGGAACTAGGCCAGTGCGGTTTCCATGGCAGCAGTGGATCCAGTCTTCATCCACGGTGGAGAGCAGCTGCAGGATGTCCCCTTTTTGGAAGCTCAGGTGACCGTCGGCGGTGCCCGTGTGGTTACACAGCGCCCGAACTGCCCTGCACAACAAACGCCATCAGGGATTCATCTCCCCAGGGACCTCAGGTACCACTGAGAGACACTCCCACAGGACTCAGGAGAGGTTTTCACGCTCATGTATGGAGCCAGTGACCCCTGCCTCAGGCAGCGATGCCATATGATGATGGACTTGATCGAGAAGCTGCATCACGAAACCATCCTGCTAAGCAGACCCTCGGAGCAGCAGCAGAGCGTGAGCAGCGCTTGCACAGACGTGGAGGGGAGGTCAAGGTCAGGGCCAGTGGGGGCTCAGGAAGGAGGGAGACGGCCAAACGTGGTGTGGGATGGCCACTCGCCCTCCGTGCTCGCTTGGACAGATACTGCGCAAGCACAGAAGGACCACTACAGCTTTTCTGACCTGCCACAACCTGGTCAGAGCTGCCACGCAGTTGCCCCAAACAAGCCACCATGAATCCAGAAAGCACACAAGAGAAAGAAAATGCTCAAGATCCCCCCAAAAAATGTCTGGGGAAAACAACCGATGACAGCTAGGCAGATACACAGGTTCACCCAAAGCTCAGCGGGAGAGGAGGAGGATCCCCGGGGGAGCAGTCAAAGTGCAAGGTAGCAACAAGGAGTGGTGTAAACCTTTCCCTAGAAAGGCCTGTACGATATCCAGGCTCTGCCTGGAAACAGCCCCTGCTTCCCCACCCCACCCCCCAAAAAATCCACCACCAGCTTTTGAGCCCCAAACACTACGGTGCCCTGCATCACCTGTGGGTTTGGGGCACGTCGGACATGTTCTTCTCTGCCTGTTCTTGATCTCTCTTCTCGGACGCCAGCCCCTTCACCACCACGGCCAGGACACGCGTGCTGGGGGACAGCCAGCTAGACGGTCTCCTGCCACAAAGCAAAGGAAGCCACAAGCTCGTCTGGGAAGCCTTTTCCCACCCATCCTGCTCAGAAAACTATTCTGGTGATCTGGGAGCTGACAAAGGGCTCTATCAAGCACCACCGAGCCTCCACCATGAGCTTCTGCTGCTCTGAAGGGCTGAGGCAATGTGATGGCAGCAGCACTTGGAACATGTGCTAATCCCCCAGCACAGCGCAACAGCCCAGGAGAACCACCTGGGTAACGGGCAGTACAAGACACCCTGCAAGGCCAGCGGCCCCCATGGTGTGCTCTCCATACACTGCCTGGGAGAAAAACCCTTCCTCAGCACATGCCGCGTCCCCCACCCCGCCTGCCCAAGCTGGGTCTTACCTCGGCCTAGCTGAGATGGTGTCAGGACTGGGAGGGAAGCTCCTGGCAGAGGGGACGGTGGCTCCAAAGAGCCGGCCCAGCCAGCTGCCCTTGTCAGGACCAGGAGGACCGCCAGCCTCTGGGTCAGAAGGGTCTGCTCGATTCCTATTCACATGAGGCTCTGGGGAAGCAGCCAGGAGTTTCTCTCCAGCAGTGGGATCATCTGGCTTGGTGGGCGCTCCAGCTCCAGCAGGCAGGATGAGGTCTTCAGGGGAAGAGGTCCCAGAGGTGTCAGCACTGCTGCTGGGCTCTGGACTGGAGAGTTCAGGGACAGCTTTGGTCTGAAGGAGCTGCAGCTCTGTGTCTCTAGGCTCACTCGTGGATATGTGGGGTCGCACAGCCTGGCCAGGGCTGGAATCCCCCGCAGCCATCCGCAGCTTTGTCCACCAGATGAAGGGGAACTTTTCCTTGCTAGGAGCAGCGTAAATCTTGGAGGCCTGGCTCAGCTGGCCCCACCAGCCACTGAGGCCAGCCCCAGCCTCCCGAGGGCCTGCCTCAGGCCTGTGGGTCTCCAGGGAGCTGTCAGCTCCCAGGAAAGTGCGACTGAGCTGGTCGCCCCACTGCAGCACGTGCTGGAAGGCATGCTGCAGGGCAGCCCCCACCTGGGGGCCAGGGACCAGCCCACGCACAGCTGCCTGGGACTGGGACCTTGTGCTGCCCTCTGTACTGGCTGCCCTCCCCAGAGTATCGGGGGGGGTCTCGTCTTCCAGGTCTTGCAGTGCCCCCGCAGCACTGCTTTGGCCCTCCAGAGAAGGCTGCACAGCCCCCCGAGCCTGAGCGGTGTGATGAGCAGGAGACAGGGGTGACTCCAGCCGACGGGACAAGGGTCTTACATCCACAGAGAGGTGGTGGTGTTCAAAGAGCAGGTCAAGGTGGAAAGTCAGCACTGAGAGGGGCTGGATGAGCAGCAGCAGTTCATCAGCGAGGTGGGGAAGAGGGCCTTGACTCAGGGCAAAGAAGGCCATGGGTGAATACAGCACGGAGATTACACCTAGAAGATACGGACAGCGCTAGACAGCTGCCAAATGCCCTGCCCTTGCCCACACATCCCTCCCAGGGCCAGCTGGTCTGTCCCAGCGGGTCCAAATGACGCTCCAAATTGTCTGCCTGACTGCTCTCATCCAGTACGACAGCCACGGAAAACGATGCCCTTGTCCACTACGGCCAGCCAAGCATTGGGGGTGGACCACGTATGGGATTATCACCCTGGCAAGTAGGAGAGAACTTGAGTGGGGAGCTTCTGGGCACCGTGTCCTTACCTGGGCTCTTCTGCAGGTGAGAGATCCACAGCTCCAGCTGCTTAATGCTGAACAAGACAAAGGGAACCCAAGTTAAAGCTCTCGGGACTCTGTTCCAACCTGCCATCGCAGCAAGGACAGCCTGGGCCATCCAGGGCCAACACTCACTTTAAAAGGCCGAGGATAAAGGCATGAAACTTCTGTCTGGTGCTGTTGAGAGGCGCCAGCCCAGCCACGTGCCAGCACAGAGAGTGGAGAGAGCGGGTGTTGGGGCCTGTGGAATACACGACACAGACAGTCACTGCTCTGGGGGCACATCCTCCCCCAGCCTGGGCTGGAAAAGGATTCGGGCACCTTGAGATGCTGATCCCAACATCTCCAGGAGCATGTTCCTCACACAGACCTGTCTTCACGGAGGCTTCCACCACGCTCCAGGGGGAATTTTTCCTCTGGCCTGTGATAACATCCTTCTGGAATGGCTTCAGCCCATCCTCCACCAAGGCATAGAGCGCGGGGCAGAGGGTGTGCAGCAGCAGGTAACCCACATCTGGGCTGAGCCGGCTGTCTCCCAGCTGGGCCTGAAGTAGGGGGGCACAAGGAGAGGAGAGGGAGGGGAACGGCAGCACCTAACCCTGAGCCTGCAGGGAGGGACGGTGAGATCCTCTCCCCGGAGCTCCCAAAGCCCCTCCTGCCCAAAGCCTGCATGGCCTGCCCTCACTCCTGCCCACCCCAGCCCAGACCCTCACCTTCTGCACCAGGTTCCGCGCGGTGCTGAAGTGAGCGATAATCTTATCCACAGCGGTGCTGATGGCGACCAGCAGGGCTGTCGGACAACGGAAAGGAAGATGTCAACACGGTACCCGACCCCCACCGCCACTGCAGCGTGGGGGGTGGGGGGGACTCAGCCCATCGGCC
>NW_008824360.1:11213-13678 GCF_000699105.1 Pygoscelis adeliae | reverse complement strand
CACCTCCCGGGCCGTGTGCCCCAGCCGAGCACAGCCGGAGGTGCGGAGGGGGAAACCCATGCATGCAAGAAGCCGAGGGCAGCCGCAGCCCCTCGGCCCTGTCCGGCACAGAGCGATCGGGGGGCACAGAAACCACCTTCGTGCCAGCTAGCGAGGGGCAGGCCAGCTCGGCGTGCAACCGCAACACACACCCACCGCCTCCGCAACCAGCCGCCCACCCCAAGTCCTGCAGCCCCAGAGGTGGCTGCCGCGCTGGAGCCTGCAGCTCCCCCTTGCCCCACTCAGTCCCCTAAAAGGTGACACCCCTGCACCCAGCCTGGAAGAGGGGACCCAAACTCTTACCCTCCTTGCAGGTCTTGTCTCCTCTCTTGACCGTCTCTGGCACCCAGGGGTTCGCACGAGGTCCCCTGAGCCTCTGAACCAGGGCATCTTTATCACAGCCAGAGCCCAGCCCCTTTTCTCCTGGGAGGCAGCTTCGCGGTGGCAGCCCCCCTTCCTCTGCATCCCCCGGCTGTCCCTCCGCAATGGGCTGCAGTCCCGGTCGGGATCTCCTCCTCTTTGGCTGGTGGCTTTCCATAGGTGCCAGCAAGTGTCCCCCCAGAGGCACGGGTGGCATCCAGCCTGAGCCGTCGCTGCCTACAGCCATCTCAAGGGGTGCAGATGGGTGCTGAGATGCCACCAGCTCTGCCCGCTCACCAGCTGGCTGGCCCTTGGGCTTGTTGGAGGCACTGCGGTACCGCAGCTCCTTGAACGTGGTCACCTCTCTCTGCCTGGAGCTGGGCGGTTTCGCTGGCCAGTCGTGCTGGAGCTGGGGCCGGGCTGGCTCCTGTCCTGTGGCACTGGAGAGGAGCTCACTGGGAGGCGGCAGCTCCGTGTCAGGTGAGAATACGATCAGCCAATCGCTCCGGTCGGCCCTGGCCTGGGCAAGAGCAGGCCCAGCGGCATTCTTCTTCCTCTTCTGGGCAAGCTCATGGAAGGAGGTGATGGTCTTCTTGCCCACGTCTCTGCAAAGGTCACCCAAGCTGGGCTCTGGCTCCGCCGGCTGCGCAGGCAGGAGCGGCTGCTCTGCTCTATGCGCATTGAGAACCAGCAGCCGTCTCCGGGGCCGGGGGGGCACAGGCGGAGGGATGCTGCCAGCCCGGGGCCGCGGCTCAGGAGCACTGCTCAGACCAGGATCCCACCGTCCTGGCACAGGCGGTGCCGAAGGCACGGCATCAGCGTTGGGGAGGGAGTTGCAGTTAGGGTCTAGGTTGGTGCAGATGCTGGTGCTCTACTGCACCGCCACACTGGGAGAGGTCTCATCGCACTGGGAGTCAAGCGAGGTGCTGCTGCAGAGGCTGTCCGGGCTCCCTCCAGCCAGGGCGTCTGATCTCTCGAGCACCGCGGGGTTGAAGTTGGCATCTCTTCCATCACACGTCCTACTCTGGTCAGCCAACGACTGGCCATCCTGGGCATCTTCTATGGGAATGACACTGGGCTGATTTTCAGGGGATTGGGACTCTTCTCTGGAGAACGCCTTGCAGTACACGGAGACCGGAGAGTCATCCAAGCTGAAATCCGAGCAGCTACATACAGAGGAGGAGGAGGAGGAGGAGGAGGAGGAAGCCAGATCACAAGGGGGATCACAAGGGGAAGCCACCTCCTCCCCAGTATGCAGGCAGGGGAAATCCTCTTGAGCTGCCTGATTCTGGAGACCCAACGTCACCGGCTGCTGAGCGTGGGACTCACAGCACCGGCATTTCAAGGAAGGATTGTTGGAATTGGCATCCACTTGCTCACAGTTCTCCGGGCAGTCGCTGCAGCCGGTCTGGTCTCCTCCACCCATGGAGGCAGAGGTCTCTTGGAGCTCCGGGTGCCGGGAGAGGTGCAGCCCCAGGGAGATGTGCTGCAGATGGATGTGGTTGAGGTTGCACAGCAGGCCTTTCTTCGGAGCCAGCATGATGCTGCCTCACTGGCAGTGCCGAGGCTCCTCGGAGAGCCCCACAGCTCCTCTCTTCAGACCATCCAGCTCCCTGCAAACACCAAATGCCCTTTCAGCAGGCGGGGGAGCAGCACAAACCTGGAGAGGAACAGACAGGGCAAGAGGGAGGGCGGTGACCTTGCGGCAGCCATCGAGCAGGGAAGGGCCGGCTGCAGGGGACCGGCACAAGGACGGCCTGTGGGTTCAGAGATGGGAATACGCCCAGTGGAGAGGGGCTGCCCCACAGCTCCCCACTGAGCTCGGGCCTGTCCAGCCGGGCAGGGGCTGCAGCCAGTTGCTGGTGGCCGGGGAGCCAGCGGCTGATCCCCGGAGCACGACCTGAGCGTGGTCCGAGGAAGCTCTGGCCAGTCCAGCCGTCTGCAGCAGCGGCAGGGCTGAATCCCTCTGCCGGGTCTCAGCGGTCGGGAGCATCTCAGAGATGCCGCCAAGGAGAAAACGCCCTTTGAAACCTCAGCCGGGGAGCTCCTGGCCAAGGGAGGGTGGC
>NW_008824360.1:8447-10582 GCF_000699105.1 Pygoscelis adeliae | reverse complement strand
TATGTTTATTGACACACGCTGGCAGATGATTGACAAGACCCAGCCCCAGCCTCATCGCACGGTCTACAAACAGCCCCCGGACCCCCAGCCCAGCGCAGGAGACCCCCTGGACGGGGGGAGGCAGGGACCAGCCCCAGGCAGCTACGGCCAGGGAGGCAAACCCTACCCGGCCCCCTTAACAAAGACTAAGCAGAGCAGTCCACAGACAGGCCGGCCCACCATCACTTCTGCCGCTTGTAAATCTTCTGCGCTAGGCCAAGAAAGATCTCCTTGGGGAGGTGGCTGGTGTGCTTTTTGATCAGTTCCTGCAGGCGCCGATAGCTGCTCTCCTCGTACTCCTGAAAAGCAGCCCTCATGCCCAGAGTCTCATAGAGCTCCTTCACCTTTGCCACCTTCTCGGGCTCCTTACAGCCATAGTTCTCCTGAGAAAACACCAGAACAAGTCAGGCTGAGGTCTAGCTCACGGCCACTGCCATAGCTGCTCGTTCAAAGTGTGGCAGGAGTGACCTCTTGTTCTCCCTGCTTCCATCTCATACGCCTCACAACCACCAACCCTTCTCCCAGCCAGGTAGCAGCACAGTGCAGCTACACAGGGTGGCACGTGGCTTTTCAGGCGCACGTTATGGCACTACAGTCCCTCTACACCATGTCCTCAGGGAGGGAGTCCACACCGCCTCTCCCCCATCTTCAGGGGGTTTCCTGTCAGCCTGGTGGTGTTACCTCCAGGATCTGCCTCTGGTCTGGCGTGACCCGACGCAGACACTCCACCACCAGCCAGCTGCACTTATTGTCCTGGATATCAGTGCCAACCTTCCCCATCAGCTCCGGGTCCCCAAAGCAGTCCAGGTAATCATCCTGTGTGAAGATGGAAACACTGAGTGCCACGACCAGCATCTTACAAGCACTGAGGGACGGGGAGCCACCTCCCACCTGGATCTGAAAGAATTCGCCCATCTCCAGCAAGATCGCTTTGGCACTGTCATGCTCCTCCTTGCTGTCAATACCAGTCTAAGAGGGAGAAAAAAGGAATAAAGCCTTCCAGTACCTGCCTTCCACCTCCCTTCTTTCCATCTCCCAAACCCCCTGCCCTCCTCGACAGCCTCATACCGAGGGTTAGGCCCCTCCTGAGACTGTTTCCATAAGACTCACCATGTACATGGCAGCGGCCACCGGCAGGTAGAAGGAGTAGTACGCCGTCTTGTACTTAACGATTGCCTTATACCTGCGGCAGAGAAACCCCGCTCAGCGACAAAGCCCAGGCCTTCCCCTCCCACCAGGGCTCTGCAGGTCAGGGCCAGCAGGAGAAGAGCAGCATCTCCCTCCAAACCAGCTCCCGAGCTCTGACAGCACAAGCAAGACTCGCTCCCCAAAGCCTGGTAGGAGGCAGCAGCATTTCAGCAAGCCAGTTGTCCCTCTTACACAGTCTGGAAGCGCCTGCAAGCAGAGCCGCCCTGCCACAGCTGGGCTGGCATCTCTGTCCCCTTCCGTCTTTTTACCTCTGCTCACTGAAGCGATTCAAATCCACCTGGGAAACTGGAGCAGTGATGAGGTCCAGCATCTGCCCGAGCTCAGTCTGGTAAGCGGTCTGCAGAGGAAAGAAAGGATTTATTCACGCAGTACCCCAGGACAGTCCCCGCAGCACAGTGAAAACTCCAAACCTAAGTCCCATTTCGGCTCCTCTCCGAGCCTGAAGGAAAGGTGCGTGTCTGGCAGGATGCCCAGGAGCTTAAGGAACAGTCTGAGATCCACACGCCACCAAACATCCAGAGATGGCCCAGACCCAAGGTAAATCTGGAGGCGGCGGCGGCGGCAGGGGCCAGGCTCACCTGCAAGAAAAGCTCCAGCAGGTGCAGGTAGTAGGGGCGCTCCCCACAGTACTTCTTCAGCAGCCTGTAGACAGACGACTCGAGGAGGAAGGCATCGTTGACGGCATCCAGACCGATCCCCTCCTGCGCCGGGGGGAGGGGGGGGCAGGGAGGTGTCACAGAACACCCTGACCCCACAGGACCCCCCGCGCTCCCCCAGCGGACAGGGGCCTCCCGAACGCTCTCACCTTCTTGTACCAGCAGAGCTGCCCCCGGCGGGTGAGGGACGCGTCCATGATGTCATCAGCCACCAGGAAAAAGGCTTGGAAC
>NW_008824360.1:5255-5523 GCF_000699105.1 Pygoscelis adeliae | reverse complement strand
TGGGGCGGGTGCACCGGCAGCCCAGCCGGCAGAAGCGGAGCCGTGCTCGGTGCTGTCTGGGCCGGCCCGCGTGCTCTGCAGAGGACACCTAGGGATGACCGCTAAAACATCTACATCACGCAGTGTAAACACAGCCCGGAAACATCTGACTACACAGCCCGGCTGCAGACCCCTTCCCGAGGGGCTGCCGGGGAGACACCGACCACGGGGATGGAGCGGGACGCAGGGGTGGGCGGGGAAGGGGAGTTGAAGGCCGTGAAAAAAAGGC
>NW_008824360.1:4034-5213 GCF_000699105.1 Pygoscelis adeliae | reverse complement strand
TGCTGGGCCCTGCAGGCTGGGCTCCCCGAGCAGCCCTGTGGTCCAGACTGGTCCCGACGTCCCAAAACACGAAGAGGGGAGAACTGAAGACCTCACTTCAAGAAGTACCGTGTGGAGCAAGACTCTCGCCCGCTGCACCGGGGGTCCGGCGGGCCCCGCTCAGCGGCAGCCAAGCCCCAGAGCACAACTACAAGCCATGGTTCCTGACTCCAGTAGTGGGAAGCAGCTTGCACAGCGCGGCGAGGTCAGGAGGGGACACTACTCTAACCAGGACTGTTAACATGATTGGCCCAAAGCGACACTGTAAGCGGAGCTCAGCTGCTTGGCAGAGCCGTGACTCGAACACACATTGCTGACTACTGGCTCTGGAGGGGCGATGTGGGTCGGCCGCGGGGACCCCAGGCCCCTGCCCTCCCACATGGAGACCCAGGAGGGCGAGGGGAGGCAGCCCCATGGCCCCGCACATCACCCAGGCGCTGCCTGGGGTTGGCATCTCTTCACGACACCCTTTCGTTCGCTGCAGCGCTGGTGACCAGCATCTCCAGGCAGTCTGGAAACGGGACCGCAGCGCAGGGCGGAGGGGGTGCAGAGCCCAGGCTGAGCATCCTCCTAGGAGCTGCAGGCAGCTGGGTCACCCCTGGGCTACCCCCTCTGAGCATCCTCCTGGAGCCACAGACAGTTGGGTTCCCCCCCCCAGGCTGCCCCCTTGCCGGAGCGTGGCGAGGGTCCAGGCCGCAGCACCCGGGTGTAGGGGCAGAGCCCTGCCCGTTGGCACATCCCAACCCCGCAGGGACCCAGCACCTCTGAGGCAAGATACTCCCCCAAGCTGGGGAGAGGCACTCGGGGGCTGCTCAGTGGGAGACCCATCTGCCCCCGGCTCCACCGCTTGGCACTCGTCGCACCAGGGGGACCCTGCCCAGGCCCTCCAGGCCCTGGCACCGTGCCCCAAGGGACCTGCCAGGGCCTCAGGGAGGGGGAACCTGGCCCCTGCTGGCCCTGGGTACCCCCGCTCTGCCTGCCCGGGGAGACCCCGCTGTGGGCTCCAGCCCCCTCGCTCTGCCCTCAGCAATGGGCCCCGGGGGGCTGCCTCTCTCCCTCCTCTCCCAAAAAGCGCAGGCGCGGGGCAGAGCCTTCTGGGAATCGAGGTGGGCGTGTTGCGGCCTTGCGCGGTAGCGGGCG
>NW_008824360.1:2825-3811 GCF_000699105.1 Pygoscelis adeliae | reverse complement strand
GCGGGGCCCGGCCCCCAAGAAGCAGTTGTGGGTAGCCGGGCTCCCCAGGGAGGCTGGGGGTTGGGCGAGGGCTCTGACCCATCCTGCTGCCTCCAGGAGGGCAGGACTCAGGACAGATGGTGATGGAGCAAGGAGGGGAGAGCCCAGGCAGGGTCCCCCCCTTGGGGCAGTCAGCAGAGCCCCCTCCTCATCCAGCCGGGCCAGCTCTGGAGTTGCCCCACACCCGTCCCTGCTGTGCCCCCGTGCCCGGAGCAGCCAGTTCATGTCCCCGGGCGCTGCCTCTCACCTCATCTTCCCTCTGACACAGCCGGGGCTGGGGGCCTTCGCCACGTGCTCTGCCTCTCCTGCCGCCTCTGCTCTCCTGCCGCAGGTGCCGCCGGGATGCCCGGGTCCCTCCTGCCTGTGCACATGGGTGGTGGCGGGGGCTCACATGTTGGATGGGAGTTTGGGCTTCCCTGTTTCCACCTCGGGGCTGAAGGCCACGGACCCCTTGCGGGAGGGACCTGCTGCCTGCCGGGATGCAGAGACCGGGGACTGTGGGGTGGATGCTCCCACCACGGCGCGGCTGGGTTGAGCCAGCGATCCTGAAGGCATCTGCTGTGGGTGTGCTGGCTGGCCTGGGATCCCCGGACATGGCTTGGCGAGGAGTCCGGCCACCGAGGGAGAGGATCTGCGGGCCAGGTTCCCTGCAGATTTCCTGCCCCGCTGCAAGGAGCTCCCGTCGACTTGCTGGGCCACTTTATTGGGAAGGGAGGGCTGGGAGGCGGAGAGGAGCCGGACGTCCTGGGTGAGCCGCCCCACAGGCAGGCCCTGGATGCTCCTGTGCTTCACCAGCTGCTGGGGCTGCATCAGAAGAGAGATGTGGGAGCCAGTGGCTCGGGACAGGCTGTAGTGGAGTGTTCTCCCCGCTGGCAGCGCCTGCTCCGAGCTGGGGGACGAAGCCCTCGCCGCCTGCTGCAGCAGCGAGGGGGAGACCGAGGCACCCC
>NW_008824360.1:0-2414 GCF_000699105.1 Pygoscelis adeliae | reverse complement strand
GCGGTCCCCGGTGGCCGCCAGATCACCGGCGTGCCGCTCAGCTCCCGGCCCATTGCCATCTGCTGCAGGTCCTGGATGTTGTGGGCCATGTCCTGGTCATGCTTCACGATCTGCTGAATCATCTCGTTGTTCATGGGCCCCGCACTGTGCTCGGCTCGCTTGCGGAGCAAGATGGAGTTCTTCTTCCCTGGGTGGGAGGCAGCAGTGTCACCGACCCTGGCTCTCGGGGACACCATGGAGGGCAGGGTGGCAGTGGGGAAGGGACAGTAAAACCTCATCAGTGTGCTGAAGGGAAGCAAGATCCTGGGGAGGTTCCAGGCTGGGGCAGAGGGAGAAGCAGGGACAAAACAGGGAAGTCCTGACTCCAAAGGCTCCAGGCTGGGGGCTGGGGTCTGTGGTCCTGCTTGTCCTCCGCAGGTGAGGGGGGGCGAGGACGAGCAGCTGGCCAACGCCAGACAGTGCAAATATGCGTGTGTGGGGGTGACAGTCCCCCTGGGAAGCCTGTCCTATGGCATTGCCCGTATCTTGCCTGGGAGGAGAGAGGGATCCTGGAGGCAGGCACCTTCCCTGTGCTCCCCCTCATCCTCATTGCTGGGGACCTATGGGGCTGGGGTGCCATGATCCACGGGGTCCGTGATGCTGCCACCCATGGGCTGGGGTGCCATGACCCCTGGGAGCAGGCGCAGAGGTGGCTGTGCTGGGCTCAGGGGCTGCTCCTCACCTATGCGGTCCAGCCGGTCCATGGCCACGGTCTCAAAGGCCCTGCGCATCATGGGATACTCCTCCAGCACCTCATTGAAATTATCCACCGACAACGAGTAGAGGCGGCAGTAGGTGTCAGCTCGCACGCTGGCTGTCCGCCTGCCCCGCGTCAGCAGGCAGATTTCTGCAGGGAGACAGGTTTGGGTGTCAGGATGACGCAGCCATCCATCCCCTTCCCAACAGTCTCCCCAGATAATGGCAGCCGGAGCGGGGACAGGACTGGCCGGCACTCCCACACCCTGCACAGAAACAGAGCACGACTCAGGAGGAGAGACAGACCCGGGAGTTTGGACAGCCACAGCTGTGCCCTTGGCCAGGCACAGCCTTTTCCTCCCTCCCCGGGCCATGGAGACATCCCTGGGCACGGCTGCTGTGGTCACCTGGCCTGTTTCTCTCCCAAACCTGTGCTTGTAGCCTATAAACTGGCTCAGGTGCTCTGCTCTAAACCACCCTCCTCTCCGGCCAGAGGTGGGGTGGGTGGATTCCCCCTCTGCCCAAGCCAGCCAGAATTCAGGGCTCTGACTGCCAGTCCCTCTGATTCAATCTGCTGGACAAGGTACCCCATAAGAACAAGGGTGGTGGACTTCTGAGCCCCAGAGCCCAGTGTGAAGTGGATGCCAAGCTTTTGGCACTGGGCAAGAGGGAATGGACAGAGGGTGCAGCAGGCAGAAACATCAGGGCTGCCCCGGCTCCTGCCCCCTGGCAGCTCTCACTCTCCTCTGCTCTCCAGGTCCCCCAGCCCAGCCTCACCCCCAAAGTAGGAGCCATCAGACAGCTTTGTCTCCTTGTTGCCCTTGGTGAGGATGCTGACCACCCCGTGCTGGATGAAGTACATCTTTTTGCCCACAGTGCCCTCGCGGATGATGAAGTCCCCGGGCTGGAAGACCTCAAAGCGCAGCTTGGTCAACATGGCTGTCACAAAGTTGGGGTCTGCATTGGCAAACAGGGGCATGTTGGCCACCAGGTTGCGGCAGTTGAAGTTGATGATCTCCTGTGGAGAGAGGAGCAGGTCAGTGGCGACATCACCGAGCCTGGCCCCAGCAAGCACCAGCTCCCATCCCCCAAGTCACCAGCACCTGGGGTGCCTGCCCATACCTCTTTGAGCGGCTCACTGAGCTCCCCCAGGATATTCTCCTCATCGAACATCTTGCCCTGGTAGCGGTGCTCGTAGTATTCATGGATCCGCTGGCGCGTGTCCCCAGGCAGCTTGTGGAATGACATGTACTGCTCCACTTGCTTGTACTGTGGGGACAAAGCAGAGCCACATGGAGCTGCGCTGAAACAAGCTGCACCGTGCCAGAGGCCGGCGGCGCTGCCAGCCAACGCTTTCCCTCTCCTTGGCAGTGAGAAGCAGCTGCTGCCAGAGCTGGGATGCAGCCACCCCTGCTCCAGGGCCCTGTTCCAAAGGCCACCTCCAAGGCGGAGAACGGGACTCCTGTGCACTCAGGGTGCAGAGGGTCCCAGGGCAGAGGCAAGGATGGGGGCCTCACTGCTAGGGTGAACCCCAACATTGTGAATGGGGCGTTTCTATCCACACGGGCAGCCTGACCCCAATCCCACACCCCCCAGGTGAGTGGCAAGGGCAGAGATCAGGGCAGGAACCTGCAGGGCAGGGCAGCCTGTGCTGAGCAGGTTTTGGAGCTGGACCCGCT